>NC_086236.1:23964375-24269687 GCF_036321145.2 Pelmatolapia mariae
AGTTGCTCCTGCTCCATAAGCAACAGGACTATGAACCATAATGTTTATATGACTCAACAGCTGCTGATGTCAACGAGGCCATGGGAGGTCTTTGACTCGGTTGCCATGTTGCCTTCTGCCCTCTCTCCCTAGTTTGGGCCAATCGGCGGGGATTTTCAACTGAATGAGAGTTGTGATTTGCAGACTAGTCTTTTATCTCTGCCAGCAGTGTGTGATTCTCATCCAGCGCCTGTAAGCAGCGACACACAGATGAGTACTACACTTACGCAACACCATCCTTGCCTGCAGCAGAGCGGAGCACTGATACTGAAATGCAGAAAAAATAAAGAGGTGAAATATTCCTTTAATATTCAGAGTCAAAAACAAACACCTCCTTTATTTTCCTTAAAATACCCTTATGATTTGTTTTTTATGATTTCTTCATTGTGCTGCAGCATGAACGTGCTCAGGAAAAGACTGAAATCTCTTCAAATTCACGTGATTTCAGGAACTAACTTTGTTATTGACCAGTGTCATCTCTCGTTTCCACACGGAGGAGAGACACAGTCAAAGACTACTTTGTTTCATTGTCGTTTACTTCGACATTTTATCATTTAAATGCACCGTTCCCACCATCCAAAGTCTGTAAACTGTAGCCACGGCAACTAACCTCCCAGCTAATGTGAAAAAAAGAACTGGAGTAAGATTCAACTGAGCAACTATGCGAGTTTGTTTTCCTGATTATTTAGTAACTTTTCATCACATTACTTTTGCTGCTCAGGCTCACAGCATGTGCTTTATGTTTACCAGCAGTGACAAATACAATTTTAGTGACCATATCTTTATAGATACCTGCATGCGAGGGGCAAAAATAAAGTGCACAACACTACTGTGATTAATAGCACATCCCCAAAATCTCACTCCGTAATTAAATGATTAATGCCTTTGTGTCACTGTAAGGAGATTAAAGGCTATTTGCATGCTGCCTGCTGCACAGCCAGAAGCAAGGGGGTCACTGTGGGCATCAACCTGAGAATGCTTTACTGACCTGCCACTCCCCTCCTGGAGCCCATTAACCAATCACAGATCTTGCACACAGGGGGGGATGAATTGGGGCCAATAAAGGGCTATGCCCTCCGGTGGAGACAGGAGGAGATTTATGTGGCCTATATAAAAAGGCCATTAGGGGACTAGATGGCATTTTAGGTGCACAGAAAGGATGAAACGCTAATATCTCGTCTGCACTAATCAACATACTAAAATGGAGAGTATAATTTCCATATGGGGGCTGAAATGCTGCAAGGGTAAGAGGTAGGATGAGTGAGTGGGAGGGAAGATGATAATGGTCGGATGTGATTCTCCTCAATGGCTTAGTCTGCATTGTTCTCTGCACTAAGCTGGCTAAAAGTCCACAAAAAGGAGGGAAAAACAGAACACGGGCCAAAGCTATAACCCCACATCCCAGCATCAAGGCTATTTGCTGCTTTGTCGCGACACATCAAATATATTGTGTCTAGTTCTACACCAATTAGCGTTTTCCAGCCAGCTTCCCATCTCATCACACTGTGTCTTAATTAGGCGCTGCTTCGGGCTCACGTAGGGAGCACAATTCCCTGGTGTACTTCCGTGCCCTCACCTATCCTTTTCATCGACATTCCTCTAAACACCCAGTAAATAACATGATGCATGCCACAGATGCACAGACAGAAACAAGAAGCAATATGCCCTAAAGTCTGCTTTTCCAGGCCCCAACAATTATGATTCAAATTTCTAAACGCATATCTGCATGATTTAATTTTAAAAGCATGCACAACAGAGTATTTCAGTTGCACACACACACTGCTTAACCAAAAACTAAGAATGAACCCTTTACAGAAAACAGAACTATTCAAAAAATCCATGCGTGCCTCTGCTGTGTTATGGTTTTAGATAATATCAGCGGATAGTTAAACATCATCGAGAGCAATCACCAGCACATTGCAATGAAACACATGACCGAGGGAAAGAAAGGGGGGGACTGTAGAAAGACTGATAGGATCAAAAGGCAACCAAGCTTGGAAAAATGACAACACGAGCTCACTCAAAAAAAAAAGAAAGAAAGAAAAAGTGGCATTCAGCGAACCAAGAAAGAATTAAAGGATGAACCTTACAGAGCAGATGGGTGAACAGGGATTTCGGCACGGTGTGAGTGCAAGGTGGCAAGATACCAAAAAAACTTATTGCCAAAGCTGAGAAATTTGGACAGCAGTGAGACAAAGGGACTTCCTCCTCTAGTGCCTTGACATTAACACGGTGGTACCTGTGTACAGAGAAATAATGTATGTAATCACTGTTTTATTCCGCTCAGTATAAAAGAGTGGTCAGCTTTCCTCAGGCTCGTGCTGAATAATGGAAAACATGGAAGCAAAGGTCAGCCTAAATCTGACTCTTTGTTATGAACACGGTTACTATGCACACAAATTACAGCTCAAAACGCTGTTGATGCTGAAGAAGAGGAGGGCTGTGCAAGAACGTGGTCACCCCCTCCAGATAAATAAATACCTAAAAATTCCTCAGCTTATGTCTGCATTACTCTGTTTCAGCTGTGTGTGCAGAGCTGTGCACTGAATCACAGAACACAGAACCTTTGCTGCTCAGACAAATGAGTCACAAACCAGAAACTGCATTTAAACTACATCGCAACACCACGAAAGGCCAGTTGCAGACACTACAAAGAAAGGGATAATAACTGGCTGCATACCAAAGCGACATCACGCAAACATTCCAGATGTGTGTCTCAGAGACAATATGGAGTAATATGACACTTAATAAACAGAAGAAGAAAAAAATCGTTGCTTTAAATGCCAATGAGGCGTCATTATCACAAATGAACAGCAGAGGGAGCCATTCTGATCGTCAAACAACATGATATAGCTGCCTTTTAGTCATCACTAGTAGCTTTTTTTAAAAAAGGAGAAAAAAGGCTTGTGGATATGAAGACTGATGGAGGGGAGAGGGCAGGGAGCAGGAAATTATTATTTCATATTATTAAACAGAGTGCTTTTAGAGCGATCGTGAATTCCTATCTTAATTAAATCGTCGCACAGTCCCGTTTCATGTCGGTACCATTTTTTCAAATATTAACATCTTCTCACAAGTTATTCACAAGTGAGTGTAACCGATCCTGCATCAAACTCCAGTGCAATTCAGGATTAATCAAGAATATTCAATACTTTTTAAAGCTCAAATATTAAAGTTAGTAATAGAGGTGCAGATTCTACCAGGGTAAAAAATGGAAATAAACCCATATCCTTATTTCTGGGTCACAGTTTAGCCATCACTATCATCACTAGCTACATTCAGTCATCTGACCTTTCAGAATAGAACAATAGTCAACTCTGCACAGAAATAAAGACACCCATTAAGAGAGCACACGCACACAGAAAGGGATGAACTGAGGATAAAAGAGAGGGAGAACCAACAGATGGAAGTGACACAGTGATAAATAGAGGATGGAAAAGATTAAAGAGCAAAACCACAGCTTGTGTGTGTGTGTGTGTGTGTGTGTGTGTGTGTGTACATATGTTAACCAGAAACCTTTTGTCTGAGCAGCTTGCTGCGGACGCGGCCCCATAGCTTGGCCCCAGTGTTGCTGTGCCTCTTGTGCACAGGGGTCTGTGGCTGGCTGGACAGATTGTGCTGATTCTGGTCCACGCAGCAGTGCTGCTCCAGACGCTCACACACCGAGTTCAAGTTTACATCCGATACCAAAATCTCCGTCATGCCAAAGCCTGTGAATTCCTCTCCCACCGAGACACAGGTGGAGGAAGAACACCGCGGACGATGAAGAGGATGGGAGTACGGATCCCCACGGAAGCTCTTAGTGATCAGTGAGTCGCTTCAGCAATCAAGTTTCAGAAAAAGACTCTGAAATTCACTTCAAAAGAGGAATGAGTGATGAGGAGGAGAAGTAGAGAAAGATGCTGCCATGGTGTCCTTGATAAGCCTGATAGTAGGTCCACGCTGATGCCCCTCTCTGTGAGTTCGCTCCACAGTCAGCTGCCAGCATCTCCTCAGTGTGCGATCTGACTTCCACAACAGCAAGCACACATACAGAGCGACTGAGCGAGAGAGAAAGAGAGAGAGCGCGAGAAGAGGGAGGGAGATGGGGGGTGAATGGGCTCCCGCTGTCAGTGAGCAGCTCTGCTTCTCCAGATGTTGATGGACACACCTCCAAAGAGAGAGAAGGGAGGGGAGGAGGGCACAATAAACAGTCAATGAGAAATGACGGGGGAGAGAGGGTGAGAGAGAGAGAGAGAAGGAGGGAAGGCTAAATGCTGGACTCTGTTTTGTTCAGTGCTTTGACCCCTTGTCAACCTTTCCCAGAGCCGGCCAGCATGCTCAGGAAGTGAGTAAACAAAGAACTGTGACGATGAGAAAGAGGCAGTGAAAGCATGAAACACAGACAGGTAATACCTGCTTCGCCAAAAACATGACTTGAAACATACAGGCAGACCTCTAAGAAGCTCTAAAGGCTCCTATGTTGTCATATCCTTTTAAAATCTGACAAGAAATATCTTTCCTCTCTCCTCCTCTTCTCTGTGCCTCCCTCTGCAGATGACTTCTCCTCCCGCATTCTTACAGTTCTCCGATTTCCACCGTCTACTCTCTGCGAATGTGTGCGTCATTTTTCCACTACAATGCTCGACACTTTTCACCGTGCCTGTATGCTGACATTGGAAAGTCACTCAAAAACATCCACACGCACGCTCACACCCCGGGAGACACAGCCAGCGAATCTCCATGTTTATTCAACAGGACAGCCAGAGCTGGCTGCTCTTAAGAGAAGGATTCCTCTGTATAATGGATCGATATGGGGCAAGGGAGCCTGTGTATGCCTGTCAAACTCCATCTCCATCCACCGTGTCCCATCCCATTTGAATTAGGGAGGGGGAGTTCTGCTGGTGGAAAAGGTTACAGACATGAGGCTGCATTTTAAAACCTCCAGACTGGTAAGACACACCGTCTACTGGGCTGAAATGTCTTTGTGATTCAGACAGTATCTGCTGATAAGCAGCCTGCTGCCTGCTGATTGTACAATGATTCATAAAGAAATTGGGAAAAGACGAGAGGAGCAAATTACACAGTTTCATTGATCTACTACAATGATGGCAAACATGAAATAATTATAATTTAGTTACCTTCTGCTAAAGCGGCAGATTTTTTTTTTTGCTGTTTTCGCCACAGTTTTTAGCAACAAATTGGACTCATCCCGTCATCACAAGGCGTCTCAGCTAACAGCAGACAGTCTGATACCATAGTGTAAAAACATGTGGGTTAGAATGTGTTCTGTGGTAATGATAAAACACTAAAGTGGGAGCAGGACGGCCAGCATGTCTCACTTTGTGACCGAAAGTGTAGTACAGAGGGGGTGGTGGTGGAGGAGACCTCAGTCAACCCTCGCCACAGACTATTTTTAACTCTCAGAATTCGTAACTATGAAGCATACACACTCTATGCGTCATATCTTGGAAGGAATGTCTGGGAAAACCATGTTTTTAAAATGGGAGGGGAAAAAAAAACCCACAGGGCGACAGGAAATCTTTTTGGGCAACGCACTGAAAGAATCGTACATCGAACTGTAGCTTGTTTGATTGATTTCTGCTATCACAGCATCCAGAAGAGAAAATAAAGACTAAAACAAGCAGAAAAGTGTCATCATATGTGATGGGAGCTTTAAAATTAGTACAAGCAGCAGAGGCCAAGATACCCTGAGTGTCTGCGGTCTAGTCCTAAAATGATTTCACATCGTCATTGAAACAATTCTAAATCGTTCATTAGAACCTCGTGGCTCGAATTCTTACTACTTTCAGATCATACACCTGCAGTCTGGTTCATGGGGAAAGCTTCAAGTTTCAAACTCAAGCCAAGAAAGCTTTTCACACTTTGGAAAATCCCCCCAGAGCTGCTTTCACAGGCCGAGCAGCAGCAATCTTCGCTCGCAAGATCAGTCAAGTGCGTCTTCAGTCGTCCCACTTCAGTACAGGATGAGACAAAAAACGAATTCCTCTCATTTCCAATTGAAACCCAACATGAGGACACCTGATTGCTTACTTTTACTGGCTTACAGTCACAAAACATGAAGCATTAACAATAAAAGCAAACAGATGTTCATAAATGAAGCCTGCTGCAAACTTTGTTATTAAGAAGGTTCATGTTGTCCAATCTCAGATTCCAGATCTCATTCAAGCTTGAAAATAACCAAATGTGAGGAAAAGTTAGTTTTAATCCATGATTAAAATTTTGCTTTAGTTTTGTTTTTGTTTTTTTGTTTTTTTTGTTTTTTTTTGGGGGGGGGGGGGGGGGGGGGGGGGGTGTAAGAGCAGATTAATGGTCTATTAATGGTCTGTGTCCATGTCTGCAGAGTATAATCACGGTAAGTGAGGGGCAGCCAATTAGAAGGAAGCTGGCTTTCAGGGAGGGGCTCTTAAAGAGACAGGAGCTAAAACTATTTAGCTCCTACAGCAATCACAGTTTAATGATAAATAATATGGTGACAGAAATTAGTATAACAGGCTCAAATAAGCCTTATTTTCTTTCTTGGTACCATAAAACTACAGCTTATGGGTGCAAGCAAAATTTAGCTTCATGTGTTGTGATATTAATTAGTGTGATCATCATCCAGCTTGTAGCTGTCACTTAGACGATGCTGTTCAGGAAACGTTTCACACTTTATGGATAGCGCTATCTGCTTTCCAGTCATGTCTCATCTTCACTTTGCAAATTTTTGACCTTTGGGTTCTCTTTGAAGTGTCAAAAAGCCCCAAAGTCAAAAGATACTGACAGCAGAGGAGTAGAGTAACAGCAGGTGTTCATGCAACCTATGTCGACTGCTTCACAGCCCATCACGTCAAATACATTCATGCAGCGAGCTCACACGCGCACACAGAGTTGCCAGTGTTGCACTCTCTCTTGTGTTGGCTCATAAGTTATTTATGCCTGCACACTATATGCAGACATGTTAGCGCAGAATACCTGTGGGTTTACACAACTCAGCACACATCAAAAACTCCAAGCAGTTCTGCACACAGACCGCCTCCATTCCCTCCAAAACTCAAACCGACTCCATACGTGGCATTTAAATGCAAAAATAATAACAGACTGTCGATGTACCAGAATAATATTTTTCTCAATCATGTCAAAGGCAAAACTATTCGTTTCTGTGGTTTTATTGCTCGGTTTTGCTGTGCGTAAGAACAGTGGAATAATGTCTCCTTAAAAAACACACACACAAAAAAAAACAGGACCTTGCATAGATAGATACGTACTGTAGAGATAAATTAACTGTATGAGATGATGAATTGTGTGGGGCTTTGAGCTTGGGAAACATGGGAATGATAAAAAGACGAAAGATGTATGCAGGGGAGGAGGAGGAGGGCGCCCAACGGGGAGATAAGATTAAGAATTCTTGTGAGAAGAGTAGAAAATGTAAAAGTACATGAAAGAAAAGACATGAGTAATTAGCAAAAGTCTCAACGCTAAAATAAATGTGTTTTTTTATGTGAGGTGACTGTGGTGGATATGTTTGCCTTCTTTTACTCTCTCCGTCCATCTAACACCCACAAATTGTTGTTTTTATGATTTAACTGAGATATATAATAATACTGCTGGCACTCAGTCAGAGGTTCAGCACACACTTTTATTTAAAATGATCTTAATTTAATACCATTTGGCTACCACATGAAAAGGTGAAAAAGCAGAAGGTTGAGTCCCGAGTGCTTGTGCTCTGACATCATGGCCAGCCCTGGCTCTTAATTATAGATGCGCCGGGTGGCACGGCCCCTCGTAAAGCTGCTCCACATGAACAGACGAGGGAGGGGGGCTGCTGAACGAGGCCCTCATTTACAAACTCCACCTAGTTGTGTAGTTGCTGCCTGACAAGCACTGCAATTCTGTTGACTGTGCGATTCTAGGGCCTCCAGTGCTGCGGCCTTCAGCAAACCTCTGCCAATCACACACACCTTCAGGAGCCAGAGACAAATTAATGATCAATCGCAGGGCTCAGCCGCTCTGACATGAATATGGAGCAGCTCTGAATCCATGCCTGCCTAATGAACGCGGGGTGGTCAGTCTGTCAGTCTGCTGTTTTAGCGGGTTTAGTGTGTGCTGTGTGTAATAAGCTCCTGCTGAAGTCTACGAATTATGTTACAGCGGCTGCAAAAATCTACCTTTAAATTCCAGCAGGAGCTCCATCTGAAGAAAAATCACTATTTTCTATTGGAGATATGGAGCAGTTTGCTTTTGGCTTTAAAATGAATAAGAAGACCTGGCTGAGCTGGCTGCCAAAAGCTACTACAGGGGTCTGGGTGTAGTCCACCCTAGACACCCCAAAAACCACCTCCTGCCCTCTGTTTATACTTTAAACTATCCTATTAAATAAAGGTAAAAAAAAAAAAAGACAAAAAGAAGGTTTCACTTTCATGTATGAACAGTAACTAAAGTAGGAGAAAATTACCTCAGCTTCCAATAAACACTAAAAGTAGGGGAGTTATACATAAATAATTAATTACCAAATAAGAAGCTCAAATCTCTTCCAATGTCAGTCGACCCTTTTAATAAAAACCTGGGGAATTTTGCTACACAGTTGTACAGCTAACAGAGATTTGGACTTACAGTTAAAGCTGTATTGTATTTTTTAACATTTTCAAAGGTTTAGTGGAGTTCGTATTTTCATTAATTTCATGTTTTTTTGGTATGTTTTTTTTTTTTTTTTTTTTAGGACATTCACTATTTTAGTGCTTTCACAAAAAAAAAAAACCCTTCACCAAAGTGCAGGCAGGCCATTAACCTTCATATTTTTCTATTTTGGCTGTCACGATGGACACACACACACACACGGTTTTGTTGTTTGTTCCAGCCTGCAAACACAGAAAGAGCAGGATACACAGAAAGCTGGCATCTGAGAATGTGTTGTATGTGTACATCCATATTTTGGCCACACCTCGGTTGATCCCCGAAGCAGCTGACAGTGGAACAAAGGTGATTGTTTGGGAATATCAATCATGTGCATCTTTCTTAGGCCAGCGACCGGCTGACATCAGTGGCCGGGTGGCTGCGATAGCTAGAAACCACACTGCGAGTGGATAATTCAATCAGGGTTAATTCGATGGGTCTACAAGTATGTTTACAGGATGATCTGCTCCACCTCTTTGATCTCTCCTGCTCTCTTATGGAGGAAGACGGGGAAATGGGGTAAAAAAAAAAAAATAGGTTTGTGTGTGTTTGTGTGTGTGTGTGATGGGGGCTTTCGAGGGTAAGAGTGAGAGTGCTAAAATGAGAGTGCAAAGGCGGGAGGAGGTTTGGCTCGGTGGGAAATCACAGCCTTAGGGTGCACTGCAGATTATTCCTGCATCTCTTTCATCTGAGCCATTGGGGGCATCCTCCTCCGATTAACCGCTCCATCACTTATTAAGCACTTTGGAACAAAAGTGGTGAAGGAGACAGAGGAGGGAAGGAAAAGAAGTGAGCAAAGAAAAGGCTTAGCTTGAATCTGTGTGTGTGTCTTTGGGCGTGGCTGAAGAGAGGTAAAGCGTGTTTTTGTGCTCTTTCAAAGTCAGCATATTCAGGGTGTACATATTAATAGATTGTGGTACATCTAGCAGAAGAGTACTGTGAAAAGTGATCAGTACACGTAGATGCACAATGGTAAGGACACAGAAACAAAGTGAAGGAGAGGAAGGAAAAGAGGTTGAGAAGAAGGGTGATGCAAGAACAAATGGTGAAGCAGTAATGCTGCACTCTGCATCACAAAACTCTGACTATGAGGTCACACCCTGTATACACGCAGTTCTTCTTGGATTTTACTAATTATAATTTACTATAATTTCACTCTGTTTGTAATAAAAAAATTAAAAAAAACCCTCTCTGCTCTGTTTAATGCTCGTCTCTTTATTTATCCTAATGTCTGTGTCCACAAATCTTCATTATGGCTTCACATGATCCGAGTCACTCCGATGTCCACCAATGACAGGAATAAAACAGCAAAGATGTTGCAATACCTCAAACTCTTTGTGTTACATACATCCACCTGGAAAAAAAAGAAGCTAAAGGCAGAACATCAGATGCAAAATCAACTCTAAGAGTAAACTGTGCTGTTCCCTGGCTCAGAGTGTATTTGTTCATCAAACACAAGATAATCATTTTTCCTCAAAAAGGCAAACAGCAAATCCTCTTTGGTGGAGATAATTACAGCAAAACAACACAGTGAACTTTTTCTTTAATTACAACTGATTCCCCTCCTACCGTCTCTAGAAAGAAATGACTTCATAAAGTCTGAGCAGAGCTTTGCGTTTGCCTGAAATAAACATAAAATAAAGTCAAAGCTGCACAAGGAAAACTTATATTTTTTTAAACCCAGAAAAGAACTTTGTGGAACAGTTCCTAACTACTAAAGCACCATAACATCAGGGGACCACATGACCCGAGGGGTCTGGGTCTATTTTCTTCCTTTTGTGGTAAGCAGGTGAGGACGTTGTTGTAAGAAGTCTTTCCACATCCTTAATATGTCCACATTTTGCAGGATGGAAATCATCCACCCGTCTGAGTGTCCGTCACACCTGGAATAAGCTTGATCTTTAAAACTGCACTTTGCTAAGATGTACAGCCAGTGGAGGATGACACATTCCCCCTGTTTAGGTAACTATTCCCGATATAGAGCCTGGTGTTGGGTGTGATTTCATCATATGAGCCAACCTGCCCTTTGGTAGGATGTGGATGGGCACCCACTATGCTGAGGCTGTGATCTCAGTGTTGTGATCTCTGCTAGTCTGGGGACAAGGCTGTGTTACATCTGAACATTGTGACCCAGTTTCAGGATGAAGAGAGCGCAGCCTCACAGAACGGTGCTGCTGACCTGCTTCAATAATTCACGCTTAAGTGTATAACCGCGGCTGAATGGACGCAGCCACCTGGAAAGATTACACGGCCGGGGCAGGAAGCTGGTGGGAATTACAGAGAGGAAGAGACGACAGTATCAGAAAGTATAACGGAACTGAGATTTCTTAGTTTTTTAAAGGAAAATATGATTGTTTTGGGCAGAGGGTGGATAAGAAAGTGCTTTAAACAATAGGCACGAGTTAGCCTGCTGCTTTTCTAAGAGGTCTGATCAATAATGAAGAGGAGGAGAGGTTTGATGCTATGCAGACGGCAGACAGCCCGGCTCATGCTTTCAGTCTCTCATGGTCAAACAGAACACCTACATCTTCTGCTGAGCAGCATGTGTGCACGTGCATATCACCTCTCTGCTGATGCAACATTACTACTACATTCATTTTTCATAAACTCTCACAGAGTCACCGTTTTCCAGCACATGCTACGTTTGTTACACTTCCCACTCCCACACAGCATTTATGAGAAATTTACTTACCAGCAAAGTTTTTCAGCACTTTTTTAAACAATTACTTTGTGATTTTATACAGGTCCACATGAGCAGGCATTAGCTCCATTAACATAGTGTTTCTATGTGGCTTTTTATTTGTACCCCTTTTGATATGCACATTAGAGCTACACAGCACGTACTAATAGACTGGGGCAAAAGCCACTTAATTTAGCATTTTTTGAAGACTAAGCACTGTAATTATGATAAAGGCCTGGCCTGCAATTTCTCATAATCATTATTAGAACAAATGAGGCCGAGGTGGTGCAAAAGCAGGCCAACAACTGAGAGCACACCTTAATGAAGAACACAAAGTCCCCATCACGAAAAGTTTTGTAAGCTCTGATGTTTTAGTTCCAGGAAAAGCAGGTCAACTCTCCTGTAACAGACACATCCATCATCGCTTTCCCACTTTCAATTCTCGATAAGCAGCGTTAAAAAAAAAAAAAAAAATCGGTTTCAAGAAAAGCCATTAACTCGTAGTGATAAATCAATTAGTTAATCAACAGAGAAGCCACCAGCTTAAACTCCCAGTGGCTTTGTTGTAATGATGACCGGCCTTTGTGTTCAGAAAATCAGACATCGGACTAAAAGCGTCGTCTCTGATGCAGAAAACTGCTCTCCAAATCTCTCTCTCTGCTTTGATCCTCAGGCTTTTTTCTCCTTCCTCCTTCCTAATCGCAGATAAACAAGACAAAGCAGAAACTAAAGAAAGAGTGCTTTCTACTAATGATTGACATAAAGCAGCCAGTGGCACAAACAGGGAGGCTGGATTGTGGCGCCTTCTCTTTAACCAGAGCTGATCCGCCTCCTTCACGCTGCCTGACTGAAACACTGTCAGGTTTGCTGGGTGGAGAGAACGAGATACAAGTAGGCAGAGATGTAATCAACCCAAACAACTCCTCCGCAGCTCTTAGAACACACACACACATATAGCACACATCCCTCTCCTGGCTATTATACAACACACATTACATAATTCAAACAATTTGTGACTGTGAAACAGACTCTTGAGATCCCCTCCCTCATAAACGCCCACTCGCTCTTTGAAAGCAGGACTAACGGAGGAAACAGGTACACTCTAGAGCCAGAGCCTCCGTCGGATCAAAACATTTTCTGATTGTGCCAGGGACGCTTTTTAAAAAGATTGCTCGGCTGAATTCAACATGACACGCTGGTTATGCAACAGGCTGCTGCAAGCAAAGCAATGCAGAGAAACTGGGAGCTGAAGAGAACAGTGCCATCCTCCAAGGTTATTAAAGGTGCTCTGTCTCTATGTCCATTGCGGACATGCTGTCAGTCTACCACAGAGCCAAACTGGTGCATGTTAGTGGGTATAGTTTAGTGACACTTTAACTTTTACTTCAACCACTGATGTGTAACATGTGGTGTCAGCTCAACATTAGATAGCTAACAGTAGTGGCCTCATCATTTACACAGCTGAGAAGTCCAAAACATCCTCATAGGGAGGTCTGGAGGGGAGACGCTTCTTCCATGTGAAAACAATTACATCACTTTTAGCCTAATTTGTGGTGACAAACGGGCCCCGGCATCGAGATCTCAGGTCAGGAAGCCCATAAAAAGAGTTTACGTTTTTACGGCTGTGGAAGGGTCAAACAAAACGTCAGTTTAACCGTTATCAATATATATTTACATAGTTTTAACTCATTACGGAGAGAGGATATCTGCCAAGCAAGAAGCTAAGCACCTGCTGTGGAGTATCCAGCTGTCAGCTGGCTGTAGATCAGTACAGTAGAAATTGGAAGGGAACTGCATCATTAGCTGTGATTACAGACTCTAAAACATTAACACCACAAGGTCTGATTTTAAAAAGTCTAATTTTTTTAAAATAAAAACAAATAAAGGACGGAGTAGGATGCATCATATTTGTTAAAAAATGGGAAAAATTTAATGAGGGATTCTGTGCTTAGTACAGGAGCACTGGGGTTCATGTGGACAGCAGAGGAAAAGGGAAGCTTCCCTCCTTCGCCTTGGGACAGGAAGTCATAAAGCAGGATCAAACGCCTGGCACTGCTTACAGTCGAGCTATATGAAGTTCATAATGTCACGAGAGATCAAGGACTCAACAGAAACTCTGAGCCGCTGCAATAATCAAAGTTATAAAAACTTGATCCTTCAGGTGGCGGACAGTTTGCAGGGAGCCGTCTGAGCACTACACTTTTCAACTGCACACTTTCCCGTGCATGTACATGGAGAAAGCTTGTCCCACTCTGATTACTGGAGTGGAAGCAATATGGAAAGGTCATCAGGACGTGCTGAAATGCAAAAAGGGAAAAAAAAAAAAAAAAGAAAACTACACATACAAAAGCACAAAGGTTTAGGCTGTGACCGCTAACCGCAGCGTCAAACACCTTATGAGTAAAAAGCATGTAGAAATCCATATTTTACAACAGTTACATTCTTAAACAGCAACCATAGAAAAATGTTTTTAATCAAAGACACGAAAACTAAATCCTTAAATCTGTTTTTCCTTCTGAAGTTTAATCAGTAGTCAAGCTCTTAATACTATTTGGAGCCATTTGTTTTCTTAAGCTATGTTCAGCCATAAACCAGACATCGTAAACAATATCGTCACCACTGTGCATCAGATTATGCCTCCGTTCGGGGTCAAAGGTCAAAGCTTGCATAAAGCTACAGGCTATAAGTGCTATTTTAAAAGGGCTGACGTTCACTTTAAACCTCACTAGAAGCCTTGAAAGAATGCAGTAACAGCCAGAAGATTTCATGTCCACTCGCTCTCCTCTCCGTCTCACAGGCATATTCAGTGTACGTGTTTGTGACTGGAGGCTCAGGAACAAACTTAGATCACTAAGAGCTGAGCAGATGCCCGTGTAACACTCCAGCATGCAAAAAGTGCACACAGTAACCCAAAAATAACAGCTGCATTACCTCAAGCTACTGATTAAGAGTCAGCTACTGTTTCATCTTCAGACGCTGCAGAGGAAACACAAGCTTTTTAAAAATGAGGCACCAACCAGAGACGTGTAAAATTGAGTAACCTGGTATGATCACATCTTAGAAATTACGAGAAATCCAGCAGCAAAAGTGTGATTAACAGAAGCACTGCACACCTTCATGAGAACGTTTCAGGTTTTATGTGCTTACAGAGAAAGTGTGAGAGCTGCTGGGGCTTTTGGGGGCCAAGTAGAGCATATAAAGACAGATCTGCACAGACAGACTAAGAAACTTAAGGACAAGGAGCACCTTTAGGGAGGAGAACAGAAAAATGCACAGTTCTTAAAAAAGGCTCATAAATTGGTGGAAATTTGTAAGAGGAAAATACAGACAGACACCATCAAAATCTCTCATGAGCATGATGGTCATGTTTGCAGTTTTCTCACAGCTTCTTGGGAAAGGCCTCCTCAGTTTGCTTAAATATCACATAGTATTGTGCTCCCTATGCACGAACTGCACGAACTGTTGATCAGGGTTTTGTGCTACCTTCAGCTCCCAGCAGTGTTCCAGAATGGAAAACTGGGACATCCAAAACCTCGCTGACATACTATACTACCTAACAGATTCTTAGGGATGCTGGGGAAACGTTTAGTGAAACACTGCAGAGCAGTAACAAAGTCCTGGGGAAGAGTGGTGAACAGGGAGATCACACTGCAATAAAAGTATCTCCTGGTTAAAAGCTACCTGGGACAAAGCTGTAAATATACAGCCTGATGTCCAACACTGACCTCTGTAGTATCTCATAAAAGCACAGAAACATGCACAAAGCAGAATACAAAAAGCTTTCTGGCAATATTTATAATTCCACATATTCATTTCTGATGCAGACCAGTACTCTGTATTTCCTCACCATCCAAATCTCTTAGAAGAAACCAGACCTCATACAGTGGGCATCACCCATTCTCTGTAATGAAGTGCAGAACCACTGTGGGTAATTCTTGCTCAAGCATCAGTCTCCAGTTGTGGACATGTGGAAATTATTCAAGTTCCTGCACAATCATCAGGTCTAAACAAACAAAAGAGGAGGGCATTTGAACAATGCAGAGTCTTGTTCAAGCTACAGCTTCACAACTGTCCGACCTGATCAGCCATCCTTCCCAGGGTAACGTGGGGTTCACAATCAGCCCAGAGCAACTGGCAGCCACACATTTTACCGCTGTAGGAACAGCTCGGGTCCCTCGGCTGACCACTTGAAAGCCAGAACAGGCTCTCCAAGCTGGGACACAGCGTGTAGCTGAGGCTCATTTACTTTAATGCTTGCCAGAAGACTGCCAACAACAACAAGAGGGAAAGGGAGAAAGTATCTTGGTCTCACTGGGGTTTGGGGGATTTAACAAAAAAACAGAGTTGCAGCTGGTGTTCAGAGACTTGTTTCTGTCAGAGATGTGAAATCTGATTAAGAACGAAGGCAGAGAGACACTGTGGGGTGTCTCTGTAAAGCTGGCTCATCAGTCAGCCAAGGACAAAGGGGGACAATGAGGAAGGGCAGAAAAATCCTTTTTCACTTTGTTGTAGAGATTTAGATGAGGAAATCAATTCTCATACTGGTTCACTGATTACAAGAGTGCAGCCAACAGCTGTTTCGTGTAGGATAGAAATAAAGATTATGGAAAATCACTGTCTGGTTTTAACAGATCACACAAAAAAATTTGAGCAGAATTTCTGATTTACCACCACCATGTTTAAAGTCACGTTTAGTCTCTGTAGCTCACATGCATCATGCTACCCAAATACCTCCTTTGCAACTAAGTACTTTAGAGTTTTGCCACTTGATTTTAAACACACATAAACAGAGATGAGAAAAGCCCAGGACTGTACACAGGGCTGGGCCTCACAATGTGCTGGCAGGCAGAGTCAAGCATGAAATGGGCTTTATCCCTCAGAGAGTCAGGCGGGGACGTGATGAGAGGACTGAGGTGATTCGCTGCCCCGAGCCCCCCCCCCCCAATGTCATCTGCTGTGTATAATTCCACAGCTCGAGAACAGCCAGGAGACGTGTGTATGTGAGATATGAGAAACCTGAGACCTGAACTAGAAAGTCCAAGAATACAAAAACAAATCGGGGGAACAGAGGTTTTAAATGATATTCCTCTGATATGGACTACAAAATCTCTTTTGTCAGCATTTACTGACTTGGTAGCAGTGGCTGGATAAGAGCTGGCTGTCAGAAACACAGCAGCGTGACAAAGACAACGAGAGGCTGGGGTGTTAACTAGAAGTCTACTTGTCATTACTAATGACCGCTTCTTACTTCTCTTTCTGTTCTTGCCTCCATCTGCAGTGTTATTCTCTTCATGTCTCAGGCCACGGTGTTTCTTGGCAGCAGAAACAATGAGAACAACACAGGGAAGTTTGATCAACAGCTACAACAACCGATCATGATTTGCTAAAAAGAAACAAAAAAGAAAAGAAAAAACCCCAGGCTCTCGAGGTTGGACAAGAGGCTCTCATCCCGATCATGATTTTCTGGCGATGCAGTGTTCGTGGCCTCTCATGTTTGAGTGTTCAAACATGACACTCTTTGTATTATCTGAAAGCCCCTTTAGACTGTTACCAATTATTCCTGAACCCTGAACTCTTTTATGAGACAAAAGGGTGGTAGCAACTGCACAGAGAAATTCACGGTTCCTCTCTGGAGAGCATTTCATTTCTCAGGCTGTGATGAGATCCTTTGTTCTCACTTTAACTCCCAGCATAACATAATTGGCCACCATCTGGGGCTCTCATTCCTATTCTTTTGCTCCATGTCATTCTCTTCTGTTTCCCTCCGACCGCCTTTACCACATGTGCTACATATGCATGTTTTCATGGTAGGAAATCAGACATCTGTTGTCAATGCCTAATTCTTTCCTGAAGGATTATGTAATGTTATAATGAGGAACAATTACTGAACTAGCTTGCCCTCGACATTTTGACGGTTCATTGGAAAGCAGTGCATTTGTACTTTTTAGCAAGGGGAAAAAAAGAAAGGTACAAATGTGGCAGAGAGCAATGTGAAGGGGTCCCAAAGAGATCCTCTGGCCTTTAAGTGGCCTTTTCACATTCTCGCTTTATTCTTCCACTGTCCTTATCTATCCGGTAGCCCTTCTGCTTTACATGGATCACCGTTTACTTTCTTTTCTAGCTGAATCAAATCTCTGCCCAACGCCCACGACTAGCGCAGACAGCAGCAGCTGACGCTTTTTCTTCTGACACCTCTTTACTTGTAACTTTCTAGATTCAGAATCAAATCTGAGATGGACTGCCATAAAACTTTGTAAGCACATTCATGTTTCCCTAAAAATGAATTATAATAACCTTGGCGGTTGCTCAAATTGTCTAGCTCCATTATCCAAATTAAAAAGACTTTAGCCTCATCTGTACTTTGTTTTCACTGCTAATCAGTTAATGGTACTTTGGCATGCTAAACTAGGACTGTAATAACACAACAAACGACATTATATCTGTTAAGTATCAGCATGTCCAGCCATAACCTCTTTGCATTTTCTAAGCAGTGTAAAGACTACAGCATATAACTGTAGATAAAACATGGGGCTTGTCACCCACTAGATTGTCGATCTTTAACTTGAGTGCTTCAAATGTCGCCATCCTAGCTTTTAAATCCAGACGTCACAAGAGGTTGTAGAAGCTCTCACTGTTATTTAAACAAGTGTCCTCCTGACACATTCTTTTCTAGGCCTGGCATTAGACTGGAAACAATCTCAGATATTATTTAGCGACTTACAAACTGAATGGAAGGCTACTACACGATTAGCATCATGCCATTAATACTTAAGGACATCTCAGCCTCCGGTTTGCATGAGAGCAGTCCAACATTACAATTCCTTATTTTTGCTTTTCTTTCTAGTCTAGACTGTCCAAGAAAAACCCAACAAAAGCATCAAATGTGACCATTTTTTGTAACATACACTCAAACTAAATTTGGCAGGTCTGGGGTTTTTCCTATTCTACTCCCAGAGAGAAGATAGATAGGGAAAAAACGGGGGTATCTGCACATTTGCATGATCTGAGAGTGCGTGTAGTTATTTAGGGCATGCATATCCCAAGTGGCAGGGAGTGAATGTTTTAGAAGGGAACAAAGGCTGTCTAAGTGAGGGCTGTGACGAAGGAGCTTCTTTGTGGAAAGATGACAGGGAAAAAATAAAAATCCATCAAAAAGCTGCTATCAGCTCCACTGATCAAGGATCGTCTGATGAGGAAGTCGGCTTAATTGGGGCCCATCAATAAAAAAAAAAGTGCCATATGCTCAAACACAGAGACCATGAGATATGAGACTCATTAAAAAAACAAGGCTTAAAAACTGCAAAGGGAAGAAAAATAATAAAATAAGTAGGCTTAGGAGTAAGAGAGCAAATGAGCACTGGGACAATCTTTGTTAAGCAGTGAACATCCACACTCACCACCCCAATATACAACAGCAGGCCAGACAAAGGAGGTGTAAGCTAATAAATGCCAGGTAATGTAGCCGGCTGAAGTTATTGATATCGTTTACAATGTATTAGCCTGTCACCCAGCTGTGTGTGTGTATGTGAGTCTGTGGTTTCCCCCCAGGGGGGCTGAACACACACAGCGGAGTCCCATCTGTTAGCGTTGATGACAGCAGTGTGTGTGTGGATGTGTATAGCCACAGGGGCTGTGTGCATGGTGGAAACATGACAAATCGCAGCCCTAAAGGACAGGGCACAACAATAAAATAGATGACACCATCTATTAGACACTAATTAATATTAATATCTACACACTGACACATGGAAACACACACCTTCATTAAAACCACTGAGTTTTGAGTTAAAAACTAACATTGCATGAAATACCACCACCTTGCACCGCCCAGAGGGATGACGTGTTGGAAAAAACATGCATTCTAGGAGAAAAAGCCTAGAAGAGTCCGAGGCCCAGTTCCCATAAAAACAAATAAAAGGAGAACCTAATTTTATTCCTGCGAGTGTTATTAACATGCTAAGCAGCACCAGAATGTAGAATTTTCCCCATAATAATAAGAAATGAAAAATGGAAAAATCTCCCTATGCTTGCTTACACTTCTTCACTGTTTACATCATAGTGTGCATACTTCTAAATACACTCACCAGGCTGTATTTCATTCTAATGAGAGCTTTATGTTGGCATCAAGTTTGATCCAGTACTTGAGAGATGAGATCAGAGCTCGGGGCCTGAGCTTTCTACACTGGCACATTTCCACCGGTCAAGAAGTTTTACTGCTACAATCAGCCGGCTACTATCCCAAGCAATGGCACTTTGACCAATAAACCCCTCAACCTTTGCATCTAATGCTTCATAGTGATGAAAGACCTCAGGCTCCTAAGTGGGAACTTGAGTGCACGTGGATGCTCACCTCAAACTTTACAACCCCTTTGCACCCGGAGCTTTACAGTAATGCCGGCCTAATGTGTGTGCACCCCTGTCCGGCTCCGCGGCTTTGGAGAGGGAGGCGAGAGCTGCCGGGAACAAACAACATGATCACTGCTCTCCTTCTGTACCTAATGCCCAACTTCTCTGGCTCCCATTATCTCCAGGAGACTGCTCAAAACTATCAGGTTATTGCTTTTCGCGGCTTGACAACGCCGCACTCCGCGTCGTCTGTGTCGAGATTAGGGGCTGCCACGCGCTCAAACCAATAACAACAACCCCCAGCGTTGTGCGATGCTGAAGGGATGATGGGAACAAGTGGGGAGGGAGAGGGCTGAAGTAGTGAGGAGATTATTAGAGCTGTTACATGACTCTTGAGAGAACACGAAGCTCCTCTATAGAAAGAACACTGAGGAGGAGGCGGTTCAGTGCAGCACCACATGGTGTTGGATGGGATCGCTTTAGTGACAGACTCGAAACAACATCAACCTCGGTTTGATATTTTTAAAAATGTGACACAGACTTGAGAAAATCCTGTGACTTGCGATGCTAATTTGCATCAAAGTATTGATAGTAGGTGTAAATCCCATTTAATCCAATAAAACTGTCATCATGTCAGCATGCTAATGTGATTGTGAAGGAAGCCTCACAGAAATCAGCATTTTAAAGTAACTTCAAGCCTCAAATAACCGACTTCCTGTTGTTTTCAACTCATCTTTGAAAACTTGTGCCTGTGCAAGATGATCAAAGGTGTCAAACTAGAGTCTTGGGAAGCACAGTACCTGCAGTAGGATCCCATTTCCTCAATTAAAGCCCTGATAGGTGGGAAATGGAGACCGACTAATGTAGTCATATGGAGCTGGGAGCTGGTGACAAATTCCTCCTCAGATAAGCCAAGTAATTAAACCCAAGGTGAGCCCAGAGGAGGCTGAGATGGGCTGCACAAGTGTTATCAGATGAAAGGACTGGTGAAGCAGGGCAATATGATGCGTTTCTGCCGCACAGCCTACCCGGTTACATAAGTGGCACTCTGAAGACGAGTATTGCAAGTTACAGCTGACACATAAAGGGCAAACTTGCACAGTGCATGAGGTAGAGGATGGTTTAGAGGCCAAGCGAGTGTCTGCACTCATAGCCAGTGCAGGAGTTGGTGTCCTGTTTTACTTTGGCTGAATCACACTAGCAAAAATCAGAAAAAAAAAATCTGACGCTGAAAGGTTTATAATTTCAAAAACATCCATGTATTGGAGCTTTTAAAAACTAAGTGCCATTGGTTGGAGGCAAACAATTCAGGCACTTGAGGCAAGGTCCATTTTCTCAATCGCCTGCTTTCAGAAACTTTAAGAATGAATTTGTGTTTCCAGTTTGAAAGACAGGAGGGCAGCAGCTCTGATTTTGTTTCCGTTTAGTGTGGGATTAGCGACACGACCTCAGAGATCAGAGTTTATCTGCTCCGGGGATGTCAGCCCAAATGGAAATAAAGCAATTCAATCAAGTCACCTTAATTCCCACAGTTAACATGTGCGTGTACACTGGCGGAAATCCCACATAATGTACCTCCTTACAAGTCTGTATCAAAAAATGCTTTCTTGGTACAATCATAATAAAATCTCTGGCTCGAATCGTACCACGATCTTCTGACGATAGAGGCGATCAACTTTCTCAACAAAGTAACCACAGCGGATAAAAAAAAGAAAAAAAAACTTCCCTCTCAATATGCCCTTTTACGGTCAGTCAGTATTCCACAAGCTTTTTAAATAAATCACAGGGTCTCCAGAGAGCAAAGCAAAACACTGAAGGCTCCTTCTCAACCCAGCTTCAGGAAAGCAAACAGCTCAGGTCCTGCTCTCTATCTGTGGGCTCTGCAGGACTCCTTCGTGGCTGTAATAAACATATGATATCAGAGTCTAACACAAGTGCCACCATGTCTGAAGCATTCATGAACATTTAAAGAGTGACAAGAAACCAACTAATAAGCAGTCAGACCATAAATCCTCCTGTTTTAGGACACATATGTTGTTTCATTCAGAGACTAAAGCAGCAGTGCTGTGCTCACGATCAGGGCCTTTGCATTCAGTGGATGCACTGTTGACAGGTTCACCCACAAACCTACTAACTATGTATAACATATTCACAGTATTCCCACCCTCCAAGCGTCTGGGACAGAACATGCCATTCTATCCGCCTTACTAAACCTCCACCCCTCCCCCCCCAGCAAAAGCATGTGGTGTATTTGTTTGTTTTCTGGGGGGGGGTTTCTGCCTGATGTTGGCTTGAAATCGATGTTCCCAGTAACGGCAGCAGCAGCAGCAGCATCATCCGCCTCAGGTTTTTAGAGTTAAATCACAATGTTGCAGAACTAATGAGCTGATGTAGCTTCTATTGTATCCCATTGTCTGTTAAACCAGCACTAAAATCTTAGTCTTAAAAGTTTAACTACTCATTGCCTGATATTGAAGCTGTCGATAAGGCACAAAAAGATGCCATTTCAGGCAGGGTGTTTTGCTTTCAAAGCCAACACTAAAGGACGTAAACCATCAAAATGAAAGAGAAAAGATTGGAAAGATGAAGTGACAAACAGGAAATGCTGTAACAAACAACAAACTTCAACGCCCCTTTAAGAGACTGCGGGAACTTGGGTCTGAGGAGAAACATATCCGCTCATTCACATAAGATTTATAAGATATTTTTGAGACGCATTCCTCCCCTAAAAATCCAACTTTACAAACATGACTGATGTGTGTCCCACTTTCCTGATATCAGAGGAGGGAGATTTGTATTCCTGATGCAACTTGTAACAGATGCTGTGCATCAACTACGAGTATTATGCTGCATGCAGCAGCCACAAACAAAACTTCAACTGCTTAGTCCAGAATCAAAAGCAGGATTATAAATAACCTGCCATAAACTCACCTCTGGCATAGACACCCGCCACTTGAGAGAAACATGAGGGCATGAATTGAAGATAACGGCGTTTAAAAGCCCTCCGAGTTGACCCACTTTCATAATGTGAAGTTTGATCGATTACAGGGCAGCAGAGGAGGAAACTACAACAGCTGCAATTTGCAGAAAACTGACAGGAGTCAAGCTTCACTTGACCAAATAGATTTTTTTGAAGACGTTCTGGAAAAAATGGAAATGTGACACCTCTGTAGGCTTTTCAGCAAAAGCTAAACAGTGAGTGGAGAACGGCATTTTGCCTCAATACCAAGAAACCGCAGATTCCACTGTGGAGGCCGTATCTAGTTAACGAGACTGAAAGGGAGTTTTATGGAGACATTTCTCACAATAAGACAGGGGGAACCCCCCTTAAACAAACTCTCCTTTACACTATTAATCCAACCAGCGTCATTAGAGGCAACCACTACAAACCATACAATTGTGTGCAGAAGCTAGACAGCTAATTAAAATGAGTCATATGGTGGAAAATCTCCCCCCAAGAAGACACAGACGTCTCTCTTTGTGCATGGTCTATTTTACAACTGTTCTCCTACCTGGACTTGCCCTTTGCCCATGATCTTGTCCACAATCTCATTGTCGTCTTTGTTCAGCATGCTTTTGTCGTAACACTTCTCGTAGCACAGGATCCGAAGGTACTGGGAGCCCTCCAACTCAATCTCAAACTCCTGTGCAGTGACATGGATGTAAATAAGGAGAACAATGAAGATGAAAACAGCACAGTTAAAAAAATAAATAAATTTTTAAAAGATGTCTTTGCGACTGACTTCGTTCCACTGAGGCTCTGTGGTGTCCCTGAAGACTCGGGTCTTGGCCTTGCTGACAAAGTATCCAAATGAGTCTACTTCGAGAGTGCAGTATAGATCTGAAAGCACAGAGAGTAGACAGGTCGGTGAGATGAAACAACAACAGAGTATGACAGACAAAATCTGAAGCACTGGAGAACACTTAAAAAAAAGAAGATCAAACATATTGTAGACGTTTAAAAATGACTAAAACATGCTGTTACACATGTTTAACTGCCGCAGACGCTGTGTTGGACAGATACATTTATCGTTCCCTGTGTGGAAATTTGATAGCAACAGAAGATACTTGACATTTCAAAGCACCATATAAAAACAATCACATGAACATAAGACGTAAAGCACACAATATACAGACACTTTCACTCTCCATGCATCTTAGAGATGATTTTGGGCAGACCAGCTTAACAGCACTTCCAATGAAAGACATGTGGATTCTTTTTGCACCGCGATTGATAGATTTATTGCAAAAGGTCATATATCTATCATCAATCCTCCAAGGGAACTGCCTGATATTTAAATATACATTTTTGAGTATTCAAAAAATACATAAAATAAAATGTTTTCCCTTGAAGCCATAATGATGTGTTAACATAATAACCAACAGCCAAAAATCCATTAAAAAAACTCAACTTAAGACACAAGACTTGTCTTATGAAAAGAAAGAAAACAACTAAATATGAGGGAAGCTGTGAACAGTGAATGTTGGAATCACCATATGAGCACAGCCAAAAGTGCAAACATGTGTAAAAGTATCACTTATAAAGACTGATTTCTCAGATTTCTAACAAATGTGCAATTAAAAGTTGAAAAAAGCCCTCCAATTTGTCAATATGCTACCATTTGACAGCAGACAGGCATCAATCTCCTCCCTCTGTACACAATCAGCACCGGCAGCCCCTCGCCACTCTTAACATCCTCATACCGCAGCAGTAACCCGCCCCCCTTCCCTCCTCTGGGATCAGCTCACACTCAGCTCTTACACAGAGCAATTAAGTCTGTTAATGTGTTTCTTTAAATGCTCCTGAAACCATTCCTGCAGACTGTGCTACCAGCTGTCTGTAAAGTGTCTCCACTACGTCCCCTATGTTGGACTTAACCCCTCGGGTTAACTTCCACTAGACAGCATGATGGATGGGTGAGTGGTTCGACCTTTCACCGGGACAGTCAATAAGATTAAGCAAGAGAGCTGAACGGCAGGGGAGTGGGTTTAATTACATATACAATAAAATAAAAAATACATTAATTTAAACAAAAAAAAAGTCAAAAGCAAAGTCATCATGACGATCACCAGATTTAAGAGCCTGACACGAGCTGGGTTATGAGAAGATACCAACCACATCACCTGGATGAGATGCAACTGGAAAAAACATGTGCACATGTATCTATAGAATAAAAAGGAGCGTACAGTATAAAGGAATGTCGTCCCATCTGGTTTTATTCCCCCTTTGTTTGTTTTCTCAGCATCCTAAAAGGTTTTGCCATAATCACTCCCAGTTAGAAAGAGATTAGCGGTGGTGGTACGAGGGAAGTTCAATGAAGGGGAATTCAGTGCGACCATCTGGGGGATATTTAAAAAAAACATGAAGCAGTTATTGTACGCTTCCGCTGTGTACGGAAGCATAACAGCTCACGGCTGTCACTTCTGATTTGACATCTGGAAAAATCCTTAAACTACCTGTCACAGTCTGCTTCATTAAAGAGGCGGCAACATTCTGATGGTTGCAATGAGCGATTCAACCGGTTCTTTGTGTGCGACTCTAATGTGATTTTATCCTCTTCGTTTCATCTAGCCCTGGAGTAGAGAAGCGTATTCATAGTCCTGAGCAGCTCCCAGTTTTCTCTGGAAGTTGATTTCCTCTCCAGCTGAAATGGGTTTATGTGCCCAGACCTAAAATTCAAACAAGGCCATGGAGAGCATATTTTGAGAGGTCTTTGTGTCCTCACAGTGGATCCAAGAGGGCTTTGAGAAGTAGGACAGACTAAAAGAGGCCTGGAACTCTGAGTTTTCATTTTTCTGGCAGGTCGCCATCAGGCTCAGAGTATGAGGGGGATTTATTGGTCAGCATGGGGTCTCTGACCCCTAAATACAGGGTTAATGGATACCATCCTTTTCCATCTCAATTAGCTGTGGGCTGTAGCCCTTGTGGGGCGCGTATGTTCTTATACAGCAGGCTAATCTTTGCCCGAGGCTGCACCGAATGCTGGTTCAAACTGTTGGTTCACAGAATCAGGAGACACGTGATAATCAGTTCAACTAACTAGTGTCTCAGCAGCTACAGATCACAGTCACCAAAACCGCTGCTTCAGGACAAAATATTCTTCTCAGACTACAAAACATAATAAGCAGGGAAATGCCATAATTCAACAGTTTAAACAGAACCCAGAAGAAGAAAACTAATAAAAGCCTGACAAAGCGACTGAAAATACATGCAGCCATGGCTGGATTGGATTACACAGAAATACAGTCTTGAGAACGTGTGAACACTTTCAGCAGTGGTTTGAATTTGAGCTTTACAGGAAAAACGTCGAAAAGCAAAAACGTCAAAAAGAAACAAAAATTTAAAAAATGCCAAGTAGGTGCTTTAACTGTGCAGTGACCATAAAATAAAATTTAAAAATGCACCTTTCTCTCATCTTCTAATGTGGATCTGTGCCCCCCACCCTATGCAGAAAGTGCAGTTCTATTGAGCTAACTGTTGCATCTTTTTGAAGGGAACGACATGCGAACACTCACACATACAAACAAATAAAAATAAAGCAAGAATAAAATGACATGACATGTTTTTTGCTTCTCTTCTAGGTCAGTATTTCCATAGATTTTTTTTTCTATCTGAGTTTTTGGGAGATGCTCAACTCCAAGCTTTTCCCTCTGTGACCCAGTTTGACTAACTTTGCCCTGGGCTGCGCTTCCAAGCCCTTTCCCACTGGGGGAAGATTGTTGTGGCATAGATAACAGCTTCAGTAAAATCTTCGAATACATGCTTACTTGATTTTTTTGATTTTTAAAAAAAAAAAAAAAAAAAGGGAGGGGGAGGGGGGCAAGAGAAAGCCTACTGTGGAGCATTCAGTGCCAATTTAACCTGACACAGTGAATAATGACTGCTGTTTCAGATCATTACACATTTCCATTCTAATATGAAAATAATCACCATTCGCAATAACAGAAACCACATGCGCACACATGATTATGCAAAAGAGGAAATTGCTGCAAAATCCTCGCACAGTGAAATCTGAAATGGCAGAGACGATAAAGAAGAGTACCCACAACGCAACTGGAACCGCACTGAACCTTTAACACAGGCTGGATTACACAAGGAACCCAACATCGCCACATAAAACCTGTACACAAACTGGACCCCATCATTAAGCTACATCTGGAGGGGGCTTTGTACTTTTAGTCATTTGTGGTATTGGAGGAAATTCTACAAGCAGAGGAATACAGTGTGTCTCAATGATCTCTGTATGTGTTTGAAACCCCAGAGAAACTGTGCCGATGCTGGACAGGTTTTAAAAACTAAACATGAATATTAAAAAAAGCTATAGGAAGCAATTGGCAAAGATGGACTCTGTACATCTGTCCTGATGTTAGTCAGACATATTCACTATAAAAGGGGTGTATTATATTACTAAGGGTTTATTTAATTTGAGCTATTATTTGATTTCTTCTGTTGAACTTTCAAATTAAATAAAACTGTTGTTGCTGAATTGATCACTTAACCTTTAGTGCAGTTGAGCTTTTTCTATTAAATGAACCCCGTTCCAGACTGATGGACGACAAGAAGAGAGGTGGATGAAATGATGAATCCATCATGCCTTCTTCTACTATGTAAGTCTGTGGGGGACATATTTTGATGTGGGGTGCTTCAGTTGGTCAGGTCCAGCTTCACCTAATATACTGAATGACCAGATTTTTTCATCTTTATCCTCTGACAGTACAGGAATATTTCAAGAACACAATACAAGAATTCATTGCGCTCAAATTGTGAAAGAGTGGTTAAGGAGACCTCATTCCCATTGAGATTTTTTGGGATGTGTTATGTAAGACTTCATGTTCTCCCATTATCAATGCAAAACTCTGAATGGAAACAAACGTTGTGACATTGCCAAAGTTTATTGAGTACTCGAATGTTACAGGCGATCTGGGGAAATTTTGGAGCATGTGACTGTTTTGCAGGGCACAGTATGATAGCAGACACTACACTTTCCTCATTCTTCTTTTTTCGACTGCTTCCTTTAGGGGTCACCACAGCAAATCATTTGCCTCCATCTCACCCTCTCTCCAGCATCATCCTCTGTCACACCAACCCCGCCTGTAGTGGTCTTCCTGTTTTCCTACTGCATGGCAGCTCTATAGTCAGCATCCTTTGTCTAATACAGGCACTGTCCCTCCTCTGCACATGTCCAAACCATCTCACCACTATCTCCATGTCTCCAAACTGCTCATTCCTTCTCTCCATCATATCAGTCACCTTCCTCCCTTTACCAATCACAGTCCCTACATTTAAAGGTGTTTTTGTTTACATGGGGACTAAGAACCCACAGCAGTTCAAAACTAGACTTTTTGAGTAACCTATCAGAATTTAATTCCAGTATATAGTATTAAAAGAATATTGGTATAACCATACTGAAGAGATTGCCCAATCCTGAAATCACAGCAATAAACCTCACAAAATAAAATAAAAATAATGAACACAATCCACTGGAAATACATCATCAGGCATAGTTGTTAAATTTACTTCAGTGACTCACACACACATATAAACAGTGACCACCCACCCATTTATCTATCACAAGTAAAAGGACTTAAACCTGTGTAAACACACATTAGAGGATCTGTACGAATGAATGAAATCAGATACAAGTTATGGATGGCTGAAGCTTCACTTTAACTCTAATAATTAAATCTGATTATTAATAATTTGACTCTTGACCTCATTTAGAACACTTTGTCTGTGTAACAGTAGTGTCAGCACTTCTCTCATGGCATCCCCGTAAACCTCCCTTATCATGGTGTTCATCATCATCATGAACACCACAGTCCCAAACAAGTCCAGCACATCCTCCATGGCATGCCCCACCCTGGGTCTGTACGCTCCACTGGAGATACTAACATCAAAACTGTATCAGTGAAACTACCAAACTTGCTTACACACACACACACACACACACACACACACACACACACACACACTCCATAAAGCCTTTAGCTCTCTGCGCTCCATTGAGGATCAAACAGGCTTTCAGGAGAGAGCGCTTTCTAATCCATTAACTGGGAAATTCTTGTGGGCCAGCACTGAAGGGCTGTCATGGTAACTGAGGAAATCATTTCTCCCTCTCCATCTCTTCTCCTGATATTTGATATTGAACTGGTGCTTGAGCAACACGGGGCACGAAGTGTACCGGAGCACCAGCTGTCCACCGCTGACACATCTGAAACAGCCTTTGTGGAGGTTCAGCCAACGTCAAGCTCGGTAGATAACACACACGCATACACACGCACACAGCTATACAAAGAAACATTTGTGCAAGGTAAGGCAATAGCATAGTGTGTGAACAAAGACGAGTGGTATTACAATTGCCAGCTGTCCACTTCTGAATGCTGCTGTATGTGATTTTGACGTTCCTCCTTTTCAATGTGCCTTCAGCATCTTTGTCACTTGTGATGTCTGCTTAACGAAAACAACCACAGGAATCCCACTTTGGCTTCAACTCTTCCTCTGAGTCAACCTCATTCTCTCCCTCTCTCTCTCACTCTCTATCTTGATTTTTCCTTCCTTTGCATCTTGGCCATGTGATGATGGAAACTGCATGTGCCGGCTGTGATGATTGACTGGGTCATGTGTTTTGCTGGCAGACACGTATATGCGCAGCCGCTATGTGTAAGCAGATGCTGAGCCAGAGTGTGCGCACAACTGCAGTTAGAGAAAAATGAGAAGAAAAAAAAAAGCTGTTTCTGGCAGACTTACTGGCTGACTGCTTGAATCCTTTGGCAGAGTGGACAATCACATGCAGAAAGCCGTACAGGCCAGGAGTCTCCTCATCTGGAAAACAAGCACACAGAGCAGTTAGAGCAGCACGGGTGCAAATATGGGAGTCCGTGCACAAAAATCAGCAGGGTAATCAGAAGTCACTGCAAACTATAAAATGTATGATCCTCCGGCATCCTGTCTTTATCTCTGCGATGATATAGTAAAGAAAAAAGATAAACTGTGAGAGAAAGAAACAAAGGAAAAGGAACTCGTCTCATGGAGCATGAGCTCTGCCCGCAGGTTTCATTTCATTTCTGCTGCATCTCGTACATTTTTTTTCCTGTACTGGCTGATCACTAAATGCTAATGATGATACTAGCTCTCTATCGAGCTTACCCTATTTTCCACCTGTGTGCAGGCTGTTAGTCTTTATTATCACTGACAGCTGTGGTATTATTTTCTATCTGTTGCAGACTCATTTACTGGCACTGACACTAAACTTGCTTCTGTTGTTTCCAACAGCAGGACTTTAATGCTACATGCTCTTTCAGCTTTTTGTGAACGAGTCTCTTTCCCTTCGCTGGAAGCGGGTCAGCTCACGTGGCCATTTAGAGCACCTTTTCCCCTCTGTCGGCTCATGAATTAGTGGTATTCATCGAGGTAAAATGAACCGTTCAAATATGTGCGAAGTTTGAAAGTTCAGTGTTAAAGCATGTGTCGCCACATCCAGATCCATTCAAACTAAAGTTGCTCAGTGGGGCAGATTAGTGGGAACTCTAGTGGGTTTTTGTATTCTTTCTTGGGTGGTCCGAAATGGAGATTACATTCTTATTGTTTTTAATCATTCATTTGAGTGTTTTTGTTCTCATTCCCTCCAGCAGTCAGTTATCAACATTTGAGAAGAGACAGATTAAACTTCACATGACTTCAGAAAAAACCTGAATAAAATGAAATCAGGGAAACGGCCGAGGAAACAACTACTGGAGGATCTGAAAGAAAATTAACCGTTATTACAGCCTTTTGTCAGATCGGCATCAGACCACACATTAGCAGTGCACAGACGTCTACTATCGAACCTGAGCTGGCCTTCAATAGAGATCGTGGGTGGACCTCTTTTTTCTTTTTTTTGGCCAGCCCATACACCCCTCTTTGTACCGCCGACAGAAACATGAAGAGGATACAGTCCTGCTTTGGTTGAGGCCTGTGAAGCCCGGCTGCTTCCTGGTAAATAAACTAGGGTGGAGGGCAGCAGGACCGCTGTGAGCTCCACTGTAGGCAGCTGAGAGGAGAGCAGTCAGCCCTCGGGGTTAACTGTGCGTGTGTGTTTTATATAACTAACAGGGGAGTTTCACAGAGAGTCGGTTCATAGGTTCAGCATCATAGCAGACCGACTGCCCTTTCTATCTAGTATGCTCAACGGAAAACCATGAAATAATATGTGATGACTGATGATGATGCGAGGAGTCAAATGAAAGATTGAGTACTTAAGTCATCCATCCTCCTAAATATGAGAGACATTCCTCCACCAGCTGGTCTCCATTTAAACCCCTGCTGTGCTCCCTGCATCACATGTCAGGATGGAGGTGTGTGTGTGTGTGTGTGTGTGTGTGTGTGTGTGTGTGTGTGTGTGTATTCTAGCTTCGTAATGAGGAGCGGGTCAAAAGTCTAAGACAACGCAGGAGTTGAAGTCTGATTTAAAACACAGGAATCTCGGTAAGCTCTCACAGAAAGCAGCAGGAAGATAACATGTAAGGAAAAGTCCACCAAAGCAGTGAGAAGAACCCGTTTAGGGAAAGCAAACAGAGTTAATTCTCTTATTAAAACCATGTCAAGTGGTGCAAATGCATTTTTAACAGAAATCTGTCTGTATGTCATGTTGTGTATCCACGTTGGGTGTTATGTACTGTCACGTCTGACTTACTTATCTGTTATTTTGACAGCCTAATGCCGTGTTAAATGTTAAATTAAAAAAAAGAGAATCAGACATAAAGTTCAGTTGCACTCAAATAAAACACCTCGTTTGGGGGGGGGGGGGGGGGGGGGGTAAAGCACACCATAAAATATGCTACCACTTAAGTGTCACTTGTCATTCTGCTGACTACTTTGAAAATACAAAACTAAAATCCCTCTGAAAATGACTTTAAATCTATTGGATATCAAACACAGAGATTCTAATGCACAGAAAGGAAACGCGACACAAAAACATCAGGACAGCGTGCCTTTCAGTGTAAGAGCTCTGTGTCTGTGCATGTGTATTGTCTTTGTGTGTGAGAGACCCTGTTGCCATCTGAGCAGATCAGAGTAGATGGACCAGATGGCTTTAATGTCACACCCCCAAACTCTGAGAGTGACTGCAATGAGGAGATCTGGAGGAAAAAACAAACATATAGAAGCTGCGAGCACGCCACCGACACACTGCGTGGCACTGACTGCTCCGAGCTAGATGAGAAACATATTGTAGCCTAAATTTATCTCCTGCAAGGCCCCCCTAACTTATTATGTGGCTTTTTAGTGCTCAGAATGTAACAGGCACTTTTCTGTGAAGTTAAATTCAAAGCAGAGGGAAAAGGGAGACAAAAATGATCCTGCTCGTGTTTCTTACCATCTTTGTTACCGGTGACAGGAATGTTGTGGACCGTTCGGAGTTTGAAACAAGAGCTGGTCAATACTTGGAGCTCTACAGAACTTAACACGCATGACTGGAGGTCTGGAAGAAAAAGAAAGGAAATAAATATCATAAACATCATATAGGGAGGTGGGGGTCAAACCTTTATGTTTCTGTGGAGCAGTGTTTGAAAAGTGAACACAATCGTACCTTTCTTTTGGAGTTTCTGAATGCTTTCCCTCCACTCTGACCTCTCGTAGTCAGAGGATAGCAGGAACAGGTAGCTCTACACACACACGCGCGCGCGCGCACACACACAGACACACACACAGTTAGCAATTACAACCAAAATAGCTGGAAAAAATCCTCACTAGGACACATCAATTGGAATGATGGGAAATTCTCTGATGCTGTTTTTGGGGATTCAAACTTTAAATCTGCAACAGCAGACTCTTTGAAAGTAAAATGTGTCCCTCTAGTGGTGAAACCTGCACAGTGCAGTGACACAAATGGAGCCAGTAACAGATTAAGAATGGCCAGAATACCTTTCCATGTTTGTTGTGGATGCGAAAAGGGATGGTGGGGGAGTGCAGGAGCAACCAGGACTCCTGCTCGTTCATCTTCTTCCTGAGACGCTCCACGCGGCTCTGACCCTTCGGTGCTTTCTGCACAAGGACACGGACAGGAAAAGAGACCGTTTCAATCTCACTGATTGCTGAAACTTACTCATTAAAGTAAAAGAGATAAAACACCGAGCACTTGTGTGCAGCATCCGAAACAGGGCTGTTCTTTTCCTGATTGTGACAGTGAGACTTGTACTTCTCCTCTGACTCATCTCAGGTCTCGACACATACAGAAGACGCTTATATTTTTAGATTCAGTGTGACTTACAAAATGAGGGTCGAGGTGCAAGGTGAGGGGTGGGTGATGGGGGGGGGGGGTGTGATATGATCTGACTTTGAGAGCTCTTGCTCTAAGTTATAAGACTGATTTCCTTTTGTATCCATTTCATTGAACATTGGGTTTTACTGTGAGACTAAATATCTGGAGCTACTTCAGCTAGAATTGTATTTTTCCATTAACAAACAGAATGAAGCAGATGTAGCAGACGCCTGACATGATGGAAAAAAGACAGTCACACAGTGTACAGTCAGCTTTATGGATTTCATTAAGTTATTTTAATGGCAACGTGACTGACAGTTAAAACATCTTTATTTGTACGGCACAGTCATGTTTAGCCTACAAAAACAAAAAGCCTCCAACGCAGACAAGTCTCCGTCAGGGAGTTTCACAGAGACGTAACACCAAACTTCCACCTCCAAAGTGTCATATTCCAGTATTGGTTACCTAACAACGTGGATTGGCAAATCTGAACAAGTTTAGTGGCTAAACAGGGTGTGAACGTATGAAGACGTCAGAAGCTGGTGCCCTTTTGTCCCTCAGTGTTTGTCGAGTTTAAATTTAACCAGAGCATGATAATCATAAGGCAGTGCACCAGTTACAGAGAACAAGAGAGTAACGCACAAAGAAGAAAAACATATGCAGTAAAATCTAGTTCCTCATTTAAACCAGGAGATTTAGTGGCCTGTCTTTAGTTAGGTTTCTGTTGTCGCCTCTTCGTATGAAAAGCGGGGCGTGAAAGATTAAACTGCAGCTGATTAGTGGTTTTTGTTACATCTGCAAAGCGGTTGCAGTGATCACACTTGTAGGACCTCTTAGGTTTTAGACCCAACCCTGTCTGGTTGTGTTTGGTTGGAGGTGGCTACATAAAATTCATTAGCTGTTCAAGTGAAGATCTTTCAATAACACCAGAAATGAGTAGGATTTCTTTTGCTTCTCTTCTGTACGTCATGACAAAATCAAACCACCCATCGTCTATATTTTTAACAACATACAAACTGAACTTTAAAGTGAGGACTACTCAGCGCTGCCTTATTGAAATCTTTCATATTTTCCAGCAAAGTGTCTATGAGCTGCTTAAAGCAAGCCCCATACTGTGAGAGTCTTTATATATAATTCATGGAGCAGTTTCTTGACGTTATTGGAGGAAAACAAATTCATACACAGTCCCAACCCTCACCAGGAAGCGGTGAGTCAGAGCCTGCCTGGATACAATCAGCTCAATCTCTGCCGGCATTCGCCTCCTGCGACTCCACATACCAGCCGTGGTCACTCACTGTGCTCCGGGTGGGCGAGTTTTAACGCCGTGAGAGGGGAATAACAGGAACTCTGCGCTCCTGAAGCCTTTAAACGCAGCTATGGCTGCGGGGGTGGATTACTGTGTACTTGTAACATCTTTTATTTCAACCTCAAAACGACAACTGAGCATTTCAGCATGTGCTAAACAAAACAGACTCATACCGTGGCACACACAAGTCACAGTTTAAATCTGGATCAGCACTTTTGCCACTCAGACTCAAGGAAAGGCAGCTGTCCTCAGTTTCAGGATGTTTATTATTCATACTTGGACTTGTTTTGCTGCTTGTATTCACTCACACAATAGTCACAGTTCATTTAGTAAAGTCTGCGTAGGCCATAATAAAAAATGAAGGGTCACAAAGCTTTGATATGACACCAAACTTCTGATTTGCTTCTTGTTTATTTTTATTTCTTAAATAAAAAGAATCCAGCTAATGATTAAAACTAAAAGAAGCTCATTTTAAAAGAACCAAGTTCTCCTAATCGTGTGGCTCTTGGCTTCAAATGTATTTGTTTTATGCATATGTTAGAATTTAAAGATGAACATCAAAAAGCTCCTGTTATTCATAACAGGACCAGCAACTTTTCTTACTCTAAAGCTGTCTAGAACTGGGCTCCAAACCCTGAATTTGCCCCTTTATTCTTTAATCCTGGATCATCTCAAAATTAAACCCAAGATGGCTGAATAAGCCATTGTAAGCCCCACGAATGCATTGAATTGGGCTCCAAATGCCAGGAAAAAGGATTACCTTCTCTTTCTGTATCTCATTCTTTAAGACCGAGATCTTGATCTTCATCTCCTCAATCTCGTGCTCTGGCAGGACCTGGATGCTCGGGCAAGCGTCCGAGTCGTCCAGGGTTTGAAAAGTTAAGTCCGCTAGAGGGATGTACCACTTGCACTCATACTGCTGATGGCGACTGCAGAGAGACAGAGAGAGGATGGAAGGATGCAGGAATGGAAATGGAAGAGATGGAACAGAATTAGTCAAAAGATAAAAAATATACATTTTCTCTTTTTCAATCATGACTGAACTGAATGGACGCACAAAACCGAAGCAAACCGGTTTACAATTTGAAGCCACACTAACAAATGTTACACTTTTCTATTCAAACATGTGCTCATTTGACCTCTTTTCTTTATAGCCCACTCATTCAAAGTCACATTAATAAAAATGATGAATGCACAACATTATTTCCACAGGGGCTGAGGACACTAATGTGCACCGTCTCTAATGAGATTTTAATTAACATTTCTGAGTGCTGCACAGTCGACTCATCGACGACATAATACCTTCATCAGACGGCTAGTTTAAGCAGCTTGATGTCACAATGAATCCATACTAAACAAGCATTTGTTAACACTACCAGCGTTCTACATATAAAACTTACTGTCAACTATATGCATTTATTTAAACAATCAAATCAAGCAATCAAACTCAGTTTTAATGTTCTCATTTCTGTGATATTCTCCTCTGCACGTTGCACTTACACCACTACAACCACCTGAAAGCTGGAGCCACTGTGGACTGGGAGCGGTTCAATACTCTGGCTTCTCTGGCCTACATGTTAAAATGTCCTTGGGCAAAACAGGTAACACACGTAAAATGACAAATGAGATTTTACTGATCTCAGTGCAGCAGCTACTGGAAACACAGTTTATCTACTTTATTTACTGCACTCGTTTTTTTCAGGCGTGCACTTTAACTGGAACTTCAAAGGTTTGTTCAGCCATGTCAAAAAAAAGGACTCTTGCTTCGTGTTTAGTCTCACGTTCCCACTCAAAGCTTTCTCAGTGATGCTATCGACTCCCACCAGAAGGACTTTGTCATTTCTTCATTATCCAAGTACATTAATTTTACATCCTCCCGCTGCAGATTATGGTCCCCTGATCTCCTGCCCCACCCACCCACTCCATTATCAAGCCCTTCTTGTTTACGCGCTCTTGGGTCTTTCGGGAAGTCCTTTTATGTTGCAGACCACCGATTTGTTTCTGTTCTAATCAGACTCTGACACAGACTTAGAGAAACACAAAGAAAAGGGGGTGGAGCTAGGTTTGATACATGACTGAGAAGGAAATGAATAAATCACCATATCAAATCATGTGGTTCTTTAATGCCAGACAGCAAAGGTGGTGCATATATAAAGAAATGATGAATTATCCAAGGTGCAGAACGTGCAGCGGGCAATCGTAAATCTGACTCATTCTAAAATAATAGAGTGCAGATAATCACGGCTTTTGGCAGGGATTAGGGATCCTCAGTGACTAAAGTCAAGGTGATTGAGTTTCTGGATGGTTGCTCTGTTCTGTGTGTAAGCGCGTAGGCTGTAGGCGGCACACTGAGATAACAACCCAGACCATATAATAGCCCCATTTACAGGTTTGGTAGTTATGGCAACACTATGTGTTCCTCCAAGTGAGGGGCGGCTGCAATTGACACAGAGAAACGGCGAATGTCAACCAAAGCAGGCACCAATCAGACAAAGGGGAGGCGAGTCGGTGCTGTAAGCGTGACACTCGATCTACTGACATGTGTCAAAGATTCACACGCAGCAACGCACACAAACACAAACATGAGCGATCTTTTTCTGTCACCTCTCTTTACTTTAACCCCTGCTTAGCTTGCACCCTGAAACACAACACCTTCAGTTTCTACTTACACCTTTTGTCTTCATTTTTAAAGTGTTTTTATTATTCACACATTTAGCATAACTCTGTCCTGCGTGTAGATCTGCTACTCTGCTGCACTGCTCAAAACAATACAGACAAAAATGCCTGCAAGTCTTTCTCTTTGTTACTGACGTTTCAAACACCACTGTGTTAGTCACAGCTGGAATCAGAGAAGGAGTGCGTCTTTCCGAAGTGATCCTTTCTGTTGCACGCCGGGTTTGACGAGCTGATGTGGAAGGAAAACTGCACAACACACAGGCAGAAACACAGACAGGACGAAAAAGCGTGGATATTTAAAGAGGCAGAACCCAGTTCAACACGCTTTATGAGCCTTAAGCTAAATAATAAAACTGCATTGTTATGAAGCAGATAAATGTTTCTGTTAACACTGGCATTTCTATCAATTTATTAAAACGTAGCTTATTTAGCGTAGCTTAACATCCTAAAGTGTGCAAGGTGGACAGAGTGAAGTGACACCGTGAAATTTATATGTAAAAACATCGCTGACGCCCTCCATTTAGAGGCTTGTGCTCTTAAATGGAAATTTTTGAAATAGCACACGTTATATCCAGACTGAGTCTCATCATTTAGAAGTTGTTGAGCTGACTCTCTCAGAGTTTTGGAACTTTAGATCAGTGGCTGGGTGATTTTGAATTATTTCCCTTCACTTCCGCCTACATCTGTGCACATTTGAAGATTTAATGAAAGTACGTTGCTGTGACAGGGAGCAAATGAAAGAAAGAGGCCATTACCGCCCAAAGCAGCTTAAGCCTTGAATGAATATACCTACAGTCTGCTTCAAAAGAAAACTCTGTGACAGAGCTGTGTCACCCTGTTTTTCTCTGCCCTGAGAATTAATAAGCGACTCCTGTGCCGCACCATCCACGCCCCGTCCCCGTTCCACTTTCTGGCTTTCGCACATCATTTTAGCATTTTTCAGATGGGAATGGGGATGGGGGGGTGACGATAATGATAATCGCGCTCACAGCTTTTCACACTGTCAGAGGATGAAGGTGGACTCACCCCACAGCCGTCTTTTTCATCTTGGCACAGAGCAGCAGATCGGTGAAGAGGAAGACGTGCCGTAGCTTCCTGGAGCTTTCCGACACCTCCACCAGGAAGCCATCCTTCACCAGCTGACGGGCCTGTAACAGAACTCCGTGTTAACTGTTGTTGTGAATCGAAACATCGTTGAGATTGTGGATTAATAAGTTGACTTAGTAAATTAACATATATATTACAGTTTGCTTTACAGAGACGTGCATGTCTTTGTTTTTAACTTCAATGTTCCCTTTGGAGTTTTAAAGCAATGCAACCATTTATTATAGTTTTCTCAAATTACCTAATAATATTTCATATAACAGGAAAAGAGAAGACAAATGTTATAAAGATATGAACATAAGTTCTCTATTCTTGGAGAAGATGTGTTTTAAGAACACACACACACACACACACACACACACACACACACACACACCTCGCCCTTGGGTGTAGTAACAGCAGTCCTGCGAGGGTCAATCTCCTCATTGATGGAGGAGAGGAAGTTCTGAGAAATCCGCAGAGCGTCCTGCAGGAGGGGGAAGTCCGGGTGGTCCTTTGGAGTGTGTTTCAGCAAATCCTGTGAAAGTACATTCAATCATCTAAAAATGTTTTTACCACAAAGTAAATCTGACCTTTGTGAGCAGAGATTCAGATTTAGTTTCATCTTCTCTTCGAAAATGTCATCGCGCTGCACAAACACAGACTTCTTACAAACACTAAAGCAATCTTGTTTCTCGGTTTTTTTCTGTCAAAGATACTTTTTCTTAAGTATCGGCTTCCGGTATGATGGCGCCTGTGTTTGGCTCTGCCGCTTTCGGGTGCAGTTTGTCGCGCTCCACTACTTTTGTATTATTTTTTTCTGCTCTGCTGTTCTCATTCAGTTTTAACAATGTATTGGCTGCCTTGGTGTATGATCATCTGGGCTTTGCTATCCATCCGATCCTCTATGATGCCTCACGATGTCTCTTCGTCCTCCTTCGGCATTTTGCACCCTCCTCCATCAGCTGGATCTTCGTCGGGCGATTTTGGCGGATCCTCTAGACCACGGAGAAGGAGAGGGAGAAGAGGAGGTATTCAGGTAAAGCTCAGGCTTTACTGGCGGCAGGGTTTGGCTGGTAAGCGACGCCAAGCGTGCCTTGTCTCCTGTGCTCAGAGAAGCTCCACGGAGGGGGACTTGTTTTCCACGTCCCTGTTTGGATACGCTGGGCCCAGCTCTTTGAGACCGGCCTGCCTGAGGAGGGTTTATCCAGACTCTTCTGCCAGCTGGCTTTTTCTTCCCACGGTGAGCGGATTCTACGAGCGTGATGGTTCAAAGCCTGAGTTTCTACGTCCTCTAACTCGAGCCTCCGCAAATACGGAGGCTTCTACTTCGCGCTTTTTAACGCTCAATCTCTGTCAAATAAATCATTCGTGTTGAATGATTTTATACTATCTAAAAAAAACTATTTCTTATTCCTGACTGAGACCTGGCAGCAGGACGTAGACTATTCGTCATTTGTTGAATACTTTTATTACCCAGCCTAGGGTTTCTGGTCAGGGTGGCTTTCCAGGAACGTTTCTCCTGCCGCTCTGTGAAAATTGGACATTTTCTTTCGTTTGAGCTGCAGCTGCTTAAAATTGGCAACAAGGATCCGTTTTACTGTGCTGTGTTGTATCGTCCACCTGGCTCAAATAGGTTATTTTTGTCGGAGCTCAGTGACGTCTTATCCTCGACCCTAAAGATGTCTAGGTTGCTCATAGTTGGGGACTTTAATATACACATTGATGATGACTCCGACCCTTTCGCCAGAGATTTTATCAATATTATGGACTCATTTCATTTTGCTCAGCATGTGTCCGGTCCTACGCATAGCAAAGGTCACACACTGGACCTTGTTTTTACTTTGGGTTTAAATATTGATTTTATTTGCTCTGAGGACATTTTTATTTCTGATCACCATGTTATTGTTTTTAAACTGTCTTTTAATGAGCTTTTGTCCCCTGTTCAACGGAAGGTTAGCTCACGTATCTTAAGACTCCTCCACAGCGGAGAAATTTGCAGATGCTTTTAACCTACAGCTATCTCCTCATAATGATGTTGACTACTCAACCAATCTTTTGAATAATTATTGCCTTTTTATTTTAGATGAAATTTGTCCGGTTAAAACGAGGAGAGTTTCTGCTTGCAAATCTCCTCCTTGGCTAAATGACAGTATTCGTTGTCTAAAACGTGATTGTCGTAAAGCGGAGCACAGGTGGAGGAAAACTCACCTAAATGTTCATCTCCTCTACCTAAAGGACCTTTTAGCTTCTTTTAATAATGCTATCAGAGATGTGAGGGCTGCCTATTTCTCACACTTGGTTGCAAAGAGCAGAGGTAATCCTAAGGTGCTATTTAACACCATTAGTGGCATTGTTACTCCTGCTCTTCCCGCGGCCCCTATTTCATCTAATGAGGACTGTGACAGTTTTCTTTCTTTTCTTCTTGCAAAGATTAATAACATAAGAATAAATTTTTCTCATTCAGCACCTGTTATGTCGATCTCCACCTCATCCCTGTCATTTTGGATACTTTCTCTCCTGTTTCACTACCTGAGCTGGTAAAACTAGTGAATTCAGTGAAAGCATCCTCTTGTCCACTTGACATTGTACCTGCATCATTATTCAAAAATGTCTTATTCAAAGACAATAACCAGACATTATTCAAAAATGTCTGGTTATTGGTCCATCTGTGCTCACTCTAATCAACTCTTCACTGGCGTCTGGTATAGTTCCGGTTTATTTTAAAAATGCTGCCATTCTCCCACTTTTAAAAAAAAACCTCAGCTAGACCCCTCTCTTTGGAGCGGCTACAGACCTATCTCTAAATTACCGTTAATTGCTAAGCTTCTAGAAAAGGTTGTGGCTAAGCAACTTATAGCGCCTGTGGACAAACATAACATTTGCGATAAGTTTCAGTCCGATTTTCGCAGAGCTCACTCCACAGAAACAGCCCTTCTTAGGGTCTCAAGTGACATTTTGATGAATAATGATGCAGGAAAATGCTCGGTCCTACTTATGTTGGATCTAACATCGGCTTTTGACACTGTTGGACACCACATCCTCCTCGAAAGGCTTAAACATTGGGTTGGTGTATCGGGTACTGCCTTGGAGTGGTTCTCCTCATATCTACATAACCGATCTTTTTCTGTGGTGGTCTCCGATTTTAGGTAATCCTCTACCTCCCTTCTTGTGGTGTCCCTCAGGGTTCGGTTTTGGGGCCTTTATTGACCTTAATATATCTTCTCCCCCTCCACCATATAATGGGCTCTTTTGAGGACATTTCTTATCGCTGTTATGCTGATGATATTCAGTTGTACATCTCTTTTAAGCCCCAGGATTTATCTAAGCTTCAGCTTTTAAATGACTGCTTAGATTCCATCAAACGTTGGATGGCTGCAAGTTTCCTCCAACTCAACGAGGGGAAAACTGAAGTCCTCATATGTGCTCCGGACAGATTTGTATCCCAGATAGTGAAAGCCCTTGGTCCTCTTTCTGTGTATGTTAAATTCTCTATCAGGAATTTAGGTGTCACTTTTGACTCGACTCTCACATTGGATGGGCATGTGAAATCTCTGGTTCGGTCTTGTTTTTATCATTTAAGAAATGTGGCTAAGTTAAGCCCTATTTTATCTCGCCCTGAACTGGAGATAGCTATACATGCATTTATTTCCTCGCGCTTGGACTATTGTAACTCTTTGTTTATGTGTCTAAGCAAAGGTTCTCTGGATCGTCTGCAGGTTGTGCAAAATGCTGCAGCTAGGCTGTTGACAAAATCCTCCAAGTATTCACATGTGACACCATTGCTATTTCAGCTACACTGGCTTCCTGTTGAATTTAGAGTACATTTTAAGATCCTGGTCTTGACATTTAGAGCCTTGCATGGACTGGCACCACCCTACATCTCCGATCTGCTACAGCCCTATGTTCCTAGCAGGTCCCTGAGGTCATCTGATCAGGGCTTACTTGCTATAAAACAGACTAAGATGAGAACTAAGGGTGACAGAGCTTTTGCCACTGTGGCCCCGAGACTGTGGAACTCTCTCCCTCATACATTAAGAACTGTGGACTCGGTAGTTGTTTTTAAAAAACAACTCAAAACTCACCTTTTTAAAACTGTTTTTGGTTAAATTTCTGCCTGTTTTATATTGTCTGTTTTACACTTTTATTATTTGTTATCTTATGTGCAGCACTTTGTGATTCCGTCTAGAAAGGTGCTTTATAAATAACATTTTATTTATTTAATTATTTTATTCTGTTTGTTTGCATACGTGACAAGAACATGACACACATGCTCATGCTGGATGCACAGAGCATCTTTCTGTCAGCTTTCATGCAAACCTGTTCATGCATTACACTACGACGACCACACTGGACACATCCAGAGATCTCTGCTTTGCTTCGCTGGCACTTTCTACACCATTATTTCGCTTCCAAAGAGGTAGGCTGATTTAGACTGAGAGGACTCAGCGATAAACATCAAAAAGCAGGCTTTAGGCTTAATTCTTGCACGTCTTTTTAATCTCAGGGATGTGTTTGCAACCTGCTCCAATTATTATTTTTTGGTTTTTTATCTTGACACAGTTCTCAGTCTTTTCTCCACCCTAAAACACTAGAAGTAAGACATTTCTGCCAGAACAGCTTTAGATTCAGCTGATCCTTGAAAGCCAAGCTGTGTACTCACATGAAGAACCAGGGTGCTTCTGGTAACACGGTCAATCGGCTTGTAAAGGAGAGCTGTGGGAGAGAGAAGAGGAGGGCTCTGAGTCAGTGTTGTTTACAGGCAAATCAATACATGCAGACACACACAGTAGGTCACAGTTTCACCGCTCACACGAGGACAAAAATGTCCACTTTGGTTACGCTGAGCTAAACACAGCTCTCACTGCTGATGATTCTTAGGTTAACATTAAAGCTTAATGACGACGAGGTTCCTGCCTGAAGCACTGCTGAAGCAAGAAAAACACTTGATCATAAATAGCCGTGTGTGTGTGTGTGTGTGTGTGTGTGGGGGGGGGTGTCAAGTAAAACACTGATTTCAATATGGGGGCAGCAAAGGTTTGTGCTGCTGTTGTTCATCAGTTTAACAGCTGTACATATTCAGACTTGGACATAAAAGCAAACACAAACAACACATGCAGACGGATGCATCTATAAAAAGTGCAATAAGACTGCCTCCTGCCAACGTGCCACCCTCAGTGCCTCTCAGTCAGAGTTTAAGCCTGTATCACCGCACTTGGCTAGATTCCCTGGGGAAGGCTTTGCTGCTAAGGTGGTGTGAACAGCAGCAGCCGACATACATGACAGCTCTCTGTGACAAACTCCCACAGACAGGGCAGAGTGAAGGATGGAGAGAAAATAAAAGAAAAACAAATCACAGTGAGGAGATACGCAGGAGGAAAGATGGCAGACATGAGAACCTCTAAGAGGAGACAAAGAAGAAGCAAACAAGTCATGTAAGGAAACGCCTAAATTACCTCAAGGTCTCAAAATAGTAAATATGATATCACACTACACATTTGATAAAGCACAGTAACACCCCTCTGCTCATGATCTAGAAACTGAGCGAATGCAATTAAAAAAAATTCCCACAAGGTCATAAACATTGTGAAATTATCTGAAACAGTTCCACTTATTGATCATGCTAATCTCCATTTATTCAAGTGAAAACAGAGTTAAAGCAGCTTATTTCTAAAGTGAAGAAGGAAAGCTGGCCCAGTGAAACAGAGAGGACTGATGTGTCTTCTGTATGCAGGCAAGCTTGTCCCACACTGACTGTGCTCTGCTCCCACAGAGAGATCTACAGGCAAAGCTGCACTTCTATTTGAATTTTAAACTTTATATATTTAAAGCATTCAATAACGCTCTCTTTATATGTACAGCGGTGTTCTATCACTTGGATGCTTTTAAGTGTTTAGTCTTTCCGCCACACCTCTGCCTGCGACTTACGAAATTAGCGCGAGAGCAGAAACCTACAGTGACTATTATCAGATCTACTGATGAGACACGTCATATTAACACTCTACGCACACCCTCTGCTTTTAAAATATACACTGGCCCACATGAAGTGTATAGGACCAAAGAGAATCTTTTAGAGGGACTTGCAGTTACTCTTTGAAGTTTCTCCAATGTCTGGTCATTAATAATGCCGCCTCCACTGAGGGTCCTGGATCAGTGAACCAATACTGATACCTCCAGGAGGATTTACTACAGAGCCTGTATTGACTGCAAGGGCAGTGAATATCTAAGTTGTTGTGTGTGTCTGTGTGTGCGGTACGTTGGCAGTTTTGTATTCATTTCAACGCAGGGAGGATTAGATGACTTTAGGATAACTTGAGCATGTTGTGCCGCATGACAAAACTTCCTAGTGACAATCTGAGCTAAAAGCTAATGCTAATGCTAAGGCCCATCTCCCCCCACCACTTCCCCTGCCGGTGGCGGACGCCCTCAGACATCGGTGCGTTGGTGGTTCTCTGTCTCCGGGGGTGGGCGCCCAGGTACCCACCGGCTCACTCCTTGGCGGCTGCTTATTGGGGCCTGGAGCCTGGGGCTCGCTCGGGCCACCTTGGGGATGGGGTGCCCTCGGCCTCACGGCCCGGGGCTCGGCCACTCAGGCACAGCTGGCTGCCGGCGGAGCTCACGGGCACGTCACTGCAACCCCCCCTGGCTTCTGCTCCGCGGCTGCTGAGTGACCCCTCATCTGGGACTCTCCTCAGCTCTTTCTGGGATAGTGGCGCGGCTGCCCCTCTGTTGGTCTTCCTTGGTCTCTTGTGTTCTGGGGGCCTCTGGATGTCTGGAGTCTTGATCTCCTCCATACCTGCTTCATGCCCTGGAGGTCGGGGCAGTGGCCCCCCACACCCTCTAGCAGATCATTACATGAAGGAACCTTTTAAAAACAAGCGCGTTCATGCTCACAGGTGTACACACGGGTGATCACACACACAAATTACACCCTTTTTGGCTCCTACCTCAAAGCACACTGTGCGCTGTCGATCTCACGTGCTGCACAATAATGTTTAATATTTAGTATTTACTGTCATATTCTCATATATCATTGTGATCTTGTTTATTACTCTCGTTTTCTTCTGCTTGCTTTCTTTTTTCTTTCTCAACAGGTGATCCAGGTGATCGATATATGTATTTTTTGTCTGCTTATTCTGTTGGTTTTTGTTTTTTGCCCTTTTTCCCCGTCCCTCTTCTCAGGTTTTTTTCTTTCCCTCTTTCTTTCTCCACATTCTCTCCTCCAGTCAAGTCTGTCCCGTATTCAGCAAGTGAAAATAAAATAAACAATAAAAAGTTGAATCAAATGGACCATTACGGCAAGGCTGGGATGGTCCATTTGGTAAAGTAAATCCGTTGGGCATCTTTCTTCGCCTTTAGACAATAATTCTGATGGCAAAAGAACCAAACGGGACAGGTTTAAAAAAAAATAAATAAATAAAAAAAATAAATAAATAAATAAAAGCTAATGCTAGCATGCTTATATGTTCACAGCGCTAGTCTCATGTTAAGCAAGTATAATAACTGTATACCATGTATACCAATGTAGCATGTTAGCATGATAATATTTACTAATAACCGCAAAACGGAAAGTATAGCTGGAGCTAAAACATGTGACACCGTCAAACTCTTTGGCTCACAAGGCGACTGCACAGGTCACATGGTGGGAAGCAACCTGTCTCCAAACAATTGTTGCAATTCGACTGCAGTCACTTTCACACGGATTAGCAAAGGTTTGCAGGTAACTGTGATCTAATTTATAAACACGGACAGACGTTGCAATCAATCCGAGTCGGTCTGAACCAATAATATTCAGACTGTATAGTATTCGTCATATACCAGTACTGCGCATTTAAATATCACAGTTGATCAATGATTAATACTCATTTATCAGGAAACTATGAAAAATTAGACACATTTTGATTATTTTGGGGTTAAATAAAAAGTCATCAAAGCCATCAGCAAAGCATGCAACCAGAACTTTTTTTTTAACATTACAAGTTTCAATCAAAGGCTTTTTTTAAACTCAAGATCACATTTTACTGCTTTAGAGTCAAGTCAAGTCTCTTTGCATTACTATGCAAGATAGGTTCATCCTTAATAGTCTTGAACCTATCAAGGAAGCTCAGAGATCTCAAACTTTACTTCTTTCCTTTTCTCTTCTCGTTTTCCTCTAGTTTTTCAACCATGCAAACATAATAATTATATACAAGAGATTTGAATAATGAAGTTACTCTCCTGAATACAAAGACAGATTAAGTATTGCCACCTGAATGCTAATGTAGACAGAAATCTACTCAAGTGCTCTCCGAACGCAGGATTAAGCATCATCATTTTTTGACTCCACATCATGTGGAGTATCTGACTTGGATGTATTTTACAGACAAGGACCGAGTTAAAAGTCTAGTCAAAAGTCAGGACGAGGGAGGATGAAGACACAAAGAGAGAGTGAGAATCAGATAGAGAGAGGGGGATTATTGGAAGTCGATGTCCTGTCCCAGTGAGGCGTGCCTGACTGGTCGTTTTTCCAAGGTCGCCTTGATGACTTGGCTGATGGACAAATAGTTAATCTTTGCTAACGAGGTGCTTGACCATGTGGGCGAAGTGTTTGACAGGACTTTTAGTCCTCAGTTAGGACTGCCAGGTTTCAGGCCTCAGTATTTTGGCAAAACTCTCAGCTACCAATGCCAGCCATAAGCCTGTGAAGGAGGGTGAGAAGGACAGGGCAGAACTGATAACACAGAAGGAAATAAAGAAGGATTAAGAGAAAGTGAGAAAATGGTCATGGTGTAGGACATGAGTCCCCATTTACATTTAAAATATATCAGATTCTTGTTTGAGCAGGTATTTGTGTTTCTATCAACCTATCAGCCATTTACTGTAGCTGAGATCCTGTTAAATACTTTGGAAAGTAAAAAAAAAAGCTGATGGAGCAGAGAAAAGAAACAAGGGGAAAATAATAAAAGAAACAAAGAGAGTAGATAGAGGAGGCATTTGTTGCAAAGTTAAGGTAGAGAAACCCCTCGGCTGACCCACCGGGTAATTAATGTACTGTAATATAAACAGCAATCAAAGGAAGTGCCTTGAGTGTTGACACACCCTGATTGTTAAGGGCATATGAGACTAGTTTCATGACACATAGCAGCCATGTGAAACTACAGCAAACCAAAGACGTCATTTTAAAATCATCTAAAACAGGAATGATGAGAAAAGAAAGAGAATAAAACAACTGGGACAGGTTGATTATTCCTCGTTTGCAATGCATAAATTAACAGACACTTCACAGGTACATGCCACTGAAAACTGACATACAAATGAACATTCACCCAGCCACTCTCAGCCCGAGAGAGCCGCACAGTCTACTCATCTTATCTGCTAATGACTGTGTACAGCTCAACCCACCAAACTGAACGCAATCCCCAAAACGGCCGAAGTTACCAAGGCGCCAGCAGAGTACAGGCACGTACCGCGATAGACAACCTCTCTCTCACACACACACACAGACCACACTTGTTCCGATCCTCTTGAGATAAGTATTCTGTACGAGGAGCAGCCTGGGGCCAGCAGTCCTTATACAGACTAAACGTGCCCAGCTTGTAAACAGACAGAGACATTTTGAAGATGCTCTCTATTGTATGTTCTATATGATCGAAAGACAGTCGTGTATGACAGCCTGAGTGAACACCACACTCCAGAGGCTCATCACTCAAAAAGCTCATCACAGGCATGCAAATGTTCAGAAAAAGCAAAATTCCTCAGCAAGCATGAGCAAAAAAGTCCAAACGTCAGTCTGACAGCTAATTAATAACTGCCTCCACACAGTATACCATAAGCGCCGTAAAAGCTGTAGATGTCCTCACAGATACCCAACATCAAAAAGCGGGAAGCTCATATCATGCAGTCGTTACCGTATGTGCAGTTACAACACAGTCTGAGGACCAGAAGCACCTCCATATCCCTCTTCTCCTCTCCTCACTCTACTCTCCTGCTCACTGCCTCCTTTCTCAGGCACAGAGAGAGAGAGAGAGGGAGAGAGAGCGAGAGAGAGAGAGCAGACTCACACATGCACCAGTCTGCCTCCCAGAGCTCACCACTGCATACACAAGAAGAAGAGGCAGGGCTGGAATCTTAAAACAGCAATCAAGCCTAGACAGACACACACACATGCATGCGTAGAGATACAAGCAAACACCAACTTACCCTCCATTGAACTAGTTGTTGTACAGTCTTTGGAGTCTTTAGGACCTTTTACTTTGAGGTTCTGAAAGAAATAAAGTGGAATAATCAATTTAATTAATTGTGCACACTCACAGGATTGTGCTGCAGTTGCTTGGCTGAACTAATGGAAGTACAGGATCAGTGCATCCAACTGAGACAGCTGAAGAAGACTGGGCATGGGAACTTTCACAAGTTTCCCTCTAAGTAAATAATACCACCAACAAACCTCTACGGCAGGTCCCAAAAAGCTGATTTGACCCATCTGGACGGGAGGAACGGTACATTTGTATAATGACTGAAAAGGTCAGTTTCTTGATCATTAATATGCAAATGACCACTGATCAAAGATTTGATCATTGGCTATGAGTACCATTCACAGAGAGTTGGGGAATGGCTGCAATCACAGCATTGTAAGATAGTGAAAGATGTACCCTTTGCTGGTGTATAAGATAACAGGGAGTGGAAGGTTTGATGCTTAAAAATGAAAGATGCCCATGCTCCTTAAGTGATGATGAAGATGGATAATCATAGTTAGATTCTGTAAGCACTTTCCTTTACTGTAATGTCTTTGCCTCTCGATCTTTGTTGAACACACCTAACAATAAGGAACAATCTATAACTATATCCTGTGTTGACCTAAGGCGTGAAAAGCTAGCATGTGAACAAGGGGCATGAGAGGTTGTGTTATTATCAGTCACTTCTGCCACAAACATTTTCAGCTAATTAACATCACTGACACCTTCCCAGCAATCCCCCACCTCCCCAAATGCACACACTCTTTTGTTCTGAACGCTCAAAATATTCTCTGCGCTTCAAGTGTGTGTAGTCGTACCGTGAGTAAACTCAGACTAGCCTGGATGTTTTTTCTGTGAATGTAACTTCTCATCTTTCTGTTACCTAATAAGCTTGCTGGCTAAGTGCTGTCCCAAGCACATTTGAACACAAATACCTCTTAACTGTGTTATAAAACAACGGTTCCTCAAAATAAGACCACATTTCCCATAAACACTGCTGTTTCCTGCCAAAAAGAGGACGTTTCGACTCGCCTGGTTTGTGTCGTCGTGTATTTGTTCTCCTGTTCTCTTCACTGAAGAGAATTCATATAATGGCTTAAGACCCTTGAGACCAGCGAAGGGGAGGTTTGATAGATCCTTATTATTACTGCGCCAGGTTTGATATGCTGATGTTAAAATGCAGTACATAGCAACAAAATGACATGTTTGCTATTTAAAAGTTCTCTTGTTACACGTGGTTTAAATCATGGAGGTTGAACTCACCTCAGATATCTTCTGGAACTGGCTGTTGGCTTGGCTGCATTTCTCTGCCGTCTCCAGCGCCACCTTGTAGTTGTCCACAAAGGCCTTGTACACGCCCAGCTGGCTGGCCTGGAGGAAAGCAGAAGCAAAGACATTCAGCAAACAACAACGAGAAGGTGTGAGGCAAATTAAGACAACGATGATGGCATTTAGTCTTCTCTCATTTTATTCAAATTGTTAAATGAACTCCGGAGACTCGGGAAGTCAACACAAGTATGTCATTGCACTGATGGCAACTAAAATAAAATTCAGCAAGCCCTACTTGCATTCACCTTAAATGATCACTTCCAGAGTTTTTCATGCCACAGAATTCAATTTAAATTCATTGAGTCAACACATATAGTCTGATCACATTCCCATAAAGCCACTTCACTAGCAGCGCTTTGCAGTCCCTCCTGATTGAGTCCCTCTTCTTCTCTGTCCTCTTCTCTTTCATTAACAGCCCCTCTCTGCAGCACTGTATGTGCATTGTAACACAAGCTGCAGACCAGCAGTGCATGAATATGCATCCTGCTACAGCTATGCTTGAATGCCTAGGCTGAAGAGCTGACTGCATCCTATTAAAGCAATGAGATTGGATTCAGCTGAATAGAGTGCATGAGTAAGACTTTTGTCCTTAAACTCCATGCCCTCTTATTTTCATTTCCTCTCCTTCCTCTTCCCTTCGGAGTGAGAAGTAGAAAGTTGGGCTCAAAAGCAAAGACGTGAGGGAAGTGTGCGGCCTCATGCGGCATTTGAAACATGTTATAGCAACAATCGATGGAGGGAAACATCAGGACACAAATATGTGATTGTAGAATACTGATGACAAAACTGTCAAACCGCGTAATGTGTGACACTGACTACAGATGAGTGAAACAAATGTCACCACGCGTGGATCATCTATTTATAACTGGAGACTATTTTATGTCAAACCAAAACTGTGGATGGAAAAGAGAAACCACGGTGTGTCATAGCTGAATTTCCAAAGATGGAGATTTGGCAGCTTGGCTGGAAAGAACAAACCAAGCAGAATGACGTTATGAGATTTCATGAGTTCATGTTTCACGAGTGTTTCTCGGACGCACTGTGACCAGTATGAAAGTGGCGTCAGTCACAGTCCAGACAAAACGCCCACGCTTTAGAAAACAAAAATCACAGGTCAAAGTGGTAGGACAGAAAACAACAGGTTGTGTTTGAAAGTGAACGTGGGAAGTAGAACATGAAGAAACACAGGAGAGAGACTTTTCAGCTGGTAGAAGAGCCTACGGACTATTTAAACCCACATGGACATGTTTGCCAGCTTAGGGGTGCCTTTTTTTAAAATTGCATACAGCTTTGCGAGCAACACGAACCCTCAACTAAACACTGTAGTGAATCTTTTCAGAGCACTCGCCACTCTTTTAAAGCACAGCAAGTGATCAGCTATAAGCAACAAAGATCAACAGCAGCAAAAGAACCATATGTAGTGAATGAAAACTTCAATATTATATTACATCAGTAACCAAACAATATGTCTTGTTCTTTTCCAAACAATGCCATATACGAGCATACTGCTTGCAGACCTTTTTTCTTTATGTTTAAAAATCCCAACGCCACAATTAGATTGTCCATCAATATGTGCAACGTCCTCCGTTTTCTACAGTGGCCCACAGTATCCTCTATCGCCAAGATAAAATCTTCCTTCTTCAGTCAGTTGTGCACAGGTGTGTGCAGAGTACCGTTCAAGTCAGCCACAACACTCACACTAAAATGGTGCAACCACTTTTGAGGTTTTGCTAACACGTGACCACAAACCACATGGCATTAAGTTGGCCTCCATTTTGTGACAATCGTGGTGACAATGTAGAATCATGTGAATAAGGCACCAGCCACACAGGCCTAGAAATGGGTATTCCCCAACCAGTTGTGAGCGCTTGCTAGAGGTTGATGTAGTCGCTGGGCAAATGACTGGTCTAAAGTCCTAAAGCCAACCAGCCAGTGACCCCCCCAGTCGACCACCTTTTTCTCAGTTAAAGTGACTGCTTTGGTCACTGGGTTCATAGTTTGATTGGACTTGTCCACAAACACTGTCCAGCTACTCTCTGAGCGGCAATAAAACTGCGAAAAGTGATGCAAACTGGAAATGGAGAAAGTTTTCCTCCAAAATAAAAGTTGCACCTTTTGAAACATGTTGGCTACAGCGCTGAGGCATTTCTTCACATTTCACTACTGCTCGGCTAGAAGTTAGCAAGTATTTGCAGACAGACATGAAAAACTAAAGGGAACTGCTAACAACCAAAGCAATTACTTGGAAGTTTTTGGTATGGCATCTTCTTTCTAACAGATTTCACCCATGGACAGCAAATAACCTCCACAAAGCACTAACAACCAGTTGGGGAATAGACATTTTCCCCTAGAAACCAATGGTTGTGTCTCATATTCAATATAGCAGACAACTTTTGAACAACATGCTCTTGACCTCACGTAAGAAATTCTAATTATCTACTAAAAGTATAATTTTTATTTATTTTCTTTAAGGTAGCCAACACTGTATTACCCTCTTCTCACCATTCTTTCCTAAATAAATTATAATAATGTAGAAATAAGTCTAAAGACAAGGAAAAAAAACCCTATGAAGGTATACTTAATGCTAATAGTATGCCAATGCTACTACTCTACAAGGCGAGCGTTAGCATGCTAAAGTCTACTACTGACAATGGTAAAAATGCTTATCTGCCTGATCTAAAGCTGTTCTAGTGTTTACCACGTTTGCCTTCATAGTTTTATTCTATTATTTCTGACCGCAAGAGACGTTCATCCAAAATTCACAAAACCTTAGTTACATTCATAACTCTCAATTAGCATGCTAGCAACAGGCAGTATAAAACTTGGATGTAGTTTCCTGGTCAGAAAAATTAAGTCAATCCAAAATTGTCTTACACTTGTTTTCTATCTGAGGATGTCATATGGTGATATCTATGGTTGAGAAAAAAAAGGAAAAAAAAAAGATTTCTGGTCCCATGGAAGTCTATAGCAAAACATCTTTCTGTCTTGACATCTGCAAACTCTTTTCTGGTGAATTTAAGGACTCAGTCACTCATTTTAAGTCATGCTGAAAGAAAGAAATACACCATCAAGTAATATTATAACTAATAAATATGATAAATAACTCAAGTCTGAATTGTAAATCTTGATCGTACCATGTTTTAAAATAGAAGAACACTTGTGGTATGAAAACACACGCTCATTGGCTAACGAGTTATCAATCACACGTCATTAGTCAATAAGCATGTGGTTTCACAGTTAAACTTGCACTTTGTTACACCCAGTTTTTTTGCAGCCAAGAAAGTGATGGCAGAAACACTAACTTGAGGTTTTACAAATTGGGACTTTAAAAACATCGGGTGAAACCATGTTAGACAGGTACATCTTTGATATTGTCTGAGGTGTTAAACACGAGGGTGAACGCCCAACACAATGGGGAAACTAGTTTTGCTGGTGTTTTTTCAGGTTTGCTCAAATTTTGATTAGGCTTAATTTAAATTCTCTAAAGCTATTACAACTGAGCCTCGCTGCAATACTTCATGCCTGTGCTGAATTTGAGTAGGCTTCAGTTGCTGTGAAGATAACCAGCTACTAAAATCCATCAGCAAATGTATGATTAAAAACATTATTATGTGGCTGCACTATACATAGTTAATAGTGACTACTGTGTAAAAGATGGAGTTGTGGTACTGTTTTTATCAGCACCACATCCACACGAAATTGAACCTTTCCTACTTTGTGCCTCTAGAGCGACTAGGACTTTAATAATTCGCTCAGACAAATGCATCCCTTGCAGACACAGGCTACAGCTAAACCTTTCTCTCGTCTGAGAAAGGTGAAAAACAAACTTGGACCTGTAGCAGGTCTTTATCCCCGTCTTGGCCTGTTTTCTGTAACCCTGCCTGTCCTTGTTGCTCCAGTGGCACCCATACTGCTGACGAGGAGCAGCAGGGAGCAGACCAGCTAATTAAACTGCCATCTGCACTCTCACACAGCCACTCTGACTAATGTTTTGCTGAAACACGACATATTCATGTACGCACAAATACACAGCACAGATGGGAGCTGATGACTACACTAATAGGTGCCGCTTAGCGCTGGCCGTCCACAGTGAGGAGGGGTCTGTTGAATAGAAGTACTTAAACTCATAGGATTTTATACAGTTGTATCAAAACTGTGCTCCTTTTCTCTCCTGTTAAATCGTTCACTAACACCAACATACTTTCATGTCTGAATATTCATCATTCCTCTTATTAATTAAAGTGCTTCATCAAATGTTTTAATCATACGGATAAACATCAAGCTGTTAATGAAATATTATTATTAATATCCAAGCTTTAAAAATGTGCTGTACATGGGCGAAGTAAAAACTCTTAAAGTCTATTTAATGTTTTCTTCGTCACAAACAAACGCTGAGTTTCACACGTATGACTAAGTCATGGTGAATAACAGTTGCTGACATCAAAAAGTACCTGAAAACCAAAACTGAAAATGAGATCTACTCCCTGAAGAGCTGTGTTTTTAATTAGAATGACCTTACCAGGTTCCTCAAAATGACACCATGAAAAGATAAGGAAAAAGAAGTTCTCGCAACGCTGTGGTGTGAAACCAAAGGGGCTGGTATGTGAACACAAACATTCAACAGTGTGATAAACGCATATATACACTGATCAAGAACGTTAAAGGAACTCTTAAATCACACATCGGATCTTAATGAATTAAACTCTTTCTAGTAGATGCACCGATGGTATAAATTTAAAAATCCTAGGTGATTTTCTGAAAAGTTGACCTCTGACATTAAGATTAAGGTCACCGGGATTCAAACTTGACCAAGATTTTTAGCAGCTGCACCCATGGTACCACTTTTAAAACCTTAGGTCACATCTTTGTGTTCACTAGATTTTCAGAAAACATGAACTCTGATGGCTGTATTACAGTAACAGGACTGAAAAGCAGGATCCAGTATATACTTGGTTTTGTTGACTTCTTGTGTCCAAGGCTCCCAGCTTTAGAGCAAAGCCTTGTTGTTACCAGCAGCTAAAATAAACTTAAAGCTTTCTGCTCCCGCTTTTCTAAAGACAGTTGGTGCTCTCGCAGCGTTTCCAGTCAAGGAAAATTACAAACCACAGTATTACCACCTGTCTGCCCACAGTGGGTACACTCACAATGAAGGATCGGTACAAACTGTGCAGGTGTTTATTTCAATGATACCAGCCACTCCACGGCTTGTGTTCCCAAAACATTAAAACTGGTCCACCCAACTAAATAATTACTGATGGGTGCCTCAGCCTTTTCACACCTTATATACAGATTAATTTTATTCCACCAAGAAAACATTGTCCAGCATACGTACATACGCGGCGTTATGAGTCTCTTCAAATCACATTATCCACTGCAAATCTGACAATACACCGCTCTAACCCACTTTGTGACGAGCCGAGGCCTGGAAACCGTCTAATTCCACACACAGGCACATTTACATGCACGTTACAGTGCTGCTGTTCCATTATGTACTGAAAGCACCTGTTTAATCCACTGCAAGTATGACAGCGTGATAGTTCAGAAGCTGCAACTTTTCTGCTAATGCACCCAGGCCACAGTCGCGGGGGCACGTGCCAGTCACTTACGCACACTGAGTCTAATTCAGACAAGTGATTCACAAAGTACAAACAGTGAGAAGCCTGATAATTCTCCGTTTAACAGCCATTTACATGTACCCTGCAAATGACGGAGAGCGAAATAAAAGATCCGCACACTGTCATTTGTGTCACCCACGTCAGACTCACCAGCTTCTGGAACAAATGTCCGACGGTGACCTTCTCGTCCCACTGCTGGATGCTGGGTAGGAGGGCGTCGTAGAACTCTTTGTGGATCTCGAAGATGTCCTGGATTTTGTAGAAGATGGTCTCTACCTGCTGGATGGTCAGGACAGGCTGAGAGGTCGTGGCTGTTGCTTTCAGGGGTCGCATGGGCTGGAGAGACAGGAGACTCAGGTAATAAGGGGGGCTGCCAAAACTTTAGCCTAAATTAGTAATATATAAAGTACGAGATTGATGAACACAGAAAATGTGTTGAAATCATCCCTAACATCTGATCAGGCCAACAAAAAGGACCTATTAGGACCAGTGCCAGAAAGGGAACGTATAAATGCGTCACTCTGTGATAAGTATGTAATCTGAGCCTCTTTTCATCTGGGTGACAGTCTTCTCCTTTGTGTTGTTTGTACTCGGGCAGATTGCAGGCCAACTCAGTTAATCATAGTGATGTGTAGAGTGGTCATGTTGGGCGTGCGTGGGGAGGATGGCTCTGAATTACAGTGCAAACATAAAGGCTTTTTACGTCAGCTCTCTAGGGCTAATCATGAGTCACCCTCCTACTGTATTAAGGCACATGAGACAGGTTGGATTATTTTTAAAAGCACCGACAATCAATATCTCTGTCCTAGTCTATGTAAGACGGCAAAAGCAGTCGGATGAAAATTCCTCATTAGATTTCACCAGAAAGGATTTGGAGACTAGTGGTCCTAAATTTCATCTCCTTGGTGGAAAATAATAGTCATCATATATCAAATGAGCTGGAGCAGCTGAACAAGGTGATGTTTAAACATTTTTAATGAACCCATGTTTATATCAAGAAAATGGGAAAGAGAGACTCTCTTGTGATCTACTTCCCAGTAAATGTAAATGAACCAACACAGTACAGGAAGATAATTACTTCCTAGACTGTGCCAAATTTATCACCATAATCATCCACATTGATTGGGATCGTCTTGTTACTTGGTTGTCTTACAAAAACAAACAAATAAAATCATTACATTTACAAACTCTAGAAAATATTCTTAGAGTTAAAAAAAATCCAGTCAAGAAGTTCAGAATAATTTTATTGTTTCAAATACCCTGGAGACATGGAATATGATTATGATACATTTCCAGATAAAGAAACATTTCTCTCTCTTAGGCCCAGATGGGAAAAAAAAACGTGACTTTTCACCTTCATGTCAAGACCCAGTTTATGAAACCTGGCAGCAGGGGGGATTGGACTAGCTTATTAAGCTGTCTGATGGTGAAAGAATCCAGTATTTTGAAAACTGGAGAGAAAACTGCAATTTCCAACTTGAAAAAACCCCAAATCTTAAAATAACCCATGTTAAAAAACAGTGGCAAAGAGTGGCATGAAGATCTGCCATAACAAATACCCTGTTTAAAATAATCCACAGACTACATTGCACAACACTGCTGTGGTGCCTGAGCATACAATCCCCTCTCTGTATGAAATGTAATACAGAGCCTGGAATCTCCATGCCTACGTTTTGGAATTGTTTAGAGATTTGTTGCTACTGGGAAGACTTAAAACAAAATAATGCAAAGTTGGTTGCAGTATTGCTTTATTTATCTAACACCGGGTTTCCAGGGATGCAGCCAGAGAGTAAAGTGTGACTATTCTGTTTGTAGCAAGTGTATTAATCTGCTGAAAGAAAAAAAAGACAAAAACAAACGGCCCCAGTGCCTGTTTTAGACCTCCTCTGAATGACTGAGGAAGTAGAGGAGGAGAGGAACAAACTTTTTATTGGTGGAACTGCGAGATGAGTCGTTGTGTTGTCACCAAGAGCTCAAAGGGAAGGAACTGAGAGCCTGACCAGATTTCGGCAAGTGTTAGTGCAATCATTTGTTCTTACTGACTAATTAAAGCGTGTGTGTGTGTGTGTGTGTGTGGGGGGGGGGGGGGGGGGGGGTCTTGCCGTGGTGAATTTCCACAATAATTGTTGTGCGCATTTGTATATCTTAATTTAGCATCTATCTGACTATATATTGGCCAAAGTAGAACATGTGGCCAAGATCAGCAGGCTGTGAGACATAGCGACTTAGCATGAGGAAGTGTGGTTGGTTAGCGTTGCAGTAAAGTGCAGCATCTGTGGTCCTGCTTTAAGTGTGGCCATCGACCACTAATAGTGTTCTGATAGTCTCACAGCTCACACCAATGCCTACAGCAGCAGCAGCACTCCAATGTTCACGTGGTTATATGAGCCTTGTTACATTGTTTCTGTTTCTTGTCTGTCTTTGTCTGAGTGTCTCACCAGTAGCAGAGCCTCCAGCTGGTTAATGTAGATCTCCTCGCTGGCCAGGAATCCAGACAGCACCAGTCTCTTCATCTCCAGTCCTTTCTCGATGTCTCCCTGCAGGATAAAACAGACCTGGCTGTAATATGCTTTTATTCGCCTACATACACATATAGCGCACTGGAATACACATATTCACCAAAAATCCTGTTATCGAGGCTCGGTTTTGACTAATGGCACATGAAAGTACCCTGACTCTATTTCCTGCAATGGTCAGGTAAACACAAGATTGATACAAACAGTCGTAAGCGTAAAAGAATGCGCAACCTATTAGAAATCTTATGAAAACATCTAAGTATCTCATTTCCTCTGTAAAGCTATTTGTGATGACTCCAGGCAACTGTTGCATTTTGACGTCAACGTCGGGGAAGTCAACATCCTATTGATGTCTGAGAAACGCTGACCAAGACACACTCATAGTGTATTGTTTACATTTTGTGGGAACTTATAATTAGAGCAAAATTACCAGGTTTCAAAAGAGGGACTTCCAACATGATCATAGAAGACTTCATCTTTCTTCATATTATTCTCACTTTTGGCTGTTCCCTCGTCATAAAGGACTGCCCTGCTCCGCATGTTTGACTTGGCCAATACACAACAATGGCATAGTGATACAGTGACTCTGTGGTAGATGATACTTGCGTGACAATCAAAATGTCACAATATCTGTGTAAGTGAAGTAAAAATATTTGAAAAGGAATTATGTTTTTGTATACTGGACTGTGGAGTGCACAGGTGTATCAAACAGAGAAATGTTTCAAAGTTTCGCTTTCAAATTTCGAATTGCTTTAATTCCGCAGCAGTTCGCCAGTAATGATCGGAACACGTACTATGAGAAAGAAGGGGGGGGGGGTTCATGAGTTTCATATGGTTAGCCAGCAGGCAGCATAACAACAGCAGTGGTTGCAGTGACGCCAGACTCGCAAAAGTATGCGACAAGTTTGATTAGCGTATGGACATATGCTCTGTTTTGTATGTAAACTTGATATTCAGCTATCCATCCAGCAATTCTTTTCCACTTAGACAAATTAGGGTCGCCCATGCTGGGGGGCTGAAGCCTATCCCAGCTACCACAGGGCGAGAGGCAGGGTATACCCTGGACAGGTTGCCAGTCTGTCACTGGGCTTTCACAGAGGCAGACAACTGTTCACACTCACACAGAATCATTCATTTAGAAGCGACAATTAAGATAAACCCATTCACTTTAAAAATGTGTTTTTTAAAGATATTTTTCTTTACTTTTAAGTTATCTAAGATATATTGTATTGTATCTTATCTTAATGACCTTGTAGTACCATATCACCCCATTAGAGCACGTCGCTCTAGCACTGCAGGCTTACTTGTTGTTCCTAGAGTATTTAAAAGTAGAATGGGAGGGAGAGCCTTCAGTTTTCAGGCCCCTCTTCTGTGTAACAGGCTTCCAGTTTGGATTTTGGAGACAGACACTATCTCTACTTTTAAGATTAGGCTTAAAACTTTATTGGATCAGGTGACCGTGAATCCTCCCTTAGTTATGATGCAATAGGTGTAGACTGCTGGGGGACTCCCATGATGCATTGAGTTTTTCTGTTTCAGTCACCTTTCTCACTCAACATGTGTTAATAGACCTCTCTGCTGAATCACACTTGTTATTAATCTCTCGCTTTCTTCCACAGCATGTCCGTCATCCTGTCTTTCTTCTCTCACCCCAACTGGTCGAAGCAGATGGCCCCGCCCCTCCCTGAGCCTGGTTCTTCCAGAGGTTTCTTCCTGTTAAAAGGAAGTTTTTCCTTCCCACTGTCGCCAAAGTGCTTGCTCATAGGGGGTCATATGATTGTTGGGTTTCTTCTCTGTATGTATTATTGTAGGATCTACCTTACAATATAAAGCACCTTGAGGCGACTGTTGTTGCGATTTGGCGCTATATAAATAAAAGTGAATTGAATTGAATTGTATTGCATACCTTATCAGTGTAGCTGGTTAGGTATATTGCTGTATTTACATTTTTCCCTTATTGAAGAGATAAATACCGATAAACTCCAGAAAATGGCATTTAAATACAACATGTGTGCCTTAAAGAAGGCCAAAGAACAGCTGTGAGACCAGAGATTAATTATTAATTCCACCAAGTCCTCACAATGATATCAGCACTCCAGGACTGCCCAGCAAGACGAGGAAGGAGGCATGACCTCATCATTTAACCCAATCACGGCTGACATGCACATTCCAACACTGATGTTATCCCTCAGGCAGGAAATTATACTACATATCAAGGTTCAGTATTTACCGTATGTGTTATAGTATATGCCATTTACACGTGCTGCTTTATTAAGAATGCTGAAGACTATAAAGATAACAAACACTTGCGATGTGATGACTGCAAAGGGCCTATTTTGAGGCCTGTCACACACTGGCAGTTTTTCCTCAGCTAACCGTGACAGTGTAAAGTAAATCAGTTCGAGAGGCGGGGATGATTTCTATTGGTCATTTTTCTGTTGGTTAAATAAACTGTCAGGGAAGTCCTTACTGACACTTACTTGCATTTACGTTAATATGAGGGATTAATGAAGCACGTGGCCAGAATTCTGTTTAGTTTAATCCTCTGAGCCTTTCTCTTTGCTCGTATTCTTTTAAAAGAACCTAAAGCTCAAAACTAAAGCCAGAAATGAGACACACTTGAAACTAAGAGAAAAATCTTTGATGTGATGTGAATTACTGCTGGTCAACATTTATTTTAAGCAGCGAGAGTGTCTCCAGTCACTGTGTTCTTATTAAAATGATATCTCAGAATAGCTGAGGTCTAAAATATGACATCATAACCCACAAAGGTGTTCTGTCCTTTTGACTAACCAAAATGTTGCAGACATATTCAGTTCTTTTCTTTCAGTAACAAATAAGTCACAACTCAACGAAAAAAAAAAAAGACAGGAAAAAGGAATATTTTCCCTCTGCTGTGTACAAAGAGCTACTGTGTGGCGAGAGGGCAAGACGAGGAATCCATGAGGTGATTTTTTTTCCCACAGCAACCTGCTCTGTGAGTCACAACTAGGCTTTTCACACAGACAAACACTGCGTGCTTTCCTGCGTTGCCCTCTGCCCTCTGATAAAAGAGCTGATATCTTGAATGGGCAGAGAAAGTTTAAAGTAGCTCTGCTTTTTATCAGTTCATCAGCAGGGAGGAGTACACACAGAGGCGCACAAACACAGAAGTTAGCATGAGAAACAGAAAGCGGCCGGCTTTAAAAAGCAGCAGCACCGTGCACAGACATGCGCTGCAGAGCCGCTGCCTCATCGGGCCACGCTGACACACCAATGGCTGTCACTCTCACACTCTTACACACACACACACACACACACACACTTTTGCAGCACAGATGGCTCTGAGAAGAAGCACACGTCACGCCACAAACACACCAATACACTGACTGGGATTTTCCATTTTGAAAGGCAGTATTGCAAAAGTGTGTACGTATGTGTATGTACGTGTGTGTGTTTGTATGTGTGTGTGTGTGCGCGCTTTTTCCTCTGCATCCAGCTCCTCTCCAGCTCATACCTCACCTTGAACTGCCTATGTGTCGTAGTGATGGGCTCCAGCTCCCCATCTCCATATTCAAACTCCTCCTCCTCCTCCAGAACCCTGTCCAAGTAGCACAGCACCTCCTCCTCTTCCTCCTCCATGGTTCTGTCTTTCCTTTCCTTTCTTTCACCTCCTTCTCTCCTCTTTTCTGCCTCCTATCTCCTTCTACGGGGCCTGCCTGGACACATCAGTGTTTTCCCTTTAGATCAAGTCGTCTGGACACCGAAAGACAGAAAGAGAGAGGACCCCGCCTACTCAACCCCACCCCCTTCCTCTGCTGGGCTTCCTGGTATTTGTGTGTGCTCTATATATGTGTGTGTGTGTGTGTGTGTCTGTCTTTGTGTGTGTGTGGCCACTGTTCCACCTCAGTCGATGAGGTCTGCCCTCCCTCTACAGCCGCCCCTCCCCTCCCCACAAATGCTATCCAGCCACTTCCTTGATGGCTACAGACTCTTTCTGTTAGGGCTACGCTGGGAAAGTCAGTCTTCTCTTGTCCCTTATTTCTTTCTTCCGTTCTCTTCGGGGCAAAAAGCCACTTCCTCATCGCACAAACAGTCTTGCTCTCTCACTCTCATCAGCGCACGCTACAGGGTTGATTTCTCTCCCCTTCTTTCTGACTATTGTCTCTTTATTGATCTGCTGAAAGCCTTGGACGTTGAGCCGAGGCCAGCTAATGCGCTGCAAGCGAGGCTGATTCCAATTACAGGTCACATAGATCGCTGGGCACACAGTTATAGCAGCTTCAAAGGCAAAGCACAGAAATAATACACTAAAAAAAGAAGAAAAAAAACGTGTGCAGCAAGACAAAGACAGAAAATCAATAACTGTGGTTACTGGAAATAAAATTAAACCAAAAATATAAATAATCTGCATGCAATCATCCAAGTTTAAGTTGCTGCATATTTATGAATGAATACAATTCACTTCCCATGCCCTTTCACCCCGTTCCTGACCTTGACTTGTCATTTTAGAGGAAGGGACACCCCCAACTGCTCTATGAACCTCCTCCTTAATGTGCATTTGTATTTATTTCGAGGTCAAAGCACAATCTGTCCTGATCTTGTCTTCTGAAGGAAAAGTATGATTTTAGAGCGTAATACAAAAAAAATTAAACAAAAAAAATATTTAAGTTCGGTATTTAACTCTTAGTCATGTTGAACACATGGGGCCATCAGCCCTCTCACTTTAGCAGATGAAAGGTCTCTGCAAACTCAGCGGAAAGAAAACACGGCTGCACAGCGGTGTGCGATAAGAGCCGCAAAATCTTTTAGCAGCAGCAGCATCACAAGTGAATTCTTAACAAGCAATCTTTCACAGCAGCTCCTCAAATTCATTCAGGTGCTGAAAAGTGTAAATACACAGATGTAAAATAAAAAATGTTTTAAAGATGGCTGCAGACACTCCTGACCTCCACTGTGCATATAAACAATGATTTTAACCAAATGCTTTCAATTTGGATTCATCACTCAAAAAGACCTGTTGTTATTGATTTGTTCTTGCGTAATGTGGCATAAATTAAGCCATCCTTAATTTCCCTTTCTTAAGAATGGCTTGTCGACAGCCACCATTACTTCTGATGAGGCTTCACTAAACAGTAGTTGGATCAACTGAAGGACTGCATGCATCACTCAGGTCCTGTGTCAGGCCTTTGCTACTGCTTAATTTTTTTTTCCTGTTTCTTAAGAACATGACTTTCAGTTACTGTTCCTCTCCTACAGATATAGTTTTAGGTCTGCCACGTCTTCTTTGTTCCTCCACTTGTCAAGTTTCCTCAATTTTATTTTAGGGACACTGCAAATCACACTGTGCAAATATGAAAATAACGCTTTAGCTAATAGCTCTTTGGGAATTACCTTGTTTGTGCAAAAATACTATTTTGTGTCCATCAAACTATGCTGCCTTTGGCAATTTCACAGATTCAACTAAAGAAATGGGAACAATTGACGTGTTTTTGCCACAGGCTGCTGGTAAAGATACAATTTAAACCTGGCTCTTTGTCACTACTAACTCATTCGGTGAATAAGTGTTGTATTTATGCTTGAATGATTCACAGGTTAAAAAAAAACAGTCAAGAAGCAAGCAATGGAGAAAAACATAAGGAAACAAGGGATTGCTCAAGAATTTTGCACAGCACCATAGAAAAACAAATTAAGTCCTCTGATTATTATAATTATTAATAATAAGCTGATCATAACTCATCACTGAAAAGCTACTTTATACAAAACTTTAACATACAACTACTGTACACAGAAAACAGCTGAGCTTGTCCACGTTGAGTAATCTCATCCTAGCAGAGACGATGATCAGGGAAGAACTAAAAAGAAAACAACAGTATCTTACTGAGGATACTCTGTGGCTGAAATCATTAATGTACCAGCACTATGAACAATTCATTTCCTATTTCTTATATTTTAAACAGTCAAACCATCTTTTCTGTTCTTATCCCAGCTAGCCACTAGATGGAGACACGTCTTCATTTACATGAGCTGCCCTAGCTCAGAGTCACTTACAATTAATACAGCTGAATAATTCATCAATCAGCTCCATTGAAGCCTAACAAGACCACTGTTTATTTACAATACTGTGTTCATGCATGGATAGTGCAGTGATACTGCTTGGATCTAATGTGAGACAGAGCAGGCAGACTTTAAAGAGCAGGTAAAGCAAGTGGAAGGTCGAGACAATCCAGCTGTGGTAATTTATACATTAATACAGAATACAGAAAGAATATACGATCATTTCTGTTCTGTATGAATTTAAAAACAACATATTGATCTAAAGTTGTAAAGATGTAAAGCAATGCTGTTGTCATTGAGTATTTTATTTTTCAGTGGATAAAAAGGCTGCTGGCATGTGAATGAAATCCTACCAGCTTTTTTTTCTCTGTGTCTGTGAGAAGGTCAGTTCAGGTCAGGGTCAACTCGACTCCCGCTGAGCCTCCGTGGGCTACGCCCCTTCACACAGTCACATTCTTTTAAGTGGGCACCGAGTGACAGTCATCCAAACACACACAGCCGGGAGGCATAAAGGGGGGGAGTGTGACAGGACCACAAGCCCTGAAACATGATGATGAACACATTCAGAAAATATTCTGAATTCTGAAAGCAAGCATCATGAGAGCGTTCACATCAGCTGTTCTGAGCGATTTGTCAGACTTAAGAGTGAAAATCCACTGAAAACACCAAGTGTTTCATATTTCCAGCAGCAGCTTATTTGGAAAAAGAACACAGGAAAGACTGTCACCTACAGCATTCCTGTTCTAAATTATGCACTGTAGATATACAGGAGATATTTTCAACAGATTGCTTAGACTTCCCTCACCCCCGCCACCTCCGCCAGCTCAGCCGGGGAAACAGGAAACTTAGAGGTCATGACCACAGGTGAGGGTAGGAACATAGATTGACCAGTAAATCGACAGCTTTGCTTTCATGCTCAGCTCTGTCTTTACCACAGCAGACTGGTACAGCGACCACATCACAGTGGACAACAGCCCAGCTTCTGTCAATCTCATGTTCCACTCTCCTCTCACTCATGAACAAAACCCCAAGATACTTCAACTCCTCCACCAGGGACAGTAACTTGTCCCAGATCCTTTGCAAAAAGCAAATGTGAAATCCTGAGGCCATCAAAGAAAAGACCCTCCACCACCTGGTTAATCTGGCTAGATATTCTGTCCATAAAGACAGTGAACAGAACTAGTGTTAAAAGACAGCCCTTGGTCAGCTTCCCACCCACCCAGAACTAGTCAACACAACATTGCAGAGATGTGTCAGCCAGAACAGTCCTACAACATCCAGAGCCTTCAGGAACTGAGGGAAAATCTCACCCAACCCAAATGCCTGCAAGAGGGCAGTTGTTTAACTATATCAGTGGCTTCACCGCCAAGTCGTCCCCCTCCTCCCCAGACTCTGCTTCCAGTATAGAATACACTGAAGTGCTGCCAAACAGCACTTCAGTGTATTCCATTTATATTCAAGCTAGCAGACGGTTGCTGTCGTACCCCATCTGGGTCAGTGGTCATTTCCAACTGATGTGAATACACATCCTGCAGTGCGCTTCGGGGAGCTCCTGTGGCAAAATTTACACTAGGTCAATGTCTGTGGCTAATATCAGAAAGAGAACTGGCAGCCCACATCTTAAAGTATAATAGTTTCGGCTGAAACTCCAACCATTAATACCAAGAGAAAAACCTGGCTGAATGGCTGAAAACCTCATATTATCTTATAGTTCAGAATGCAAGGGCCACTGAACACTTCATTTAAACTGTGTCCAATATTTTTATATACATTTCTCCTATATACCCAGTTATGTTTACTGGGTCGTGTGGTGAATGATCTTTTCTTCAACATTTTTTTTTAAACATTTGTCCAAAACCATGCTACTCCATTCATTTTCTTCCACGTATTCAATTCAGGGTTGTAGGGCAGCTGGAGCCTACACCACCACCCCTCACAGGTCATCATCCCAGCTGTCACTGGGCAAGAGGCAGGATACATCCTGGACAAGTCGCCAGTCTGTCACAGAGACAGACAACCATTCATGCTCACATTCACACATATGGCCAGTTTAGCTAACCTATGGATGTGTGTGCAGACACGGGAGCACTAAAAACCTTTGTGCCGTGAGGTAACAGTACTAACCACCATGACATGCCCTAACTGTTCCCTTCTGTCAGTAATTTCAATTATTAAAATTGGATGAATTCTCAAATATTACTTCCTAGTTGCACAACAATTGTTCTCCTGTAAAGTTAAATCATTTAATAGACTCCACAATAGGAATTGATCATCTATAAATACCGACATGCAAGGCTCTTATTTTTAATTTGGCAGCCTCCTCTGCACTGAGGAAACCTGTGTTACACACATTTCTGGAGAGATTTTGTGCCATTCTTCTGACAAATGTTTGGTTGCATTAACACTTTCAGTCTTCAGAAACTCTCCTCGGATATTCATCAGGATCACCGTTTTCCTGTGCCAGGCTTGCAGTGCTTCATTCTGATACTATATTGTAGGTTTATGGCCAGGTTTATGTCAGTTATGCTGAACTCTGAACATGAACTGAGCAAATTTCTCTTGGCATTATTAACAAAGATTGTACCGCCAATCCTCTTTACACTCCTTATACTGCAAAGTCCTCTGCAAAGCAAGACTGCGTACCACACTGCTGGGCGAGTCACTTCAGGACAGCTACTGTGGCTCTGGACAGATTTTTTTACTTGTTTGTGATTTCATCTCAAAATCTAGATAGAAAAGTAGATTATTGCGTGTCAAACTTTGGACTTCCCAGCAACCCTGTGCTGCCAGTTACAGCAGCAAACAACAAGTGAACAACACCAACACCGTAAACAAGTACATTTGATAATCAAATCATGGCTGATCTATTTTAAGCAATTTACACCACATCTACCACCGACCTGTCACTTCAAAATAAGGTGACAGGGTGTAGACAGGCAGTGTTAACCATTGTGTGCAGGTTGCTTCTAAAATAAATAAATGTGTGTGTGCGTGTGTAGTTCTTACCCCAGCCAGCAGAGGTGTGGGCGACACGGTTTCTCCATCTGGCCCTTGGGGCGCGCAGAGCTGGGGTGACATGGTGGGCGATTCATCTATAAAGGGCAGCGTTTCTGAGCCATCCTGGGACTTGCCGTCCTCTCCTGCGTCCCCCTCGTATCCATCTGTGTTGTAGTTAAAGTCTGGAGGACAGGACAGAGAGTGAAGGAGAGGAAGAGGAGGAAAAAGCAAAAAAAAAAGACAAATATGCTGATCAGCAAATCACCCCAAAGAACAAGGCAATCAATCCACTGACATTTGTTTTCATCACCACTTAGAACAGCCCAGCACTTCCTCAATACAGCATTAACTGCTCCATTCTGCTACATAACCTTGAGTTCAGGGGTTATATGAATAAAAGCCAGAAGAAAGCTTTTCCAAAACATGATGTGTGGGTGAAGCTGACCACTGTGTTACCCTATGAATCATTCATCATCATTCATATTTTATTTGGCAAGATATTGTAATAAAACGTTGTCATAATTACTGTATGAATTCTTAAGTTATGGTGTATTTAGTGCAAGAAACATTAATGATCATCAGTGATCAAATTATTCAAAGCACTTGCTGAGGTGGTCTGGTACACATCTGACCAATTTAAGTTGTCGTGTATGTACAGTATAACCCTCTTTGTACTGCCAATTAAACAGCCAGAACTGCCCCAAATTGAATTTTCTTGGGACATTTTGTTGTTTTAATAGATCTTCAACTTTGACTCCCAAAATCTAATGAGTACATTATTGTGTGCAAGTGAATCTTTGTCCCAGATTTAGACAAATCCACTCAAGATTTCCAGGAAACCCAAAAACAAAATGCCCCTGGCCATGAGTGTCACCAGGGCAAAGACAAAAAACTATGGTTTACATTTTAAAAGCCAGGGCCAAGCAATGAATCAGCCAGCTGTTATTCTCAACCCATATTAGCCATCTAATTATTTTAATATTAACAATCTATGAGTAAGTTAAAATTGAAAAGGAGACACCGTTCAAATATTTTATGTGTTTTTGCACTGCAGCTTCACTGTTGCCAACACTTGTTTGAAACGCCACAATGACAATGACCTGTGGATCAGGTCAGGAGAGTCGTTTTTCCAACCAGCACGGCAGTTTTAATAAATACCTTTCAAGAGCGATATATAGATTCATCTTACAAATGTAATGAAAAAGAAGAAGCTTTTGAAAAATATACAAACAAGCCAAGGTTAATAAATTAAAAAATAAAAACAACTTCTATTATAGATGCTAATGCATTTTTGAATAACCATCTGTGATTAGATTATAATTCCATTTTGGTTTGCTAGTTTCATTCTTGTATTTGTGATACTGCAGTCTTATTTCATATTGTGGGAGTATTGAGGTCAAAAACCATGTCCTGTGACAACGCTCGTGTTCAGGCCCGAGTAGCAGTGACAGCTCCAGTAGAAGGAAACGACACTGACACCGAAATGACTCCTGTCCTGCCTTCAAAGGAGCACTGGTCAAGAAAACAGTGGAATAAAAAAAGGGCAGAGGAGATATAAAAAGCCAGTGTCAGATCCTGTAGAAGAAAAGAGAGATGTGGACTGTTGCTGTGGATGATAAACTACATATGCAAAACTAAAAGAGAGGCAAGTAATTATCAAGCTACATTTTCCAGGATGTTGTTCTATTTAGCTTTCTGATAAAGTGTAGCATCTTTAAGGAACTCGGAATAGGAGAAGAGGAGGAAGCTTGTAGCTTGTGAAGCTATCACAAAAAAAGCAGAGCCAAGTAATTGAAGAGCAGGTTATGTGGGAGGTGTACAGGTGTCCCTGTCTGCTTACATATAACGTGCAGTGAGAAAACAACAACTTTTGATTATTACTGTGTTCAATTTGTCACCATGTGCTTGAGAGGGCATGTGTGTGTTTGTACCAGTGCGTAAAGGATAGAAAACTCTAACGGGCTTTGGACAAGAACTAATTGAAAAATAAAAGCAGGGATCTATCCCCACTGGGAACACATGCACACTATCAAGCTATAATAATCCATAATCACTGGACCACCCACATGTCAATCAACTCCCAATCCCTCCCCACCCGTCTGTTAGCTTGTGTGTGGACCGTGGAGAGTCACAGTTACCATATGGGTTGCTTGTAAATGGTGCACGTGGGTCTTTGCTGACTCAGTGAAGCAAGTACTGATTATGCAAAGTGCTGCTAGATGACAAGAGTGCATTATGGTGATTAGTGTGAAGAAGGCAGTTAAAAACACCGATGTAAACTCATTTGTCCAACTCCAATTGTGCTGTGATCATGCCATAGAAAAGATCGGCTCTTCCAATATGCAACTGTGCATGCATTCGGTTTTCTTTTCTCGGTCTCTCCATCTCTTCTCTCTCTGACTCTTCTGAACACCTTCTGGCCTGCTGTCAGGCTCATTTTCACTAATCTGCTTAAATTGCGTGAGTGTATGTAAGAAAAAAAATACAGGGAACTCCCAAGACACTTAGCCAGTGCTAAAGCACTCAACAATGTGCAAATCCTCAAATTTCCTCCCAGCTTATGGCTGGTGTTTTGAAGCTTAACTGCGAGTTGGAAGGACGGATGGATAACTCAGAAATGCTCAACAAAAACACTCGAGTCTAGACAAGCACAGAGGTTTCCTCCTCTTTTTAAAAAGAAGTTGCCCGTGACTCACGTCTATTTGCAGAAACACCAACATGCAGAAGAAACCATTCACAAATATATTCCCTGCTGTGCTTAGCAGAGAGCCAGTCGATTAGAGAGAGCAGAGCTGGAGCAGTGGAGACAAAGCACAGCCAGTAGGCTCATAGTAAACTCTGCTCTTTTTGGCTCCGTGCACTTCTGTGCTTACTTACAGTTGCCTGAGCTGACACACATTTGTTTATCTGATAATGGTGAACACGACGTGCGCAAAGCTAATGTGTGCCATTAGAACCAACTGGTGCTTGTGTGAATCACCGTGAGTGGTCAATATTTGTACTCGTTATCTGCGATTAGCCACATTAATGCAGAACACAGAAAAGAAAAGGCTATTGTGAACATGTCTCTTTCGCTTCGCTGCTGTTGCTTTGCCTTTCACTGATGAGATCAGACCAAGATGTAATACACACAACTGAGGACATTAAGGAAACACAAATAAAGGTTGTGCACAGATTACAGCCATATGTTAGGAGAAAACGCCACGTCAGCGGTGACACTGACCATAAATTAGCCCTGTGGGGACATGCTGGACACACTGATAACTACTAGAGCACCAGCTGCAATAAGAGCAGACCAACCACAAAGCTAATGAGTCACCGGACCACACCCAGTGTTCTCATGTTAGCCATGTATACCTGTAAAGTTTCATACCTGCATCTTTCATTATTGCAGTGCTGTTACTTTGGTAAAATCTGTCCACATTTACCTAAAAATACCTTTGTGGTAGATAGAAGTTGTCTCCATGACAACCTTTTGCCAAAATGAACACAGACAAACAAGGTAAAAGACAATGAACTAAACTGAAAAAAGAAGATTTAATCATTACTTCCACATGGGAAGTTCAAATTTACCATTAGACAAACATTCATTTCAGTGTAAGTCATTTCTACAGTTTACAGAGTTCTTACTCTAAACTGCCAAAGCTACATTTCCATATCTGTACAGAAGACAGACAGACTTTTATCACAGCATGATATTTACAGTCGTTTTTTTCTGATTTGAATATTCATATAACTGTTTGTATACTGCAAAGTTCACAATACAGGTCCTTCATCGTAACATGTCTCGCACAGCCAGTGCTGATCACAGTGTACGTCGTGCCTAACGTGGGGGAATTTCTTTGAAAGCTGTAGATTACAGCACAAAGGGAAACCGTGTAAAGCAAAGATAGCACACAGTGTAAATGCAAATAATATTCTGACTTAAATGTAAGTTTAATTTGCCCAGATGATGATGCCCAAGAATCTGGAGCTGGTGCTGGAAACGCTGCTCACAATGTTTGAATGTGCGCGAATCAGAAGCAGGTCCGCACGTGCACATGATTATCTGCACACACTGTGAAAATCTAACATGTGGGCTACCTCAGTCAGCTAATGCATCCTGATAATCCCCGTGCATGGTAAACACGCACACGAAAAGCAATTTTTCAGTAAAGAGGATTCATCAGCCCTAACCTGTTTTTAACTGCTCAATAGGGAGGTCCCCACATGTGCATGCACCAATATTTTAGAGGATTAAAATGGGGACAAACTCTAAATGTCATGTGATTAAATAGGAGGGAGCGTCAGGGTCAAGGACTGTAGGGGAGAAAGAGCAGAGTTAGAAATCAATACAGCCTCAGCCCAACACACCGTCACACCGCTGCAGAGAATATGTATGTGGGTGTAAACATTTCCACATTTTTACACACAGAGTAAAGAGCACACTCAAATTCTCACCTAACTCGCCATCACTGGAGAAGAGAGAACGAACAGCGCACACTGCCTCAAAGAAGAAAGCCATAAGTGCTGCCTGACTAGAGAAAAAAAATCCCTTTCAGTTAACCTTATCCATGTCACAAGCTACGTCCAACCTAAAAGACTCGCACCTGAACTCTCACTGATCCTACGTCTTCCTTGGCTTCAGTACTTCCTCTTCCGCTCTGATAGCACTCATTCAAATGAAGGCAATATTGTATTCAAGTACTGTACAGCCGCATCCTATGAGGAAGCAACACAGACACAAAGAGCAGTTTCTGCGTGGAAGCCGTAAAACGTACAAAAAGCATCAACGTGTCTTTGCATCCACTGGACAATGTCCATTACTTTCCAGCTGGTCAGCAAAGACTGTCCTGTTATGCTTTATGGACATTGGAATCACTATTGTCAGTGTATGTTCATGAAGTTCAGATGCACTCTGTGCACTGTACCAGGAACAAATCAAAACTGGATTTCTTGTTCAGATATTTTAACAATTTGCAGCATGATTGAAAGCAAACTGCCCAAACTTAATTCTAAAGCTTACAAGCTGCTATAGTGAAGCCAACTGTGGATTAGTGGAGTTTTCATATTTGGAAATTATTCAAATCACCATGTTTCTACAAGGTTCTATGAACGGGGCGAGCATTTGAAGTGATGGAATGGCCTGTGACTGTTTTATAGAACCATCTGAATATATAACCTGGCTTTTTCCAGTCTAGAAAAAAAACCCAACTTTTAGCCACCTGACTGCTATCAAAGAAAAAGATACATCAAACAATCGCAGCCTCATTTGTAAAAGCACATTGTACTGAAAAACATCCATTAAAAATGAGATATTTTACCATCCAAACACAGCAAAAAGTCAATTTTTAGATGATGTAAGCAGCTCTCAAGACAAGCTCAGAGTGCCCAGCTTCAGTTCACTTGAATATTTCCTTTGGATTTCATCACTATCGGATCACTCATATCAGCAGCAGAGACTTGTACTCAACACACAACTTATCCAATGTGAGGTGCTTTCCCTTATACAAATTTAAAGGTTATACCAAGTAACAAGGGTTCAGTGTTTTATAAATGAAAAGATGACTTGATGATCATGCGTAGCAAACGGCTAAGAGCTACACTTATCCAAGAAAACATATTTTATGAAAAAGAGGATTTTAATAAAACCACGCTATTGCTTACAATGAAGTAGGGGGACGGACCTGAGCCAGAAATTCCACAAACATTCACGTGTTTGATGCTGTTCTGCGCTCCACATAATGCTTATTGAAACTAGTGTAGCCCATGAGGAAACACAGACTCCCTCCTTGTGTCACTGACACCACAGACACATACACAGTTACTCATGTGCTCTGCTGTGTGTTGATTGGATTAAATCAATGAGGCCTCAGTTAATAAGACATGGCTCCTTTCAAACAGGCACACATACACAGACACACACAGAGCACTAACTATGGGAGTCTGTGTTAAAGTCTGCAAAGGCCAAGTGTTTAAATCTGCCATCTGCATAACCAACTACCTCAGCAGTTTCAGAGCAAACAACTTCCACATGTGGTAGAAGAAAATCTATTACAGCGAATGCACTGAAAGGAATTCGAAACATTTGGGTGCCCAAAAGCTGCCAGTGCTATCATCGGAGAACAGAGCTGTAACACAAATTTGAACGGTAAACTTTTTTTAAAAGTTATTTGAAATTAAAACTAAAATAACATAAATAAAAGCCCAAATATGTCATTTGCTGCTAGAGGAATCAAAATGCAAAATGTGTTGTCATTAAATAGGTCAGGGATTACAGGCAGTGTCTGCTCTCTCCTGCAGCTTGCCATCTTATCACGCTCTTCTTTCTCTCTCATCATTCCCTGGGTCTCTGTCTGTTTAAAGGAGGGGGTCTTCCTCCTCACTGTCACCAGATGTGAACTCAAAAAGATTGTTGGTGTTTTACCAGACACTGGAGGGTCTTTACCTTAAAACAGAAAGGTTTTGTAAACAGGTACAGTATTTCTTTTAAACTATTGTTCCTGCACACGCAAAGAGCCTCTACAAAGAATCACTGTTGGAGTAAATAGATGGGTATATATGGTTTTAATTCCACACCGGGGAAATTCATTGGTGTGTGTGTGTTTTTGTGTGTGTCCCTAACCTAATGACCACAGCCCGGTGTCAGCTCACATTGCTGTCACCATTAACCCATCTTGACAGACAGCTCTAAATCCACCTGTCACACTCAATAAGCCATGATCACCATCCACGTTGATGAAAATGCTTTCTGCTGCTGTGGTGGTGTCAGGAGGTAAAACTGAACAGCCTGAGCAACACTAACTGATGGAGAATGCTTTCTGCATAGGTCTAACACTCCTTCACACTAAATATAACCCTCTGCAGGGATGGTATGGATTACACACACACAGACTATAAATGCACTCAAACGAATATCTATTGGGGTAAAGCACCCCAGCATATTTTCTATTTAACACTTTCTGCCCCCAAAGCAATTTTCTTCTTGTGTTAAGTGTTAAAACTATTATTGCAGATATAAAAAGAAGATATAAGAGAGAATTGATTTAAGTGTGCAAAGCATTTAACTGTCAATAACATATAATCACCTCCTATTTCCTGTGTCCTTTTGTTGGTCCCTCACCCTGCACAGAAGGGATTTGAGAAAAAATTCCCATTTCTGAATAAGTTCTTCAACATAACAGTGAAGCCTGATAGTAGGCGTGATAGCAGCATATTAATATTCTGAGTGTGTATGCCTTGTAACTACACAAGAAGGTGACTCCTTTTGTACAGGTGGAAACATTTTTGTCCACTTTCTATGAAGAAGGCTTTTATACGCTTCTGCTTATTTTGTGCAACATATACTGTTTGAATGGTGGATTTGCATATTAAACATGGCCACATTTTACCTCCAATGAGAAGTAAAGGCTCAGGAATTTTTCTCCCTTTGTTCTGTGACAGGAGCCGTCCCTAATAAGGTTACCTCAGGCACACAAAAGCACCTGCTGTTCAAATGTGTCGTTACAAGCAGGAGCCAATAAAAAGAAAACTACAGTCATAGAGGGTCACAGACCAGTTAGTGAACACTTACCAGCCTTGAGGGAAAAATTTATATTCTTCGAACAGTTGTGAATAGTTGCTGGAGGCTGATGACACTTGCTGTGAGCCAGTGATGGATGGCCAAAGACCAGTCATCAGTCACTAGGTAAAAATGTGTATTCCCAGGCTGTTTGGAGAGTGGCTATGGGAGGTTGCTTGCCATAATCATTAGCTATTAAACTTCTCTTTTTCTTTAGAAGAAAAATCAATATGGCCTGTTTTCTCTGACAACCCAGAAGGCAGAAGATGAAATGATGCTGCAATTCCTCATATTTAACAGAAATAGAACTCCTGGTAGCTGTTGTCAACATAGCTACTGTTAATTCTTCTCTAAGTCAACTCAGTGATAGTGACTCAATGTTCAAATCACAGATTCATATATGTGAATATGTATATTTCACATTGGAGAGTTCAACCAATAATCTGTCTTGAAGGAAATCTAAAAATGTAAAAATCACAAAATTGAAGAAAGAGAAATCTATGAAGTTGTAACTAGGGTGAATACTGATAAATTGCTTTCAGCTGGTTAAGCCACTGCTCTACTCTAGAGTGGAGGAGGAAACGCTACAGTTCCTACACTCACTTTCTTTCACATCCTGCCAGCTCTCCCTCTCTCTATGCACAATGTCTCAGAGCCAGGTCTGCCTGTGCACATTTGCACACTAATAAAGTCAGGGGGAAGAAAAGTTGCTGCTTCAGTGTGAGAATGCAATGTGGGAATCGTGCTGCCTACCTCAGCAATTTTGTCTTAAGAGAAGAGGGATTACATCATGCCCTACAGCCAGCTTACACTGTGTGGGCACAGAGAAGCAGCCCTGCAAACTGATTCTGTACAGAGAGCAGTGAATAAGCACAAACACGCACATTAAATTTTACAGCACGGATGTGTGTTCCTGAGCCAGGGCCCAATGTAGTAATTTCAAAAAGAGACTGTGCGTATGTGTGTTTGTGTTTTGGGTTGATGGCAAGATATTCCTCTGTGTCTCTAGAGCTTCTCTCAATAGATGTAAGTGAGCTCAGCCAGAACAGATCCAATTCTCCAAAGATAAAGGAACGAGAGGAGACAAGAAAAACAAAAAGCCTGCTTCTTGTTCATCTCCTGGACTTCCCGGCCTCGTGCAGCCTTGACAGCATGACAGTACATCAGTGGCCTCACAGATGTATGGTCATTTTGTGTGTGTTGACAGCATACATGTGGGCTTTTAATTTCCCCAGTGACACACGTTGATTGATGATGGCACGACAGAGAAGTTTGAAAGTGTTACTCCATGCTACTCCACTTAACGTCAGTAGCAGCGACCTCGCATTATATTTGAAGGAGATACCCAGTGGGAATACGGTATCACTGGAAATCAGTTTCATTCTATGCAAATATGGCAATGCGTCAAAATAATTGATGTAACTGGTCTTAATTTTATTTTTTTTATTTTACATGGAGCTCCTTTCTTGATTGCTCAAGAATTATAGTATATTTAAGTTCAACAGCTGACCAAAAGTAGACAGCGCAAAGTTAGCTGACAACAGGCAGCTGGTGAGGCAGATGTGGAGTATCCTTTAATGGGCGTTGCTTCTCCTTGGAGCCTTCTCAACGGTGATCAGTGCAGCAAACATGGTGATCAGAAGCACCCATCCTCACCCACAAGCACACACACAGACACTAAAACTGCAGATTTCGAAGTGTTACTTTCAAGCACACAGAAGAGAACACGCCGCCAATTCCACATGTTCACACAGCGACAGATCAGCAGATGTCTGGAAAGACAAGTACTGCTGCACAACGACAGATTTCAATCCATTCTGTTTACTTGAGGATTAAATTGGAATTTTATTTGAGCATGAATTCAGTACCTTGGCAATATTAGCATAATAGTCCTTTACAATCCAGTCTGAACCTTGTGTAAGATAACACTGCTGATCAGTAAGCAGAGTGTGGCTTTTAAAGTAAAGTGTTAAAGAGTCTAAAGATAGCAAAAATATTCTAGAGTCACATATGAGTCAAATAATATCTGTTTGACAGCTAAGCTTGACATTAAAACTGGTCACGCAACAGGAAAATGATCTCAACTCTACAACAGAATGATTATTTTACATTTTTAGTTTCCAATGACTGAAACTGTCTGAAATACAAGAGGTGTAAATGAGTCATGTGAACCTTCACCATACAGGAAAAAGAAAACACTGATAGTATTCAAAATAAACATTTAGATTTGTAACTTCAAATATAATGTTGCTAGCTTGCTCTTTTGCCACTTGGCTAGAAAAATCAGAAAGTATTCTATAAATGCAGACTTATACTGCTACTGTGCACTGTGATTCTGTCCTGCGGCGAGTTTTCTGTCTGTTCTTGACAACCTGTAATGGGCCTTTTGCATTGTTGCACCATGTCAGTATCGCCATAACTACACTTGCATCTGACTAAAAAATAATTCTGAAACATTTCCATGGTTTTATTTAAGAAAACTGATTAATAACAGCGAGCTTTCTTTTTATTCAGACTCAAAATTTCAGCATGCACATTTTCCATTTCAACAAACAGACGATTATCCCGCTTGATGTAATGCTACAAAATGCTAACTAAGCAAATGTCGAGAGCTGTGAGGAGCTGGTCTGTGACTCATCACTTAAGCTGGGGTCTTTGTTCCCATTTTTCCTGTATCCAGCCTGATTGCGATTATAATGATTGGCTACTCTCACCGCACTTACCACTGTGCTGAGGAAATGGGCTGAGCACACTTTAATGGAAAACAAGCTGTGAGACTCCCACATTAGTTAATAGAGAACGAAAGAAACGAGTAAAAGGGAGTCCAAAGGATCAGATTTAACGGAAAGATAACAGGAGAGCCTTGCCTTTTAAACGGAAAGCCCAACCAGGTTCAGGCACACAGACTTTCTGCGTTTTAATACAAACTGAGCAAGATTTGCACAAGATTTAAAGAAGCGAGTGCAGGTATGGTGGAGATGAGCGTCAGGGGTGATTTGTAACAAAAAGACAGCAAGATTAAAAAGGAAGGCTTACAAATGGTAGCGAGACCTGCTATGATGTATGGTTTGGAGATAATGGGACTGACAAAAAGTCAGGAGGCAGAAATAGAGGCATTAAAATCATCGGGAGTGACCAGGATGAACAAGGCTGAGCGGTTTGGAGACAAAGTTATAGATGGAAGGTTGTGATGGTCTAGACATGTACTGAGGAGGGATAATGAATATATTAGACAAAGGACAGTGAGTGTGAAGCTGCTAGGTGGGAGGAAAAGAGAAAGACCACAGAGAAGATTCATGTATGTAGTGAAGGAGGAATTGCAGAGGGTTTGTACAAGAGAAGAGGATGCTAAAGAGGCAGATGATTTACTGTGGCAAGCCCTAAAGGGAGCAACCAAAAAAGAATATGCATTCTAATAAAAATGTACTGGGATGAGGCTAATAAAGTGGTTCCCATTACCTACTTCACAACCTGTGTGCACACATCCAGAGCACTTCCCGTCCGATAATAGGCATGTCCCTTAATACCTCAAATGAGTGACAATTCTACTGCTGCATATCTTCATGTGCCATGTGCCTGTAGGCAGCAAGAGATAAGGACCCCCCCCCCCCCCCCCCCCCCAACTACAGATTTACATGGGTAAATTGCTGTTATCCCCCCTCTAGCAAACCCCAAACCCACCAAACCAATGTTACCATGGCAGCCAGCTCCTATACATTGTAATTAGCTGGTTTAAATCCCCAAGGCTTGGACTAGCTGGAAACATCTCACTGCTTCCATAGATTAGGACAAACACATTCACACACCGAGCCCGAAGCTACTCCCCCAGTCCACATGGTAAAACGCACAAGAGGTCACATCCAAGTGCAGACACACCTACTGAACACACCCACACAAAAAAGATGCACCAACCAATGTTTTACAGTTCACTTCCCACATTCATGCCTGTGCTTGTAAGCAGGTGTGAAGAGATCAAGTAAAGCTGTACAGGGCCAACACACACACACACACACACTGAGCACAGTTAAAACAGTAGAGCAGCTCCAGTGTGTGGGCATCTGGTCCCCTCTGCGTTTGTTCGTGGGCATGTGCTAATGGAAAGTGTATCAAACCGTGCAGTGAAACAAAGGCGCTACAATGAGTAAAGCTATTAAAATGCAAGCGGCTGTCGATAGCCCTCAGGGCAGCCCTAGCAGAGACTGTAGTGTCTATTGCACTCCACGGCCCAATTAGAGGAATATGCTTCAGATTAAAAGCAGTGAGATTGACACACTTCAGGTGTATCACAGAAGCAGCAGTGTGCAGCTCAGACAGGCCCTGTAAAAGCTTCAGATCACCATAACACCCTTTGTGGTTGGTGTAGGTTTAAAAAGAAAAGACTCACTATAGTACACATTTTGTGAAAAAAAAAAAAGAATTTGTAATAAAGACTGCATTCCTGAAACTAATTAAGCCAAAAGGCAGTTTTCTAAAAGATCTGCTGGCTTACACGGAACATATATGTGGACATGTATTGGAAACACCCTATTTTAAAACTGTAGTCAACTCCCTGCTGAATCATATTCTCATGATTACTTTGAAATGTCAAAAATCCACTACCAGTCTGCCAAACCAGTGGGTACATATAAGCCTCACTGGTGTGAAAAAGCTTGCACATTATTGCACCATATCCAACCAAATTTTTATGCATGTCTTTTTTACTTTCAAGCTTTCAGAGCTGCCGGGTTCTAAAACTAGACGCAGCTGGTTTAAACCAAGTGAAACCTAGGGAACTTAAAAATGAAGCCGACGAGGAAGTAGCACAAACTGCAGTTGCCACTTGAGGCTGCACTACCGTTAGATGTCAGTGTTAAAATGCCTAACTTTGTAGCATTAAAAAGCATATCGTTTTTGGCATCTATGGATAATTTTTGAAGGGCGAAAAGTTTTTATAACTCATCCAGCTGGATAATTGACTTTGGAGTGCAGCCACATTGATTGACAGGTGTCCTAACAGAGGCAGCTGGAGTTGACTGGCATCTTCTAGCAGGCCTCACTAAAGCTTTTCCCTGTGTCTGTGCTGCTGGTAACTTTAGGATCCCTTTGAATAGATCATCCGCCTTGATATCAGCTGGGATTCGGGAGACACACACCATCTCTACTTTTAAGATTAGGCTTAAAACTTTCCTTTTTGCACATAAAAGCAAATAGTTAGGGATGGATCAGGTGACCCTGAATCCCTCCTTTAGTTATGCTGCAGTAGGTGTAGGCGGCTGGGGGACTCCCATGACTCATTGAGTATTTCTTTTTCAGTCACCTTTCTCACTGAGTATGTGTTAATAAACCTCTCTGCATTGAATCATACTTGTTATTAATCTCTGGCTCTCTTCCACAGCATGTCTTTATCCTGTCCTCCTTCTCTCACCCCAACCGGTCGCAGCAGTTGGCCCCGCCCCTCCCTGAGCCTGGTTCTGCCGGAGGTTTCTTCCTGTTAAAAGGGAGTTTTTCCTTCCCACTGTCACCAAAGTGCTTGCTCATAGGGGGTTGTTGGGTTTTTCTCTGTATGTATTATTATAGAATCTTCCCTTACAATATAAAGTAAGAAATTTCATTATTGTACAGGTGTGTTACTGAGCACTAATTAGCCAATGTGTGTCTCTCTGTGTGATGTACGCTTACAGTTTACAGCTAACCTTTCATCATATAAAGTAACTCCTGACTTCAATTTTTTTTTTAAATTGTTAAAAAATGAATATGGCGACTGCCAAACGCTAACGTTAAAGCTTCAAAATGTGGAGTCCAAAACCAATCTGTGGTTTAAACAGACCAAGCATTTAAAACATCTTGTGGGATAAAACCTTAATGAGCTTAAGCACAACACTTTATGATGACCCCTGTTAATAATAACAACAATGTTGAATTTTTAAAGTGTGAGAGTTTATTTGAAGTGAATAAACCAACCATGCATTTTTACCAGCATGTTATTAAAATATAAGAAAAAGGTCAGATAACAATGTTAAAAAGTGCAGTTAGACTAAAAAGCTCACCAAGCACCAAATATACTGCACAGTGGTGTGTAATACTGACACAATAGTGCAGAAGCTTTTTTTTTTTTTTTTAATCTTTAGCCATGACAAGTGCACCCTGTGGGATTTCATCTATTTGATGTACCACTGCAGTATTTTGCAGGAACAATGGCTGACTCTGGTACAACTGCGGTACAATTTTACTTTTCAGAAATACTTAATTAAGTGAAAGAGCCTAACTTATGTGCATCATATACAAAAAAGCAGCCAACCGCAATATCATGTTGAGGTAGCCTGTCTACCCCCAGAGTTGAAGCGTGACTTTAAAGAAAAATACCCACACAAGAGGGGGGACAAATAAAAAAAGGAAGTCAGTCTATTTGAAGTGGGTCCCCGTAGGTTTCTGTTCTCCGCTCGTGCTCACCAACCATTACCCTTACTGCTTTATTTCTGCCAAGCTGTAAAAGCAAAAACATGCCGTCCTGTTCTCTTGCTGTGCATGAATGCAAATGCACAGACTGTACAGACAATGAGGCTAACCTTAGCGCTTGCTGTAGAAGTTTATTTTTAAAAGATTTCTATTAAATGTGACCCTGGAAAGAGTGACAGGACAGATAAGAGAATTTGTGGATGCAGCACGATGTCTGATAAAGTGAGGAGCGCACTTGAAGCGCAAGGCCATCTGCCACTCGGAGAGGACAGAGGCCTTGTCGATATCACTCCATTGATTTTGAGTTTGGTCCTTCTATAAAAGGTCACAGTTAAGAGGTGGAATAAAAAGGAGGATACTGATTTAAAAGATGGCCTTCCCACAGAAATCTGTAACTGTAATGATGCCAGTATTCTATTTATATTATTGAAGGAGATTTAAAAAAAAAAAAAAATAGAAGGTTACAGGTGAAACCAAATAAATAAAGTTACAGATATAAAGATATCTCAATTACAAATCATGGATCCACTATACAGAAGCTTACATGTTTGCCTAATTTTCTCATAAAAGCACAAACCTACAAATATCTTAGAATCATATATTTGACTGTAATCCCCATCTCACAAGTTTAAACATCTTTTAAAAGATTTAATAACACCCCACCTGCTTGAATACTACTGTTCTCCTAGTCTACTTTCGCCATGCTTCATTCGGGGTTATTTAATGACAAAGAGCCACTCGGAGTGAATGGTTTCTTTGACTGTAACAGAAAGACAACTTCCTGAGGCCAGAAGGCCAACGCTTACTGTGGCCTTTAATTTTTAATGAAACAGACAAACACACGCGCGCAAACATGTAGCCAACACACACGCACCAGATACAAAGGACTACTTTTAAGGGTTTTACAGCTTCAGTCATACAGGCCAACCAAACATATACACAGCTACATTTTTATACATGGTTACAAATGTGCTACAGGCCCATTTAAGATAACGTGATCTGATATATGACCTATATGCATTCGTTTACCTGAGTCTGGCAGGGTGACTGGTTGGTGCTCGAGTGCATCCATCAGCTCTCTTTACTCATAATGGCTTCATCTCGCTTTCCTGTCTCCTCCTCTCCTTCCCTTTTTCCCCTCCTCTTCTCTCTTCCGCTCGACTACCCTGAATGCTTAATGATGGTCCCTGCCTTCCGGGAGCATGTAAACATGCCAGACGCACTATTGGCCGAGGCAGAGGAGTTATTGTGCGCTGATTGGCTGGGGCAAGCCAGGCATGGATGGCAGAAGAAAAACAGGTTGGTGGTTACCATAGCCCTACAGGATGACTGCTGTCCATAGTAACACACACACACACACACACACACACACACACCCCTAGACCCTCAGGACATGGTGAAGGTCCCCACAGACACAGAACACAAACACACTCAGACACATGACACACCCTCTAACATCAAGCACAACAAAGGATTTCAGAGCTTGTGAAGATGGCAAGACGCCTTGCAAACAGAACCTGGCTAACAATGTAATTTAACAGTTAACAGCTGGATAATGACTCAGTTTAAGCTTTCTGGTGAACAAAAATAACATCAAAAGTCAGTTTAGTATATATTTTCATTGCTCTTTGAATTGATTTTGGAGTTAAATTGAATATTTCAAAAGAAATACACAGCAAGAAATTGGAGGAAAACAAAGTTTCCACTGTCTTAAATTTTTACTTAAAAAATTTATCAACACCAAAAAGCTCCAATATCAACAAAATATAACAAGAGCTCCAAGTCTTTCCAGTCTCGTTTACTAGGTCAGCTATCATAAATTTTAGTGTTTTTTTCCATAAGACACTTAAATATTGTGTCATTTGGAAACATATGTTAAATCATGTCTCCCAGATAAACAAACATCTCATGTTCATAAACGGTATCAAATATGGACGTAACTTAAACTTGCATTTCATTTAACGACCACCAGGGGGGCAATAGCTGTGGTTGCACATAGACTTATGGTCTTATAGAAGTCTATAGGAAACAGCTGTAAACTCTTTGCTACTGAATTTATGGGCTCAGCCAGTATATCAGTGAGCTAGGTCAAAATGATCAAAATACGTTACCTCAGTCTATTTGACATGTGTTTTGCAGAAATCGTGTTCAGGGACGAGGTAACATACTTAAGTTGTGCTATAATTAATTTGCATTGTATATTCGCTTACAATTAGATGACCTCCAATGCAGCTATCATAGCTAACATAATGTAGAAGGTGCTTATATGCATGCTGAAAACAGTTATAAACTCTTGGTAACCAAAATGAAATGCACAGTTACGTGGAATAAAATTATAAGTCAAGATTTATGAGTAAAGCTGGAAACCGTTGCGATGTAATGCAAGTGCACAAGTCTGTTTTGTTTTTTTCCATGTGTACTTTTTTCTTTTTTCACCTTTAAGCTCCTATTAGAAGTTAAGATTTGATCAAGCACCTGAAGCGCAGAGCCTACCGCCAAGTTTGCACTTCACTCACCAGCATTTAAGAGTGAAAGCTCTGTAAGCTGAAACTCTGCACACAGAAAATAAGTTTGATGTCATTTCACTACTGCAATAAAAGCACTTGGCTGCTTTTCAGCTCCAGTAATCGATGGGTTCTTCATTTCAGTTTGTTTACTAGATGTAAAAGAGCCACCGAAACACACAACGCAGAGCAAAAAGCTTCATATATTATTCACAAGGTTGTCACTGAATGAACCCAGGCGGCCACGGTTACAGTGGAAACACCAGCTGGGTTGCCAGTGAGTGAGCGAGCAGCTAGCGTTATGACACGGTGACAGATTTCCCCCCTTTGCTCCTTCCAACTGGACTCACCTAAAAGGATGAGGTTTTAACCGTATCCATATTTTAAGGTTTAACCACTTCTTCACATTCACTCCAATCGTATATATCAAAGGTAATTCATCTCTCTTTTAGAACTGAGAACAGCATCCACATTATACATCATGTCCTCTAAAGTGGATCCTGACAAGGAGATTATAAATGTCTGCTAGATAAACGGTGAAACTGTTCTTTCCCCATTAATGTTTCCAGGATCTTGTATTCAGACACCCAAACCAGGGTGGAACATTGTGCAACTGTTATGGAGAAGCTAACATGATGCCCATTACATAAAGGCGCACTCTTGAGGACACCCAATGGGAGGAAGATGTTTGAACACAAAGCAGAGTAGCGGTGTACTGAAGAGGCAGTAGAGATGACTGCATTACATAACAACAGTGCTTTTAGGCTGACTCAGATTCTTTCTTCCCTACTGTAAGTGTGCATGTGTGTGTGTGTCTGTGTGTGCATGTGAGAGAACAGCTCTAAATGCGTTTCTATAGCTACAGCACAGACTCATCCATTTATCAACACAATGCAAGACTTCACATGAAGCACAGATGAAATTACACAACACGGCTCCACTCCTACCAAGCAAAACCACTTCTCTGCCTCCACTTTTAATGCACACAGAATGAGTGCATATCAGTGTGCTAGGAGCAGTAGTACCAAACAGTAGTATCTGAATTATTAATAATGGTCTGATCAGGTATTTATGTCCTTTGACTGTAGTCACAGCAGATTTATTGAAATGTAGTTATGAGTACAGTCTGATTTTAAATATCACAAAGGAACAAAGGCGACCCTGTTGCAGGTTCTTGAACCTGTTGCTGCACTACTTGTGACCTTTGCATCTGTTCAGGAATTTCCGCAATTAAAATGAAAAGCCCAGGCTCCAACCTTTTACCAACAATGAATGAATGTCATCCTCACAGTGAATTGGGGATTTAAGAGGCTCGCTTGGCTTGTATTGTGTTGTGTTCTCTCTGCAGCCACACCATAGCTGACATGTTTGGAAACACTACCAGATCCCATTGATTTGGATGTGTTGCTGTTGGCATCGAGAACAGAGCTAGTGGCTATTCAAGCAGAGTGAGACTGAGAGCGAGAGAGCTGGGGAGTTTGGTCCAAATAGATTTGTAGGGAGTGATAAATGAGACATCCCCTGTTGTATTAACCTCTCCTATGAAATTCTACTGGGAAGCCATCCAAAATTACTTTGCTGTGCCCCAATTTGCTGAAGCAAGCCCTGTGACAACCAACTAACTGCTAACGTTAAACACTTAAAGACAGAACTGGGACTGCTGTTGGCCAGCAGTGAAGTCCATCCATTACAGTTTATATGCTGCAGAGGGAAACCAGACAACAAGACTGACAGTCTGTGAAAACCCTGTTTGATCAGGGATGTGAGGTTTGGGTAATTCTAGGCCGATACAGATGTGTAAAAAGATATCAAACCTTTTATTTATTCAGGGTTTTTGCAAATTATGGTGTTAGACAGGTATTAAAGCAGGCTGGAATAATCTGGATCAGTGCTCCTGCAACTTCATTTAATGAGTAATTAAATGGGATATGCAGGTTAACCGCATACTAACATTCACGCAAAGTTATTAGAGCTGCGGGCAGAAGATCCGCTGTGGTGACCCCTAAAGGAAGCGGCAAAGAAGAAGACAACTGTCACCTGTCTGTTGTTTTCTCAAGAAACTGAGCCTACAACATACACTTTAGAGTCAGCTAATATAATTCTCTTTTATGTGCGATGTTTCTGTGGAAACCTATTTGAGAGGAATCTTCAGCATCTGAGACTCAGTGTATGATTAGTCAGGAAAGGCAGCAGATTACTATCACCAGCAACATGTCATTTAATATTACTATCCACAAGTAGTGGCAGCAGAAACGAGAGACTGTGTAGCCCATTTAACCCTCAACAAACAGCCAAATGGCCCACCATGACTCACACGGTAATATTTTTATAAGGTTTGCTGGGGCTGAAGTGACAGGATGTACCAAAAATGAGAAAAGATTTTTAATGCTCCTTCAGAGCTGCACATAAATTTGAGCCTTCCTCACTGTGGATTATGAAAATCATTTTTGACATATGTGCATGTCCGTGCACGTGCCACATCTGCTCTGCCAAGCCAAAATGCCCGTTTTCTAGCCATTACGTAATCTGGCTTTCCTTTGATGTTGCCTTAGCAGCACGTGGAACCAAAGCGAGCCAGAGACAAGTCTAGCTAATACTCTGAAGGTTACAGTGCAGGCTGGCAGTGAAGCAGAAGTCAGAGACCGTCTGCCACTCAGGCTGTGGAGGAGATAGTAACACTACAGTTCAGAGTTTTCTGTAAAAGTCAAAAAGAGGGAAATTATAATTGGCCAGCTGTTGATGCAGAGACACGTCCAGAGTAAGTTAGGTCAAAAGTGTGCAAAAGGTATATGGATTGATTGGTGGATTATTAGCCCTGAAATGGACTGGCAACATAAGGGTGTGCCTGCCTATCACTTCATGGCAGCTGGGATAACTCCAGCCCTGAAAAAGCAGTTAAGGACATATATGGCTATGACTTCTGTTTAAATAATGAACAAAAAAAAAAAAGAATTCGCTACTGGATTTATTTGTTTCAGTATACAAAATGAGGAAAAACTGTTGCAAATTAAAAATGCCCTGGCACACAGAACAGTGAAAAACACATTGTAGGCCCAATTACTTTTAATTAAGGTTTCTAAAACATCTACATTTGCATTAGCGGTGCAAGTGTAGTGTAATTAACCAGCTGGTGCAAATATTAGCAAGCTTAATGAAAAGATTTTGGCCTATGCATGCTGCATGTGAAACTCAAGTTCATTACTGTCCACTCTGTCTCTTTGGGTTCCATTTTTCCCTTCTAGTCACAAGCATCTGGAAAGTCCACTGAATAAGTTGTGTAACCAAGGTTTGAGGGTACGGTTTTTAAGAAACCGCTAGGCCACGTGGCTAATCGAAGAACAGTCCTATTTGATATTGGAAAGAATAGACTGATCTAAAACTGGGACAAACTAGCACAGAAAAAAAATGAGCACCTAAGCATCTGTGTTCCAATTGCACAGAGTTTCAACTGAAGCAACAAAGAAATAACCAGTGATCACCAGTGTGATCTGCAGTAGTGGACTAAGTGACGGAGTAAAGGGGGGGTTAAAGACAGAAAATGGACACAGCAGCAGCAACAAAACGCTTCTAAAATCAGATCAGAGGTAGAAGAAAAACCATTTTACTCTGCTGATGATTACATCAAAGTGATTATAAGAATCTGTGAGGAGCACATTTGAGACGGTCCTAATCAACCGCGCAGATTAGTACGATAGGAGGAAAAACAAGTACAGAGGTGGAAAGGGTGAGAGGAAAATGAGAGTTTTGTTGAAGTAATACACACACACACACACACACACACACACACACACAAACAGCCGTCTGGGAGTCTACCACTTATACTGCTGACCGAACAAATGGATGACTGATGAGAAGTCTGAGCTGGTGATTCTGTTCATGTGCTTACATTGATGTGTGCGCAAACGTTCTCTGTGCAGCTTTTATTACATTTAGCTTGCTTAGTCTGCGTACATCTAGGTTTGTGTTTTATGACTTTAATTATTAGCAGAATATGCAGTGAAACAGAGATTCTTGTGGAAAATGCTGTCTCAGTGAGCTGTGGTTCACTCATGCAGCTGAACAGAAAGACTTCAGCCTCTCTGGGGACAACGTAGCTGTGGCTTCCAGCATCCACTCCGCTTACGAGAGTTAAGGATGTGTGGTCACTGCTTAACACAGTCATTAGCACAGTTTCAGAGGCTGAAGAGAAAGGGCAATTAGAGCCATGTGCTTAGTAATCCACTGACAGACAACAGAGGGAGCTTCAATACTAATGGTTTTAGGGCAGGACTGGGTCATCTTTCATCATTAACAACCAGGTATTTGTCACACAGATAGAGCTATTGTCAACTTGTGTTGCAACTTTTTGTAACCAAGTGGTGTAGTGGTATTAAGGAAGTATCTAACCATTTTTGTAAACATTTCAAAGTAGTGGTGAATTCCCACTTCCCTTAGCAGAAAAGAGGGTCAGCTCAGCAGCCACACAGGCACACAAAGAGTATGAGGTGGATAAAGGGCAGGCGGAAATCAAAAGGATGATGAAATGACAGGTGCATAAAAAAGAGGATTGTGCCCTTTTCACTAACAATAGATCATAATAAAGCCCTGTTTCAAGGCTCTTGTGATGGTAATAACCTGTCTGCGAGTGTACACATGCAGCCTCATACAGAATTTGAAATGTGTTAAAGCACATCGGGTGTTAAATTCAGATGAACTCTGTTAACCAAAAATAGCAAACGTTAAAATAGTATAGAGCTATAGTATAGTATACTGTGCTGTCCCTGCTTTATTCCCCATCAACACACTTTGGAGACAGGTTTGCTTTGACAAATCTTTATAGCCATCATGTTTAGATTTTAGTACGTACATTGTTCAAATCAAAGGTCAAATCAAATCAAATCAAACTATATACAAGTCCAAGAAAAACGGCTTACAGCATTTTATATGTAACACTTAAACATGTTTGTTTTTCGGCTCCATGCTGTAGTGGTTAACATGTTTGACTTACACACAAATGATCCTTTTTGACATCAGGGGGAAAAAAAACAACAACAAAAAAACAGAAAAAGACAAATACACACAGCCTCAGGAGGTCACAAGCCTGGTCTTAGTGTTAGTTCTTAGCCCAAAAAATGGGACGCTGCATAAGGAAGGGCATAAATAAGTACTTTACTAAATCATACAGGTCACTGTAGCATCCAACTGGGAAAAAAGGGAGCAATAATATTTGTTTTAAGCTTTTCACTAGCCATCCCAACCCACAAATGCACCTTCCACACTGAGCTTGCATTAGCTGATAGCTCTACCCTGCAGGGAGAGTTAAGAAGGAAAAAGAAAAAAGAAAAGAAAGGCAACAGTCAAAATGCTAAACTCTAGACTTCAACACAGTAGCCCAAAAACCAGTGAGTTAAATAACGAGACTATATACCCACAGACTGGGTCTCAGCTTTAGCATACATACACAAGAGTGGCATTCATCTTCTGGAGCTCTTGGCAGGAAATCGCAAAACGTGTCTTTCTGAAATAATCTAACAACTCTTTAAAGTTTCTCTAAAAACAAACAAAAAAAGCTGATCAACATGATATAAAGTATGTGTAGTCTGCTTGTTACACCACAGCTTGGCATTTACATTGGTATTACTCATTTCCACATCACATCAAGCTAAAAGGAAGCCCAAAAGCCTTACAATAAACTACCACACCTTACATTTGTGTGATACCCAAAGAGAACCACATGTACATTGCAGTACATTAACAACATTATCACTAATGCATAAATACCTTCACTGTCAGTTAACTACTGCAAGGTCTCGCTTAAGTATCTAATCAACAGCATCGAACAGAAACCACGTTTCACCTTTCTGTTTTTCAGTATCTTTACCACACCCCCAACCCGTTCTCCCTCAGTCTTGTCTGTTCATACCATGTCCGCACATTAAGATATAGTAACAAAAGTGGCAAAAGACAATTCTCAAAAGGCTATTTCATGCACCCAATACACCTAACACACACACGCGCGCGCGCGCAACACCTCAACAACACACAAACAGCTGTGACTGCATGGATGTGTGTACTGTTGCAAAGAGCTTCACACAGCCTCTGTTCTAAATTACAACAAGCAAAAACATAGCTCATATTCACTTCTATGTAAATCATCCAAACGCCAAAAAAAGAAAAAGAAAAAAAACAATCCAAGGTCAGATTAATTTAGGTGACAAACTAATGGGAGCAGTTTTGGCCGTTGTTTCATTAATCGACATCGTAACCTGAAAAGACACAGCTGACAGCTGCTCTCATGCAGTGTACAGTACGACGGGGGAGACTACAGCGCAGCATAAAGACTACAATAAGGAGTGGTTTAAAAATTCAGCATCAGACAGCTTGTGTCCTCGATAGGATGGAACATAAAGTTCTACCTCCAGGTTGTAAGCATGACTCACTCTGCCTCACACTATATAATCCCTGGGCTTTCCCATGCTTCTATGATTACTGGCCAGCAGAAAGCCTGACGGCAGTGGGCACGAGTTGTTGCCACTAAAAAAAGTGTGTGTGTGTGTGTGTGTGGTTGCCTTGGGTTGAATGCCTTGTTATAGACAGCCACAATAATGTACACTAATTGGAAGTCCGGAAAATGCAAAGTGTTCCCTGTGTGCAGATCGCTGGGGCTGTAACACGAACGGGCAGCGGATGAGATAGAGAAGAGGGGGGTGTGGGGCAAAACACGGAGAGGTAAAGCGCACAGATAAATGAGAAGTGATGAGTGGAGAGGAGTAAAGTGATGGAGGAGAGGTACGTACTGCTGTAAAGGGTGTCGATCCAGGAGAGCCGGGGCAGGCCGCGAGCACTGAGGGGCTCCATCCTCTTTTCCTCTCCCTGTCTCAGTCGCTCTCCCTCTTTCTTATGTCTTCAGTTCTTCTCTGCAGCTGCTTTTTGCGTTGCCTCGCTTCTTTTCTCTTATCCTTGAAACACAGCCTTCATCTCGCTCAGAGAAGCAAGAAAAACCATTTGGGAAAAATGTCAGAAGGCACCCCGGGGTCCAACAGGCTGACAAGCAAGAGAGCTGAAGAAGGAGCGAAAGACTGAGAGGTGTGTGTCTGTGTGTGTGAGAGAGAAAACAACAGGCTGGAGACGGACACCGCCGACCGTTGCTAGGGAAAGGGAGAAGCACTCATTCTCTCTCGCTCTCTCTTTGGCTTGCTCTCTCGCTCCCACCCACCCCTCCTCTCTCGCTCTCCTGATTCTGCGTGAATGCCTCATCAGCCTCAGTCGCTGTCTCTCTCCCTCTCTCTCTCTCTCCCCCTCAGTGTCTAAGCAGCGTGTAGAAGCCGTGCCTAATGAATGAAGCAGCGAGGTTTGTGAGATGTGAATCAACTGACAAAATCTCAGTTTCTCTCTTCATAAATGAAACCACTAAACCCACTAAAATCCAAAGTTGCTTTCACGATCTCCGTCTCTCCTTGCGCATTAGGTTAGCAGCTTTTATTTTCTTGCATGTAGATACAATTTGCTTACTCTGACTTTGCTGAGCACATCGCAGCTTGAATTGTTTTATCTTGTTCTTTAAATGTAGGTAAATGTTACTCAAGTTTTAAGAGAACTCTGCCTAAGAAAGTCAGTATTAAAACAATGTTGCAGCATGAAATGCTAAGATCAAAAAACATCTTTGTGTCAGGGCTTCAGAAAACATCCTAAATATTATCCTAACTGCTCAGACTGAGGCTTTTTCTAAAATATAGAGGAAACATATACAGCCAAAGAGAAACCACCCTTCAGAAAAAAAAACAAAACTGGGTTACCTTCCCCTGATAAAAGTTTAATGTTAAATCCACTGTGTGATTATGTTTTGTTAATATAGCAATAACAAAGGTAAGTATGAAAGGTCTTTCTGTGGTTTTATGAGGCAAACTAGTCGTAGCTGCACTACATGAGTTCAAGATCACAGCCGCTCGGCTGGGACGCACAATTCACACTTTGTGTGAAACAGAGTCAGTCATTTAGTTCAGAGAGAGAGAGAGAGAGAAACCGAGAGAGTGTGACGGGTTCACTTGTCACGGTTTAAGCTAGTTCTGTTCCCGTGGCAACGAAGAACATGAAAGCAACGCACACATGTGCATGTGCGTGCGTGTGTATGTGCTGTGAAAATGTGCCTGCATACTGATGCTCTGTATAAGACGATAGAATACAGACTCTATGATAGATGGCAATAGAAGAACCATGGAGCCCGTCTACTGTGTGCATCACCAGGAAAAATAGCTAAAGAATATTTAGAATAAATGTCTGGAGCTCAGTCACAGCTGGATTTTTGAGGACTGAAACAGATGCATAGGGACTAAATAGTTCAAAGTTATTTTGAGAAGTTAAAAGGATGAGGTCAACGTTTATTCACTTCCCACCACTGTATCAGACTAGTTAAGGAATGTAAAGTGAGACACCACTTAACTCCACCCTACTACCTGCTCCAGTGTTTCAGAATAAACGACGGTGACAAAGAAATTATAGCATTTTATTGCATTACAACCCCAAAAAAGTTGGCATTTTCCACAATAGTGGCTGGGCTCTAGCGCAAAAGCCAGGAAATCTTAATTTTTCAATATGCAATTAAAAATTTCATGCTGTGCTTTATTGATTTTTTTGAAATTAGCAGGCTTTAATGGGCACATTAGCACATTAGGTCTCCTGTTGCTCCCTATTCCCAGAAAAAGACCTGGCAGCATTGCCACACAGCACTATTCCTCTTCATCAGGCCCAACGCCCGGTGAGTTTATTAAGGCATGTGCTACATAGGAGGCCAATCATCGGAGACGAGCATCGTGCCAGCGACAACAAAGCCTGATATGAAACGCTCCCCTCAAACCTCAGATCTCCTCCCCCTTCATCCTCCTCTAACCAGCATGGGGGAAGGAAAGATGGGAGGGTTGAGAGGCAGAAAAAACTTCAATTAGGACACAAAGGCTGACAGGAGGAACCCCACAACCGCTCCCTGCCTCTTCCCCCAACCTCTGCAGGCAGAGCACCTGGCCCCGAGCTCTGCTCTTTGTTAGTCTACAGCACGTGTATGTGCCAGCTGGAGGGAACGTACACGAGTTAAACGACCTGGCATCCCATGAGCCTCTCTTGGTCGTGTGTGTATGTGTGTGCGCGTGTGTGTCTGTCTCAAGGCATTTAATGTATGCCTGCATGTGTTAATGTACATCAGGGTTATTAATGAATATAAATGTGTCATTGTAATGGTGGGAAAGCACACAGGCATGACAAAAACCACACACAAACTCAAGGCGTACACGCACAAAACACATGGGATTATGTAAAGGGAAAGCCAAGCGGGCAGAGAAGAACACGGGGCTGGTGAGTGGCACTTCATCAAATATAGATTGATCTACTGTACAGCCTTACACCTCCTTTGTCTTAAATCTGGGCCAACAGAGACAGACACACACACACACACACACACACACACAATTTAGGGTTTTGAAAGCAAATCTGCCCACCTCCTCTTTCCAAATACCTTATCATTCAACGGGGATAGCCAAACAAAGAGAGCACACATGCCATGCTCAAACACACAAACTGTATTTACACCAAACTGCATGTTCTGAAGACATTCACAAAGCTACATTTAGAAAATATGAATAAACAGTCAAACTGTGTAATAAAAACCCATTAGTAACTGTCTCTGAAACCTCCCAAACACACACAATTTCAGTCTCTTCAAAGTTCAGCACGTCAGCAATGCGTCGTTCTCTATAAAGGTTAACTTTCAACAGCAGTCCTCTACGATGTGTGTGCGTGTGTGGTAGCTAGACCAGATCTAGATGTAAGGCACTCATATTCTTTAGTGTATCCACACAGAGATACACACTTTTTTTTCCTCAAGACAGATCATGGATTGTGTTGGAGAGACACGATGTACCTTTGTGTCACAGAAAACATCTACTCAGAGTTTCCCCTTAATTGGACACTTTATTTAAACAATTACATGCTTGTGTGTTACAAAGACCACACATCGGTAGCCAGCACAGCATGAAATGTAGACCACACAAAAAACTGGATATTAAAAAAAATATATATATATATATCAATCTTTGCTTTTGATTAGGTGTGTCATCCCACTGTGAGCTAATGTGAACAAAGGACACTGGATGTGGATGTGTACTGTGTGATACTCACAGGTATATTTAGGCCCTGCAGAAATCAATGGACATGCATTTGGGACAGCTTTTAACAGGTTGAACTGAAAGTAAGCTTTATAGACAGCTATTACAAAACATCAGAGAAAGCTGGAACTCAAAGTGGATAAAAAGCAAAAATTATGATGCTTTATAAAAATTTAAAAGCTCTTAAAAACATCACACAGCATATCCTTCGAGTATACAACTGCACAATTAATTTCTTAATCATTTCAAAAGGTCTGCTGTAATCACGTTTAAATTTGTCCTTTATCTTTTGCTTGGTTCGGTGTGTATTCACAACAAGGTTCTAACTAACAAGAACCTGATAAATCCCAGCTTCCATAAAAAGACACGATGATGCATTTATTTTATTCCCCATTTTGTGACTGTTGTGTTTCCTGCACTTCACTTGAAATTTCAACAAAGATTTCCTGTCATGAAGGAGGAAGTTGCTGTGGTCAAACTGTGGTGTATTAAGAGTGTGAGTGCGTAATTTGGCGGCACAGCATCCCACCAGCCAATCAAACTACTATCCACTCCTCTCCCACCCCTCTATCCCCCCTTTTCTACCCAGATACCCCTGCCCCACCTCACTCCACCAACCCCAACCATATCCACCCCTTTCTGCTCTTCGACCCCGACCACAGGCCTGCGGGGGTGACTGGGTGGAGGTGGCAGCGTCTATGTGTGTGCGTCTGTGTGTGTGTGGTGCTACTCTTTTCCTTCAACCCCACTGGCTTACCACGGGAACGTGAACTGGCTGATGAAAATAAATTAAAACAATTTTTTTAAAAAAAGAAGAAGACGAGGACCAGGGTGGGAGTCTAAACCCTTCAACATCCTGATTGTTCAACAACCCCCCGACGCCCACACTTCCAGCATTCTTGGTTGATGTGCATACATGAGTGGGGCTGCGCACGCAGGAAGCAGACAGCTGTGTTTCCAAATAAGTGAATTCAAACAAGTCTAATGAAGCACTGGAGCGAAACACACCTCACAAACATATAAAAAAAATTTGACAATAAGCACGGATGGAATTGGTGACATCAAAGCGAAAATATTCACTGAATTAAAGTGAACTCTTCTTCCAAATCACAGAGACTCTCTAAGTGGAAACAACAATGATTCACATCCAAAGATTAACTGCTACACACACATTATATTAGAATTTCACTGCAATAATGTCAGCATTTTATTACCGTTAAATTATTATGATATATATGGATATAGATGCCAATCAATAAACTCCACTACAGTCGTCTACACTGTAAGGAAGTCCAAACATGCTCCTTGGAGACTGATGATGATATTTTCTCTAGATGTGTGTTTTTCCCACACATCCCTTTGTTTTGGGGGTTGGGGGAGATGGCAGCAGGGACGAGCAATGACGATGCATTATTAAAAAGCCCGGAGTGCACCACTGATGAATGTGCGCCTATTAAATGAGAATGTCTGAGATCATTGTTTTATTATGTGTTACTGTCTGCTGGTCGCTTTATTTTGAAGTGAAATCAAGTGCAAAAATAAGTCATTTGTCTCTCAGCCGTTGTCATAATCACTGCTTTTTTCTCGGTCCAGCAGTTCAAGGTTTTTACCAGTCCTGAAATATGGTCAGAGTCATTCATCCAACACTTAGTTCTTTGACTCCATCCCTGCGCCCTCTGTGCTCTATGAACGTGTGTTATTAAAGTAACACCAACTCTTAACAGCCTTCTATCCAATTCACAAAGCTTTTGCCTACACACACAAAAAAAGGCAACAGAACGTGTGCGTGTGTGTGTGTGTGCGCGCATCACAGCATGTGCTTTGGCAGGCGAGATCCACTGTCACCTCATTTGTCCTGGATCTCATCCTTAACTCCTCCACCATCCAATTATGTGGAACGACAGTGTCTAGCAGACCCCTGTGACGTGTGTGTGTGTGTCTGTGTGTGTCTGTGTGTGTGTGTGTGTGTGTCTGTGTGTGTATACTGTGTTAACCCATTTATGATATGACTTATGATAAGATAGAGCTTCCTTAAATACAATCCTTGGCATGTTTGTGTCAAGGAGACAGGAAGAGAAAGGGACAAAGAGATGTGTGTGTGCGAGGGAAATGCTGTTTGTCTGGTGTCTGTCCAATCACAGCTTGATTGAGTTGATTTCCACATTGACCTCAATAGATCAAAGCGAATTCAGCTGGCATAGGATGAATATGCTCTGCCGCTAGTGCGCTCTCTGTTTCACTCTCACACTCACTCTAACACACACACACACACACACACACACACACACACACACTAAAAACACATGTGGATTTATGCGGTTTGCAGATCATTAGTGGTTATTTCCCACATATACACAGGGAGCTTATTTTATGTGTGAAACCATCCCAGTGAGGTGACAACACAACGCTGCACAGTAACACAGTTTGCCTGTTTGTTTGTACTTGACAAACCTAATTGTTGCTTAAGTTATGCCGACAAACTGCTAAGCCACCATCGGGTTAGCGGTAACAAAGACTAAAAGCACACGAGAACGTGGAAAGAGAGAACAGCAAAGAAATCTAAATTAAGAACTACTGCACTCTAGTGTTTAGCGTCGGTCAACACAAGCTAAGACACCCAAACAAAGACCTTCACTGTGCACACTGGATGGAAATATTGTATGAAAAGATGAGAAAATAGCTGGGCGTGTATTTGTTATTAGACTCTGTGTCAGACAAACGACTGAGTCTGTGAGCAGCAGTAATGAGTGGAAAGGAGAACATCTTCAACAGCTCAGGTTTGAGCACAAACCCACTTAAAATCCCATCACTTTAAACCTCTGCTCATAACAGTATCTTAAGATGGCACTCCTGCAATTTAGTGTTGCCCATAAAACTTGAAGACTCACAGGGGGGACGTTAACAGAAGAACAGACAAAATCAAAACGAGAGAGACTGAAATATCCGTCAATATAAGTCAAGCTCTTAAAAAGCTGCGACCTACAAGTTTCCGCAACAGTAAAAAGAATATCAGCTGAATACCAATCTAAGGCTTAGTGTATTGTTTTCTATCATACCTGGATATATGACAGAATTACAGGAGCACTGCTGCACAAAGCCAGTGCCACAGGACCTGTCAGAAATATGACTGGCTCCTAGTAGTACACCAGGATTAAGCTTCAGAAGGGATGTTGGGATGATTTTTATAACTGTTTTCAGCTACAAAGCAGAGATTTACCATTTCCAATGAAGGAGAAAGAAAGAATGAATGAATAAATGAACGGAAAGTAAAAGTACTGTGATTCTAGACTGTGTGCTGCTTGCTTATGTTCTGAAAAGTAAACCTGGTCAACCAATGAAATGTGAGAACAATTCAGCCCCAAACATAACATTATTTTCACACAACAGTTGATTTTAACAGTGGATGCAGTAATACTGATAATGGATACTGTCTTTCGCCACTAGCTCACAGACATAAATACATAAATAAATACTATAAATACAATTTCTAAAACACATTTGATTTTATTGTTACATAAAACTGCATATTGGACAATTTTTAAAACCTACACTTTAAACTTGATGTAAAACAAGTTAAAAAACAAAACAAACAAACAAATCATCAATTTTATGATTTGTTTTGCATTATCTAACCAAAAGTGACCTCTTGCATTGGTCTACCATTATGTATGCATTCATAGACTCCTGGCTTTATGTAGACCCTCCTTCATTCATGTTTCTTTCAAACACTAAAGGTAATCTTAAAAATTTGATACATCTCAGCATATTATAACCTGCAGACATTGCCTTGATGAGCTCTGCACAGATTCAGCATTACTTTCACTTGAATCATTAAACAAAGCAAAACCATTAAGATCACAACCTTATAAAAGAAAGACTGCTGCTGTTAAAGATGTCCACACGAGGGTGCTGTAGCCATCTAGTCCACATCCAATGGACCACCTCCCACTGGTGGGAAAACCATCTAGCATTACGTCTCATGCAGCATACCGAGATATTCAGGTTTTTACCTTCCAGGGCACTTTTTGTAGAACCAGGGCAGGTACTGAACGGTGAACCAGCATTTTTGGAAGCTATGAGGTGTTATCAGTGGTTCACAACAACCTACTGCATTCTGTCAAAGAGAGATTCAAAAATCAAGGAAAAAGTCAAAATGTTAGGTGTCTGCTGCTCCATAAAGCTGCATAAATACAGCTACTGATACTGTGCAGCAGAGCTGAGTGTGCTTGATGGTTGAGCTTCAGAAAGCTTTGTTATCTAGTTTGCACTCACCCGGAGTCAGGTTAACAGTATCATCAGGATAGAGTACACCCCACACACACAGACAGACACATGAGAAGAAACCAAAGAGAGAGTGAAAGCTGCTTTGTACAACAGTAGCAGATCTCTCTCCATTCATCCTGATAAGTTTGTTTTGTTTATTGATAAATGCATGGGCAGAGAAACAGAGAGCCCTGCCACACATTTTTGTACCTTTCTGCTTAAACTGAAAAATAAAACAAACCAATTATTATTAGCTGAATACACACTGGCATTGAGGTTTTTAGGATTAATGAGGACTCATTACGCTCTTGTTTTGCGTTTCATATGGTGGAGGATTGCAAACGTGTTCAAGTTTTAAACAGCGAGGTCAACATGTGTGCAAGTAAAACTTGTGAGCCAAAAACTGTGCTCTGCCATGCCTGGCACACAGCTTCACACAGTAAACTGTGATGCTGTAAGCATAGCAGCCCCACCCATGTTATATTTCGCTTTTATGAGGGGCAGCCCATCAAAAGATCGCAGGCTTAAAGGCTGGGTGAAGTGAGCTGGGTGAAATGAAGAGCTTATTTCAGACAGTAGATGAACTGAGAGAATGTACAAACAGCCAGCAAAAGATATTATTTCCAAGAGCAATTCATGAAAAGCTACTTTCAAAATGGGCCTTAATGAGGGTTACTATGCACAAAAGCACAAAATGTCCACACAAAGGGAAAGAGTCTAATAAATACAGATTATATATATATATATATATATATATATATATATATATATATATATATATATATATATATATATATATATATATATATATATATATATATATATATATATATATATATATATATGTATGTTTCATTAGTTTTTTTGAGTTTTTATTGGTTTTTAAAGTCTACTTTAAATTTAACTAATTGATCTAATTTACTTAATTTATTGTTTTTTCACAAGTTTGAATGTGTAGTTTCAGTTAAGTATAATAACTTTGGTATATGTTAACTTACTTAATTTTACGCTTGAATAAATCAATCCCTACTTCCTTTTTGGGGGGGGCCTGTTTTTGTTTGCATACAAAAATTTTGTATGCAGGAAATCCCAGTATAATAGGGTGTGTTGTGTGAGAAAAAAATGCACCAACAAGTGATCGTTACACATGAGAACACAGCATAACACCATGAAAACTCAACAGCACCAACAGTACGCCAGGTTAAAGTCTCGTCAATATAGAGAAATCACGGCAAATGTGTAGTAACAAATAAAATTACTTACAAAAAGGAAAAAGAACATAGTCAAGGAAAGTTACACAATTAGCATGGCCTTAAATGAAATCCTTGGAGCAAACAGCGCCATCAGCGCGGTGCTCTCAGTTCCTTTGCCAAGACCTCGCGGCTAAAAGAGCAATTATGACAGAGCCCCAACAGACAGCGTCTGGTTCTTCAAGACTGAACCAACAGCCTGAATAAAGCAGGAGGAGTGCTCCTCCTCCAGGTATAATGCTACATCGACTCCTTTAACCACTGACCCGCAGGTTCTGGGTATCTCGGGTTTCCAAATGGGACTTTACACAGCGACACTTTATACCCAACAGAAGCCACTCCTGTAACTTGAAGAGTAATTCCCTCCGCACCCCCTCACGTATCTCTACCACGGACTTTGCATTCCTGGCAAATGTTGTGAACGTTTAGATTAAGTGGTTTCAAAATGCAAAACGTTTCACCTGCTAATTGTCCATCTGTTTCCATCTCCGCTCGGCAAGAAGAGGAAGCGAAAGTGATGACTGTGGAAAATGATGTCCTTAAGAAACTGCAAACTGAGAATCTGGGTAAAGGTGTGTTAACACCGTTGCACTTCAGTGAATGCCAATGTTTCTATTCATTTTTGGTGTGCAGCTGAAAACAAACAAAAAAATGCCTTGAGGTCACCGGAGGAAACAAGTGGCCAAGACCGATTGGGGTTGGGGGATGGGAGATGCAAGTTTGGGTCATGAGAACATGCCCTGGCAGGTGAGAAGGCTAAAAGCCTCCTTATTATTGAAGTCTATGAAAACACGCATATATTTTCAGGTTTAAACAAGGATCCCATCTGACACAGTAACACCATCAACACGAGGACTTCGCACACCAGCAGGTTGAATGTAACAGTGTTTTCACAGCTCTATTATTGTCAACCTACATATCTGAAATTTGGAAGTGGTTACTGAAAATGATATTCTCATAACATGCTCACAAAATTGTGGTAATGCCCTGCTATAAAATAAAAGAGGGCAGACCACATATGTCGCTAGTCTATTTACCAGAAACTAAGCTTTCTAAACACGTGGTTATGAGATGTTGCATGCTGAAAAAAGGAACATTGTTTTCTCAAGTTTTGTTCTCCCTTTTAGCCAAAGTCCAAGTCTGCAGACGTCTTCTGCATTTAGCTTCTGTGTGCAACATAGGATTGTGAAAAGGGGTATCATTTACAAGGTAGAGTAAATCCAAATCCCTCAATTTCCTGCTTCTGCTGGATTAAAACTTGACAACTTCACAATATAGCCCGCTCACTGCGAATGAGTTCACACGTAAAAATACCCTGATGCCACACGGCTGGTGCACAAATTATGTCAAGACTGAAAGAGTGATAAAATCTGACAGTCGCTGTAGTGTCTGTGTGAAATTTCTAATAAACTAACTGATAAATTCAGTTAAATATGTACAACTGTAAAAACAGCCAAACTGGTGTTCAGACTAACATAATAGAGCATCACAACTGACTGTAGTTTGAAGGATGTTGTGTTCTGCACCTGTGAATAAAGTTTAATCAATAAACACTATATTGTTTGTATTTTGACTTCTGTTGCCATGATGCCAGGTCTCTCTTGGAAATGAGATTTTTAATCTCAATGAGATTTTTTACCTGGATAAATAAAGGACTAATAATAATAATAAAATAAATTCTAACTCACTTACATCAGTATTCTTGCCTAACGTTTAAGCACTTATATTTCATAATGCATTTTCCATTTCATGCTAAACGTCACGTTTTTACAAGCAGCGGTGCTCGTGCTGATTAAAAAAATAAAAAACTGAAGTAGGGTAATATGGATTTTGCTTCATAGCAAAGTTCAGGTCATTACATTATTATAAGCACATATAGTAGCGTTACACCACAGCTGAGCAACAATAAGCTTCTTACTAGTTCACTTCCCCAATATTTTAGCCCTTTATACTACCTCAAAATCTTTAACATCATCAAGTCAAAAATGTCTAAAAGGTCAAATTATGAAATAAAACCTCATGTAGTGATCCCAGTTAGGGGAAATTTTTGACATCATGAAATAAAAACCAGGCTTCTATAAACGGATCTGCAAAATTTAGCTTTCATTCAGAGCAAATGGAAAGTGAAACACATTTCACAGCAATTCTTCCTTGGTTTTCGTTCTATCAAACTACAATTCATACCACATAATGTCTTGGGGGTTTTTTTTGTTTTTTTAATTATTATTTACGTGTAGGAACTGAAAGCAGCAGTCTCAACAGATTACATAACACGCACCAGGATTCAGAGAAGTGAACATTAAGTACCAGGCTGACAGCATTTTAGAAGCATGCAGGGCTCTGTGGGTCCATATGCACTGTGCACCCTGGTGTCTTACCACATTCACACACACCACACTGGGGTCTCCATGGCAGCCATATCTGTCAGCCAATCATAAGTGACCTGCCTCTGAGTGTCTCTGATTTTAGATTTAGAGCAAGTTGTTTTTTTGTTTGTTTTTTTCCCCCCCACTTTTGTTAATGTTAATAAAAGAGTTGCACTGTTTCTATGTCAGCATGCAAACCGCACCTATATTAAGACTGATGAGAGATAGAAATGCATCAACGGTTTGTTTGGTTTGAGCCCACCCCCACCCCCCTCCCCACCCTCTTTCCACACACATGAAGAAACACAAATAACACTGACACTTTCCAAAACTAAAATAGAACTTATAATCTGTTTCAGATGATACAAATTCTGTTTAAATGAAAGAGATTAGAGAGAACGATTAACAAATATCTGGTGCTCTGACTCGAACCCTAAAAAGTTAAGTTATGGGGAAAAACTGACACTGGAAAGCTTGAATATAGTTTGAATGTAACCCGTCGTTTCTTTACCAATGAAAAACTGCAATAAAGTCATTTTAAACAACTGGCCAATTTCCTTGGAATAACTCTTGAATTGGCAGGATTTTCTCTTCTTATTTACCATATGTGGCAGTAAAAAATTTTTTAAAAATTAGCTTTTGGACACTATTTGGAAAGAGTAACAAGGAAATCACATTTTAAATATCAAATTATTCTAAGCTGCTTCCATACTACATTCAAGTACACACAAATGGTTCTCTCCTTTCAGCTATATGAATCAGTTAACTGACAGGAAAACCACAACTCTCAGGCTCTCCTAGATCGTGCAGGTGCTCATCTTGATTTCAACTGAGAGACATTCATATCTAGAAGTGAGCCTGTACTTCCTGTCCATGCATTCCCCTGTGTAAAAATCCTGCTGAGCGCAATAATGTGAAATGAAACTCGGTGAGAGAGATAGCATCGTTGCTTGTCTCGGTGTTTGTTTAGAAATGGGTTAAATGAGGGTGAAAGTAAGGAGTAATTCAGCTCAGCCCTGTCCCACAGGAGATGGAAAGAAACCACTTATTACTGACTTGAGAGCACAGGGGTTTTTTTCCTAGATTACATAAACTTTAGAAAGGTTGGCCTCTTCCTTCTCTTCTTAATGAGGAAATCTTTCTCATATAGTTGTGTCCCTGTAACAAACCCCTGAGAGGGCCACACCTTTTTTTGTTTAAGACAAACAAACAAGTCCAGGGAGCAATGTACACCTGCACCCAAAATGGTAAGCTAGTGAAAAATTAGGAAACAAAAGCAAAGATTGGATCCTGGAGTCATATTATTAGAATAATGCACACAATGGTGCTACTAACTTTTTTTTTTAAATTACAAATTTAACATGCTCTCCATTTGAAATAATACACCGAACACTAAAGCCCAATCTAATGACCCCCAAATCATTTTGATGTACCAAAGACTACTTTCACTTCTCACAGGTAGTGGTTTTCACCAGGAGGACATTGCATCATAGGGCTTTGGTTCACACAGGGCTTTGAGTCAGGTGACAACAGCTGAAGTGCGTCATTTGAAAGTGGGATTGCACTAAGAAAAATTCTGCTATGTCAAAAAAAAAAAAACAACAGAAAAAGAACACCACAAGTCACCGAGGCCGAGTTAGGTTTAACTAGCACAGAGGGAAAGACGTTACACATGCAGGTTACAAATTTTGGTTTTGCGCATGACGGTGCAAACGTAGTGGTGTCTTACTTGCAGCATGGCAGCAACTTACAAATAACATAAAAACTTCTTCACCCACAGAAGAGGAAGAATTCTGCAGCAGATGCTATGGCCCCCACAAATTGCATATAATGTAGCCACAAGCAGAGTCTTGATGTCAAGATTATAGTTTCAGTTTGGTAAGAAATAGACGCGACTGAGACAAACCGAGACATCTACAGAACATTTTTTACCATTTAATGCATTTAATTAATGGATCGGTAAAACATTAACAGCATCATCCAAAGCATCTTCAGCAGTGCCTAAAACCTGTGTGCACTATTACCTCTGTAACAATCTTTATAAAGCAGCACTTCACTTTGACTTTTGCCTGCATGCATGCACTTGTGCACACGCTGTGCTAGATGTACAATGAGCGCCAAGCAGCATTCGGCTTTCTTATTTGCATTGCACGTCCTGACTGTGCATTTCACATTTCTGCTGTAGAGCTAAGGTCAAGGCTTTCGCAAACAAATACAAATTTTCAGGCCCACATCCATCTCACAAGCAGGCAATGATGCTGCAAAACCCACACCTCCTCCACCATCACAGATACATCCTGCCTGCTTCCCCGCGACGCATTCATCACCAAGGTAACACAGGAACAAGTTGAACCATAAATAGGATTTTAGCTTTGAGGACTTTGACATGGATTATTTGAGTGCTTTTACTGTGAAGAGATTTCAGATTTGATGGATATAAAAAAATATATATTTAAAAAACCCCCATAAGGGTAGATCATTGAACACGATATACTCAAGATATTGATGGTGAGACCTAATATGTTTTTCCTTGTTATATTCCTTATATATAAGGTTCCAATGCAGGCTGGCTACTAATCATGTGACACAAGCTCAGGCTGCTCTAAAACACCCAATTCCAGGCATTTTTTCTACTGCTGAATCTGCATGACACCAAAGGAAGGAGATATTCCCAATATAATCATCTCAGACACACGGCTCTGGCCGTGAGCACTGAAGCTCCACCCACTTGCTGTTTAAACCTTTTGTTTGCAAGTGACGACCAATTAGAAGAGAGCGGAGAAGACAGCAGACAAATGATGGGCTCCATTAACGCCCAGTATAGAATAAATAAAGATTACTTTGGACTGGGAACCATGTAAAACTAGTCTAGTAGAATTCAAGATTGAAAATACAGCACATGAAATGAGCAGAATAGTCTTTTTAAACACAGTAGGAATTGTAAGGAATTGTAAATTTGAGACCTCAATTGGTCATTTAAGATAATCAATTGCCAACAAAAATAAATACGACTCATTTTTGGTCTTTTATTTCACAGTTTAACCTTTTAATTCCCAACTACAGCAAAGTAAAATGATGCTTATGCGTTCAATGGTTACGTTTATGGAGGCTTTCATACTCGTAATTGATTTAGGTTTAGGTTTGACTGTACCTATCTATCTTAGCTCTGTTGCCTAGGAAATTAGTATGACGGGCCAGCATGTGGGGAGAGATTACACTGATTTAAGGTTACTTTTGTTTTCTCAGGACTGGCCACCACAGCGTCAAATATTTACTTTGCAGTAAGTCGGTGCACTAGCTCGAGCTGTCAAACTGTCATATAGGTGTGAGCACCCACAGCATATGCTGAAGCTTCAGAGGCTGAGAACTGGAAATCATAGTTTTAAGAGAAGAGCACAAGCTTCCATTAACGCCACTGAAAATGGAAACAACATGACAAACTCATAGTTCCCATGCCGCACATACTACTTGGGACAGGTCTGGACAAGTGCCGCTTATCTGGAGTAAGAAAAAGGAAACTCAAAGGAAAACTAGAAATGTGGGTGCCGTATTCAACAATTATTTCCTAATAGAGTGACAAAACATGCTTATTCCACGGGCTTCTTTTCCTACTTAGTGATAAAACAGGTGAAATTTCTATTTAAAAAAAAAAAAAAAAGCATTTTCTTTATTGTGCCTATTTTTTTTTTTTTTTTTTTTTTTGTGCAGTTAGACATGAAAAGCCACATTAGCAGCATGACACGGCAAGCCTGCCTGGTGGGGAAACTGTTTATTCATTACATCACGGCAGTTAACCGTCAAAGAATAGTAGTATAAGAAACCCGCCAGATTTTTGAAGAAACTAAAATTCATTTGCTCTGATGAGCAAATCTAAAGAGTGTAAGGTCAGTGGAGATGCTATTTTGAATTTTAGAGTACCTAGAAAATTATCAGAATATGTCTTTTCCAGAAGGTTTTCATCCCAACAATAGATCTGCACCTCTTTTTGTCCATGTTTCCCTGAGAATCTCTGCAAAATTGGTTTTAAAAAAGAGCAGCTATAGGTACTTGTGATATATTTGAACACCATCACTAGGAGGGAAAGGACAGCAGTTATTGCTTCACTTAACAGGAATAACTTCTAACCAGTGTTTTGTCTCTGACATCAGCTTTCTGAACTTCTTACGTGGAAAATTCCTTTAGTTAAAAGTTGTTGCTAGACTTTCTCAGAGCTTCCTGTTTCAAGTGCCCCCACAGCATTTCAGTGCAATTCACTGCTTCTGTCTGTCATGCAATTCAACTTTATGGAATCTCAGTTAATGACTTTACCCTCGTGCACTTTGACAGCAAGAGTTGCGACAAAAATTTTAGGGTTATTTTTGAATTTGCCCTTAGACTGAACTTACCCAGGTTGGCGGTAAGCAGCCATCTGAAACCTACTTGAAGTTTATTTCCCTTAATTTGAAGAGTTTATTTCCTTTATCCGTGTGTCCTGGTTGATGAAGAGAACTTAAAAACTTGGCACAGTCACAGTACACCCTTCAAAATATCAAAGAAATCCCCAAACAAAACATCAGCCTCATTTACACCATTGTTTCCTTTTGTGGCATTATTTTTGATACGTTGGCTCCAAATATACAATATTTCACCAAAACATAAGGGCAAGAAATCCTCCACTTATTTAACTTACCAAAGTCACTACTTAATGAAATCTCTGGCAAAGCTTGCTAATTAGGGAGCCAATAAACTGACGTTGAAATTTGAGAACAGATACACACAGGCTCCATAATCCAATGAATAAATAAATAATTTATGCTTTTCTACCTTTTTTCTCCTCAAATTACACAGACTTTATCATATAGAGTCTTGAGTATTGGAGATGCTGAATACCTCCTGACCATCTCGGAGGAAGTTCTAATAACTGGAACTTCTGATAATATTAAAATCCAATAATATTGATTATTATGGATTTGAAAGTTCGGCTAACGTTGGGATGAACGTTTTCCATGTGGCTGATCTGTTTTTTTCCCCCCATTTATTTAAACTATTAATATGATTGTATGTCAGTGTCATGTGTGATTTGTTATTCTTTATCGATACTGTCCAAATACTTCAAAAAGCCAAGAGTTTCCCATCGCTTTCATAACTGCAAAACATTTTCTTATTGTACATTTTGATATGGCATTCATTCAAAAGACTGATTACCTATGTCTAAGAGTTAAAAAACTTCACATTTAAATACCTGATATCTTAAAAAAAAGAAACAGTTACACATCTGAATGTCTTCTTTCCTGAGCTGCCAGCTGCTAAACAAAGATATGTGCTATAGACAACAGAAACAGGAAATAGCCCTCTCAGAGGGCTCCTTCTTCTGGCAATGCGACTAGAGAATTATGAACTCAATTAACAAGCAGGTCGTTCAGCTTTCCTGCGAGATATAAAAACATATTTTCCTATGGAGATCAAAGCGGTTATAGGCTAAAAATAATCTTTTTTCCTTTGGTATGCCTGCGCTCAGTAAAGATATTTCTGAATTACAGTGCTTTAAATAGCCGGGAGAGCTAAAAACTGGACTGTGTTCATCACTTCTAGCAGGAGTATACTGTATGTTGGCATGTGCAGACTGGACTAAAGAAAATTAAATACCTGTGATGACTATATTGAATTCAAAGACCTATTTTATGACTTTTTAAAAATCTAATTAAAAAACAACAATCCTTAATGAAACACTGTCACAATAAGAATGGATTCCTTTCAGGTTTCAGACCAACGGTGCTGCGAATCAGAGGTGAATCAGGAAGAATACTGAAAGACCATAGCGTTGGACAAAGACTCACATGACCTGATGGATGACCTCTTCCTAGGAAATGCACACTACACAAAGGCATCAATATGAGCAACACCCCTGGCATTCGCCAACAGCTTGTGCGTATGTGCAAGTGGGAGTAAGGGGGGACTTCATCCCATAATGCTGAGTGACTAGGAGGGCAGATGACTGTTGTTGTTTAGATTATAAAAGGTGACCTTAAGCCCCTCTACATCCTCCCACAGGTTCACACACCCTCCCCATTGTTTTAGCCACAATTAAAGTCTTTCCACTGATTATCCCAGTTGTCAGAACAAAACATCAATATCCTGTTGGATAGCAAAGATGGAATAGATTAAGAGGCTTACAGTAAGTGGTTTTCCTTACTGACCCACAGGTTTATGGGAAAATGCATCCCCTGACCTGTTGCAATGGAAGAGCAAACAGCGTGTCATGGTGAAAAGCTCAGCAGGTGTTTTCTGCTCTTTTTCCTCAAGACCATCAATTCCTGTATTTCAGACACCAAACTGCCTCTTAAGGCATAAGACCCCGTTTAACAACGTCCAACACATTCGTGTTTCTTTGACACAAAACAGCTCTTAAAAGAAAATTTTCCATTTTTGCTTAAATGAATTTCAACTCCAAATGAAGCAAAGAGTAGTGCCACAGCGTCAGTATTCATAAAACAATGCCTGCTTGTTACTTCTCCATTTTTGGCTTCTGACCCAAACTGTAAAAACTGCCACTTTTCCAAATCCCTGCACATCAGCCAAACCAGTCAGTAACCACCAAATCATTGAGCAGAGCCATAACAATGAAACTGTGAGCTTACAATTAGTGTCAAGCGTTCCATAATCCTTTCATATTTAAAAGAACAGAACAGACTAGGGAACTGGGGATGTGTCACAGTCTATTAAAAAAAAAAAGCCTTCCTCAATCTATTCTCATGTTTAAGTTACTCATTCACTCCTGACTCATGACAAGCAAACCATCTCCGTCAGTATTGCCAAACTTCTTAAAACAACGCCACAGCAAGACATGACTCCAGTTTCCTGGATTAGTATTTAAATTATTACTTAAGCTCAGAGTCTTTGCTTCCAAGTAAATTATTTTCTTAGAGTCCTGCCCAACAGTTTACGAGGGAATTTTTGACAACTGTGAGCGCCCCTGATGAAAGGACGCCTTAAAGAAAATGTTCTGCGTCGCTTTTTGTTGACAGTTGGACGAGTGGTCCGATGGCATGTGTTGTAAATATGAAAGTAGACACAAAGCATGTTTGTCCAGTCCAGCACACAGACAGGAAATATGGGGAGACACATGCAAGGAACTGCAAGCACCTCTGCAGTTCAATATTTAGCACCTCTCACACCTCAGATACAAAGAGTCACGGGCAAGTGTTCTCCACAACCCTTTCTTCTTTCAGAAAACATCTGTGCCTCGTCCCCTTTGTCTTTTATTCATATTTTGTCTCCCTTCTCTCTACAATTTCCCACTTCATTCTGCTTTCCTGTTTGGAGTTTTTAGAAACCACTGCCCAGCCCTTACCAGAAATTATACTGAGGCCTTGTAAGAGTTTGACTCTTACAGGCCTCAGACACAGGAAGAGACAATGTGCCACAAATGTCATAAAGACTTGTGACAGTGACATAACCATTGGTGACATAAAGTAGCTCAGTGCCAAGTTAAACAAATCTTAACTTTGAGGTGCGACCTTTAAGTGACTAACAACAGCACGGAAGAAAAATCTTGACTAACTTCAAACCACCTTGTAGACTAAAGCTCATCACTGACGTTTCTACAAATAAAGACACAGCCCTAGCTAAAATAAGATAAGCTGACATTATATACGTTTACCAGAACCATGCATTGCAGCAGTGAAATGCAAAACATGCACAGCCACCTCTATGCTGGCTTTCTGGTTACTCATGCAACTTGTGAGGTGTTTCAACTCCTGAACTCACTGCGTCAAACAGCACTTGCATGACATCAGAACAGGACTTTAAGTCCGTTTACAATAAAGCCACTGACTAACATCCCAACATGCTCAATATGACTCATATCATAAAAGAAGCCAGATTGTTCAGTGCATTTGGCTGTATCTATATTTACCACCAACTAAACTGAAGCTCCTTCAAGGGTGATGTGACACTACAGACCTCTTACAGATCACTGATATAGAAAGGGAACATTTTGTCTTCAAGGTCAATATAGACAATGTAGAGTACTTCACACAAGTGAAGATGGTTTCATTTAACCGGTAACCTTCTAATCTACATGATTAAAAAGCCAGAGGTATGCTCGAGTGGGGCTTTGCAAAGGAAATCCTGTCCTTATCTTTACACCTACTGCTTACCTTATCCTGCAGTAGGTCTGTTATAACAGGTGGTAGTTCTCCTAATGTCTGATATCTACAACACCACTCAGAGCATTTAGTCTATTATGGATCTGTTCCTCAGCCACACTTATACAGGGTTTTATTTGTTTCATGAAATCCACACCATCCAGCAGAGTCGGGTAGTCATACACTGATAAACATTTTCTTCTTGATCAAGTAAAAACAAAATAAAGTAAAAGTACTGATCTGTTATGCAGATCTCTATTATTTGAAGGTAAATTCAGCTTAATATTAACTAGGGTTTGGAGTTACATGCAAGACACTTAGTAGAAATACAAGTCATGGCACAAGTCTGACTTGTGTGAGAACATTGAAGAGCAGTTATTAAGAGAAGTTATTCTAGGCAATTGTGTTGCTTTATTGACCTTTGTTTTTTTGGGTTGTTTTTTTTTGGGGGGGGGGGGGGGGGGGGGGTTATATTGGTAAATGAAACAACCTGAGCAACTAAGGCGTAAACATAAGTCAGAACACAGAAAAACATATTTCCAACAGAACAAGTGTGACATTTGATCTAAAGACCATACCCTTTGCTTTTTAAAAGAATGGCATTTCCTTGACACGCCCCATTCAGGATGCAAAAATAAGCTACTGGAGACTACAGCAGAGAAACAGGTGTTTGCACTGTGCATTTGTCCAGGACAATACTACAAATATTTTGTAACAGCACTCAGCAATTAGTTTGGCACACGGTAAACTTGTTTTTTCTCCGTGGATGAATCTGAAAAGCTAAAATGGGGTTACATGAATACACCTCGTCTTGCGTTTTAAACAAATAAAGATCATCTCTAAACCAGGCACATTCGTGCCAAAATACAGACTGATTTTGTATTATTATCACTCACTAACATAAGTGCATTTGCATCTGCTGAGATTTCCTTTATTTTCACTGTGGAAGGAGGAAGTAAGAGCCAGAAACCGATGAATTGCATAACACTGCTGATCAGCTGTAAATGGCTGAGTACTGTAGCACAAAATCAATTGCAGTACTCACACTGGTTGCTTAAAAAAAGCACCCTGCAAATAAAAACATGCCACATTTAATTCAGTTTGAAGTAAGCTGCTACCTGTAGATATGATTTATGGAGCCTTCCCTGACATCAGTGCCTGACACGTTTAAAATGCTTGACTACAGATCCCATCTGGCTTTTACACTATAAATCCAGAATTAAAGCCTAGCTTGGCTCCCAATGATCTTCCAACCAGGCCATTTCATGTAGTAAAATCTAATTTACATATTGCGCTTCTTATTTATAGCCATTACCGGCGGCAGTGGTGTTGACATTACCTGCGGAAGAGGAGTCATCGTGGTCGGAGCTCAGGTACCCATCACTCCTCCTCTCTGGGGTGCTGCACCCCGAGCCTCGGGAGGGTCTGCGTTGAATGTGGGGGAAGGACGGTGACAGTCTGCCATCATCGGAGTCAAACTCCCTGCTGTGGCGCAAAGGCCGGTGAGCGCTGGAAGTCTTCTGACCGTCTCTTCCCGCGGTCTTTGGTGCCAACAAGTTATTCCTGACGAAATTTTCATTCATCTCCAAATCCTCATATTCCCGGTCGCTGCCTTCCTCGTTGTCATTCGCACGCTGGACGATGGCAGGGGCCGTGTCCACTCTACAAAACATGGGCTTCTGTGGCGGAACCGGGATAGGGACTGGTTTGCCCATCTTGCCGCTGAACCTGCCTCGCTCCCGGCCGAAGGAGCTGGTGAGCCCCGCTGTATTACTACCCGCAGCGTGGTGCTTCATGCCACCGGGGTCCAGCGCCTTCATCCTCCCCTCGTCACGCTCGGCGTCCCGCCGCGGAGGTTTCCTGATATTCTCCGTTTTGGAAAAGGTCGACATGTCAGCGTTAAAGTTTTCATCTTTGCCTTCAAACCTTTCCGGGTCGTTTCTCTTCTGTCGGGCCACGGTGGTCTCCAGGTAAATCACCTTGAATTTCTCCTCTGCCAGAGCCTTCTGGAGCCTCTTCAGGTTGGCTTTGCATGTCTCCAGCTCGGACTCGATGTCCTCTACAGAGTTCAAATCCATCTGGGGTACTTCTCCGTCGGGAAATTCTTTCCTCCAGTGTTTTTCGAATTCCTCCTGCTCCCACATATTGATGTTCACGCGGGGCTTCACGCCCGTCGCAGTCTTGTCATGCAAGTCAGAAAATATTGAAGCTAACTGTTGTCTTCACCGACACTGTCGCGTAAATCCACCTTTCTTTCTCACTTGTTTTCCGGAAAAGAAAAAAAACAAATAAACGGTATTAACTTGAGCACTTTCTGACCATCTTGCACCTCCTACACGTAACTGGCGCACGGCGCACTCCTGCGTCTAATGCAGATAACAAGTTTGCCACTACGCTGAAAAGTTTCGAGACTTCCTGTATCCAGACGTGGTGCGTTCAGGTGCCGCTGGGAGAATTAAAGTGGCCATGGTTTCATGACAGCATTATACAATCAATGCCGCGGATTCTGAAGTGGATGTGTGCGGCATAGCCTGGTGGCAAAAAATTGTTTAAAAACAAGCAAACAGAAAAAAAAACAAATAATTAAAAAACAATTATTATAAGGATGAGGGCAGGGATGTTAGAATATTATAACTCATGACTAATATTTCCACATCGATTGCTCACACTGTATCTGCGGATAAACTAACCAGTTTTACTTGAACGCCGTTCTTGAATTTCTTTTCACACCTTATAATAATAATAATAACATTAAAAAAATCCGACAGAATCTGAATGCAACAAGCACTGCTAAAGGAAAGCAACCATGCTTGGTGGTGCACATTTAGAAGAAATTATATTCCAGATAAAGGTTGGTCTGTTATCAGTCACAGAACTGAGATCCTTCATAAAATAAATTCAAATTTATTGGATTAGAAGTAAAAACAATTGTGTACATATTCTCATGATGGCCAGAGACTGCAAGGACCAGGCTTCTTACCCTGGTTTTTTAAATGTGCATTTATGTCACAAATCTGTATAATGTTGATAGTTCTTTTTGATGTTCCTGTCACTTGTTTACCTTGCACATAAAATGCAGATCTGTTTGGTAGTCTGTATCTTTGCCAGTTCAGTCTATTGTGAAGAAACACTGCTGATCTAAATATACTGCCAACTTGTTTCTATTCTCTTGTTTGTGGTTTTCTATTTTAGCCACACTGGTGGTCTGTTGAACAAAGATGCTGAACAAATCTTGTTACAGTGTTGACACATTTGAAAAACCTTTAATGATATACAGGAAGCTCAAAAACCTGCAAGTTGCTTTAAGTGACACAAAAAATTAATTCCTCCTGACCTACAGCCATTTCTCTTTGTGCTTTTAACATTTCAGCTGCATACACGGGCACTTCATAGAGCTGACTGGGCAGCATGTAATGTTGCAGACCAAGCAGACCTTGAAAGCAGATGTTTGGTTTGCTTCCCTATAGCTACAGGTTTCGGTGGTTTGACATTAAGGAAGGGACGGATGCACTTTTTTTTTTTTAATCTATCAGGTAGCTTGTTATCTGTCTGCAAAGGAAACAAATATACTGCAGGAACTCATGTACAAAAACCTTTCACACGCACCTGTCTCTTCAATGCCATAACTTCAAGCACACATCCTCCTTCTCCTCCTTGTTTTCAAGACTGCTAGTTTATAATTGCTAAACAGTGTGTTGAAAAGAAGGTCAGCTTGATTCCCCATCTTGATTTGTGGCACAGCAGAAAAATATTTATTGGACATTTAGCTGGTAAATAATTAAGTATGTCTCATTTTGAAGACTCTCCATGTCTGTGATTTTCATATGAACAGAACCCATCTCTGGGAGACTCATCTTCCATAAAAAAGTAAACATAAAGCATGATTATCAAAATTCATGCAGCTGTGTCCTGATAATATTAAAGAAGATCTTGGTAAGAAGCCAGACAGGAGCCTTCCAGTAAAATAGAGTGTAATGCTATACAACAGAGAAGAAAGTTATCTGTGCAGAGAGAGAGAGGCCAGTGCAGGCAGAGATGGGTGCTTGGTATTTCTGAGTGCCCATTTGGACACCCGCCCAGAACTGAAAGATCATTCTCCTGAAAGCTTTCAGTGGCCATTGATCCGCACTCATTGCAGGCCTGGGGGCCTGTATTGGGTTACTGTAATGAATAGTCTACAAAGACTATGACCAGCTATGAAGCTAGATTACCAATCACAGGCCTGATATGACAAAGAAAGCATAAAACGTGTGGACTTTTCCTGGTTAGTCTACAAGTTATAATAAAGACAGCTAGCTTTTGGGACTGCATAAACATGACTGTGTAGCTGATCCAGCCATACTTCTCATGCTTTACTCATATGATTGCTTAATATCAGTGAAACAGACACCTAACAAGTTTGCTCAGTGTGTGGTATTCAGTCGACAGATAATGGCCTGAGTGGGTAAACGATGCAGAAGAGTGTGCACAAAGCTGGAATTCTGCTTTAATTACATTTCGCAGCTACAACCACACCTACACGTACCACACTGATCAGAGGTGCTCAATAGATAACCAGAATGTAACAATGTTATAAAATGCCTGGTAAATGAGTTCCTTTTTGTGTGAGTGTGTGTCATATATTCACAGCTTAAATAACACCTCCAGCCCAACAAGCTGTGGGTATATACTGTGTTACTATCCAACCCTTTTCAGTGAACATATTCTTAAACTTTCCCACACACCTCTCAGCACTCCTTCACCTCCATTCAAATTCAGATGCCTTGGATTCCTGAAACACTGAACTCAGATAGTGACTTGAATTCTTTGCTGCCATCAACAAAAAGAGAGACGCATAAACAAACTATCCAGCTATGTTATAATTACAGCACTTAGTGTCATTGTAAACACATATGGGTGCCTTCTACGGTACGGCACATGTATAATATATAAAATATATAATATTGTAAGTGTCAAAGTTGTATTGAATCTTACACCTAAAGTCTTATGGGACAAGAGTACTTGAAATAAAGGCATTGAAAGTGCACATATTGAAACATATTGATGGGTCAAGTGTTTTAAAAAAAAAATAATAATAATAATACCACACAAGTAGAGAGCTGCAATTTTTCCTTAGTGGGTCAGCAGCTCTGTGATCAGGAGAGCTGCTGTAAAAGTGGATAGGTTCTTGTGACACATGATGCACCAGTGACACACAAAGGAGCAAAACAACTGGCTCGGACATGATTCCACCGGCTGCACCCTCCAGTATATTCTGTACTGCACCACAGTGCACGGTGTAAGGGACTTTAATCAGTGGTTGCGTGACGCCCTCTTGTGGCCACATGCCCTACAGGACTAAACGAGCGTGAGTCAAAGAAGCACACATAGTAAAACACACAGTAGTACAACATTTATTGGTAGGATCATTTCCGCAGGACTTCTAGTACAGTGAATTTCACTAATCACAGAAATGATTCTAACAGATATATTGCTCAAGTCTAAGACCACAGCGAGACACTTTGGGACAACATAAAGATGAAAACATTAAAAAGTAAATATGCTTTCCAGGATGCGACAAGTTCTATGCATCCCTTTGAAAGCAAACTTACATTACAAGTATATCAAAATAGACAGATATATTATAAAAACACATCTCACACTGCATCTGGTTTATATGGAAGAGAACTTAGACTGTAATCGAAACTTTTAACCGAGACATAAAATCTACAAAACTCTACTCCAGATTTGTTGCACAACTGTCTCTGAAATCTCAGTTAAGGCAAAAAAAGGACAGCACCACAGATGCAACCAACGGAGTTACAGGTAGGTAGTATCAAAGGCCACAAAACAACCCCCCACCCCTACGCATGATACAAATATATTTTCAGAAAAAGACAAACATCTACAGTTTGAGTCAAAAGTTTGCAGGTGACGATCCTCTACACAGCCTTCCTGAGCAGTAGTTGGAAACGTAAAAGGAGTGTTTAGGATGATTTAGAAGCCATCAATGATTAGGCCTAGTCTTTAATATAATAAAAATCTAGTTGATTTAATGTAAATATGTACAATATCATAAATACTTCTCACAATAATATAGTAGTCTTCAGATCAAAGACTGTCACAGTGCCTGCACAAATGTTCTTTGCATAGTTAAGTGATTTTCCAATAGTGAATGCATAAAAACCTAAATCAGTTTGTAAAAGATGGTATCTAGTCTGCAGGATTTCTGCTGTTTTCTAACAGAGCAAAGTGCAAAATCTTGATACAGTTTGCTCTTGTGGCTAATGCATAATCATGATTGCTGTTAGCCTTAAGAAACAGTTCTTCATGCTTTGATGATGGCACTTGCTACCAAGGTTTCTCGCCTAGTGGTTATAAATGCCTGTTGTTTCTCATAATAGGCTGCCTCGTTAATAAAAGTGGGATAGACCGTCCCAGAGCCTTGGTAGTGGATAGTTTTTCCATCAAATGTCTGGAACATTGGGTCACCAGGGTTCAGCGGCTCCCAGTCACAGTCCTGCAACAATAACAAGCAAGAGCCACAGGGAAAGTAACTCGAGTATGTTGTTTAAAATGAAACAATACATTCTCACGTCATCTAAAGAAATCTCATTTCCTTCTTAAAGCAGCACATTTATAGACTTAATGGTCCAAACATGACATAAGGGCTAGAGACTGAAGGTGGGAGCAATTCTAAATTTTAATATTTACCTGCAGGTTGGGGTGAACCATGGCTATGATGTTCCCATTGGCATCTCGGGGGTAGTCGATCCTCTCTAGGACTCGGAAAACTTCAACTGTACAAGGAGGGAACTCCACACCTAAACAGCACAGAAAACAGAGTATGTGAGTGGATTGGGATAACACAATGAAAGCTGGAGTTAGACTGAACTCCCAGAGTCAACAGCCCAGGGTTTATAACAAGCTTAAAAAAGGAACAAAAAAAGAATAGATTAAAATAAACATTTAAATAATATTTAAACTGTTTCAAGGGCAGCGTTATTATAGGTCTTCAGAAGGGTATAAAAGCTTTAGTAGGTTAAGACATCGAGTCGAGATATCTCTTAGACGAGCAGTAGCTCAAACAATAACATCAGTGCTGACATTTCGCCTCTGTCAGTGCGCCCCAGGGCAGCTGTAGCTACAATGTAACTTGCCATCACCAGTGTGTGAATGTGTGTGTGAATGGGTGAATGACTGAATGTGTAAAGCACTTTGGGGTCCTTAGGGACTAAGTAAAGCGCTATACAAATACAGGCCATTTACCATTTTACCATTTATCTTCACACGGAAGGTAAAGCCCTATTCTCCCAGGTGAAAGTCCTCTGCTTCTCCTAGCGGTTATTGAATTGAAGGGCAGCTTTGCAATTTTGCTTGAAAGCAAAAAGCTCCTGGGTTCAAATCCAACAGCCAGTTGGGGCCTTTGTGAGTGGAGTTTGCTTTGTGTGCTGTTCCTGTGCCTCTGTGGGATTTCTCCAGTTTCTCTGGGTTGCACCCACAGTCCAAAGACATACTTGTTAGGTTAAAAGGCAATTCTAAACTAGCTGCAGGTGTGAATGCAGGTGTTGGTCTCCCTATGATAGATTGGTGAAAGGGTGTAACCAAACTTTTGCTAAGATGAATAAGCAGGGTAAGCAGAAGAACATTGATGGATTTATAATAGTTGCCTGATCTTTATAGAACTCTGATTGGCCTGAGTAAACCTGAAAACAGAGTTTAGAGAAGGTGCTTCAATGAAGTCGTCACTAAAGTCTTGTTGTTTGAAATGCAGCTTTCTAATGCAGTTTAAACAGGTTACTTAAAGTCTTAAACAAAGTGTTACTTAGAGGGTGGAGGTAAACCTTTAGTCCATTCAGTGATTTTAAAGTAAGGGAAAAAATAAACATGAAGTAGATAGCCAATTAGCTAGTTTCTCAGGGTTAACATGCAAACTCATGACATTGCTATCAAACAGATAAAGATAAAAATGCATTATATTACTTCTGTGTTATTCCGTATGTAGATTTTTCACTCTGGACCACAGTAACGAGCTTAGTAACACTTTAAAACTTGGTTTTGATTTTTCTTTTTAAATACAGATTAGTGAAAAAAAGAAGTTACCTTTATATTAAGATGGACAGTAAAATATAAATCAAACTAATGTCACACAAAGTTGCCAATATTTCATGAGATTGTTCCACTGTGATTCGAAACCAAAGTGGCCTTGCTCAACCTTAGGAATTACACACAAGGTTTGGTAATGTTTGGCAGGGCTTAGACATTAGGCAACCATTTCACCTGCACTCAGCTGTATTCATATGCAAGTAGCAGTGCGGAACAGGAAGGACAAATGCTTCTGAAGTCTTAGTTTCCCTGCTTTATTGGGGGGGGGGCGCTATCCTTCTGAGCAAGCCTTGTATAGCTAAAGGACTTGTTTCATCATGCTGCTCAGCTGCAAAGCGCAGGAACACCGCTTCAACACCATGCCAGAACATTCATTATCACCACGGTGGTCCTAAGACAGAAGACTACCACCCCAGTGCCAGCCAGTCCCTAATGACATGGAAACTGACCAACTCCCAGTTAGCGGCCCTTTCAACGGCGGGGCAGTTGGGGAAACCAACAGCCTGCAATTCTAACTTGGCACAGATCGCTTGTTTACGTAAAGATATGAGGGAAACGCTGCCCTGCACCTAAACACTGAGAACACTCTTCCGTTTAGGGGGGGAGAACGAGCCGAGTGGAGGCGTAATGCAGATAAATTTAGAGAGCGAGGACTAGGTACATCTGGATGAGTCAGATGGTCACCCATGGGCATTTTGTCACAAAATGTTTCTCATCACAGGGATGCTGACAGATGGTAAACAACTTATTTTTCTATTATATAACACATTATGAATCACACTTGCTGTTTTTGAGCCCAAATTCTTAACAGTTTAATACTTTGTAACTTCTGTAAGAGCTACTTCAGAGGTCATTCATTCTTCACACTACGTTGCAGTGCTATAACCGTTTAAAGTCTTGTGACACAGCCTGTTGTCATGTAGCTAAATGTGACTACAGCTTAACACTTCAAGTCTCACCTTCATTAAAGAGTTCAATAAAGTCCAGAGCATGTTTCAGTATCACTCGCATGGCTTCAAAGATGTTGCTTCTTAAAACACCTTGAGGCTGAGGACCCACTTCCAAACCTGCATAGAAGAAAACAATCAAATGATTCATCTGCAAGTAAAAGAGATTTTCTACCAGCTAAACGTATACTCCGGTTAGATATGTTAAACGTGTAAGGGCTTAGGGCTAGCTGGGATTTGTCGAGGGTGGCACACAACCAAACATGACTGTACTCGCTGCAGTGGCTGCTCTGCAAGAGTCAGTAAAAGTCATACACGGTTGCATGCTCGAGAATCATGGCTACACAGAAAACAGGCACAAGGGCCCAGGTTTCATTCAGGAAACTGAAATGACAACATTTAAAAGACCACAAAGAGATACAAAATGACCACAAAAATGTGCAAAATGACGAAAAAGCATTGAAAATGGCAAGAAAGTGATGAAAAACCACAGAGGAAAGAAAAAGAACTCCAAATAACTGCGATACGACCAAGCGATTAAAATAAATGCGATCGAAAGACCTAATTACCAAATCAACAATTAAGAAATGATTCACACTTTATTCACCTAGGGGTCATTTTTAACCCGAGGACAACACAAGGGTTAAGCTTACAAGTGCTCATAATGATATTTGTTGTTCTGTACACTGTTAGTCTGTAAAATATGTTAGAATCACCATAAATTGACCACAAAGAGACACCACACAGCCAAACACCACCTACAAAGCAACTAGAAAGTGCTGAAAAACAACAGTTTGTGTCATTACGTGCTTATTGTTGCTCTGGGGTTGAACCCTCATCTTTAAAACTATGGCTTTAAAACCTGGTTTTCTTAATCCACCTCTGCCACTGTCCACAGATAAACTTGGCTGGACTACAGAGACTCACCAACAGGGTGCTTGGCGACAGAGCGTGAAGTGGAATATTTCAGAAGAGGATGTTCATTCAGCAGAACAAGACAACTGGCTGGAGCCATGGCTTTCTATAAGACAAGAGAACAAGAACATCATATAAAAAGCAGATAAAAGAAAGCCAAACACAAACGCTGTGCAGCACAAAGGCAAAGGTGTTACGGTCGTGCTTGATAGAATGGAAAACTAAATCTACACCAACTAACGCTGTATCAAAAACAACTGTGTACAGAATGAAGTTTAAGCTGGTGGGCTATCTTCGTTTGTCAGCAGAGGCCTGAAATCCTTTTCAGACGGAACACCATCATAGTGGTCGCCTTCATCATTAAATTAAAAGCTGTTTCTCTAGCATTAAACTGGCAGCGGTTCAGATCATCTGCCTAGAGGTAAATCCTTCAAACTATGAGACAGAATAATCAGTACCGTACTAGACCTGAACCATTTTCTACCTTGAGTGTTTGCGATTATCAACAAACACGAGCAAAAGCGTCTGAAGTCACAGCATCTAAACCGGAGGCATTTACTAAGCTGGTGAATATTTATGAAGTCTATGAATCCTTATATAACTGATGTCTGTGTATTGGTGGGGCAGTTTACAGCTTTAAAACTTAAGAATGCATTTCCTGTGAGGTGTATTGTACAAAAGACATGTTGCTTTTGGCTTCATTTCTCCTCCCTGCAGGTGCTCACCATGGTTTGTCTTTAAGAACAAGAAAGGAATGCAACAGCTGGCATTTTAAAATGGAAGTTAATATAATAAGAGGAGTTTGCCTTGTTATTACCATGAAGTAATGTGAATTTTTGAGGTTGTATTAATGTCTTAAAACAAATTATTTATAAAGATTTGCTGTCTCTGGAGCATTTTATGCCTCTTTGTTAGTTCCCATGTGGGATTTAATCAATGTAAAGCTGTGGTTAAACATGCAGTTTATCCCTAAAATATTTGAGAAGTCCAACACTGGACAATGTCCTGATCAGCCAATAGCCAACACTGTTTTGGGCTAAATGATACCCCAAAGCACTGTTGATTATTTTGGCACCTTTATCCCATTTTGTATTCAGCAAAGAAGTCCTGTGTTACAGTAAAGTATGAAAAATTTTGGTAGGGCAGATCTAGTTCAGCACCATGTTGATTATGCTGAGACCTTCTGGTACAGCAGTTTTCCACAATAAACATGCCGCGGACTCCTCTTAGAACAAGCTTGTTAGGGTTACGTCCAAGATTTTCTGACACATTCAGATCTTGGAAAGTTATGAAATCCTCGTTGTAACAGTGGAAAGAAGAATTGCTTGAATTAAGTTATGTTTTACTGGCAGAATTATAACTTTTGGTTACACCAGAGAATGTAATAATTATGTAACAACACCTGACTAAGTGTTGACTAACGATATTCCCTTTCAGATTAAAAGGTTCCAAGGGCAAAAATAAATGTATACACTGCTGCAGTGCTCTCAAAACAGTGACTTTACCCTTTTTTTTTGTTAAATCCACAATCAATTAGAGCCCTGTTTGTTTTGTTGCTCTCCTTAGTCATCACTATTAAGTAGCTTTCATTGCATGTGTTTGTGTTTTAGTCGGTTTTGCTTGGATTGAACATCTGGCATCTCCTCCACTTGTCCCTTGGGAGGCCCACTAAAAAGGGCAGGAATAAAAAAATAAGCATTTAGTTCTTTTTATTTTATTCTCAACAATGTAATTATAGCTCAGTTCATCTGTACTTACTTTACTTAATGCTGTCAGATAAAATCCATCTTCTAAGAGAGGCACTGAACATCTAATGGTTTTATTTGAAAAAGATCAAGAAATCATCTCCCAAGGCTCATCTGGGAATTTGGTTGAGAGTACAAAGACAACAGGGATCCTTCTGGGGTATTTGGACGAGCCTAACATGGATGGATTTACATCTCTCAACTATCTCAACTAAAGCTCAGCAAACAGATCAGCCTCAGACAGAGGTCAGAGAACGACACAGGTTGAGAAGTTGAGCTACATCTTGTGTTTCTCCACATACTGCACAGTGTGCAGCACAGACTGTGAGTGGAACAATCATGCAGTAATATTATACAGTCATCAATGATGCCTGCTGAATAATAATATATAATTTGGACTTTCTGCAAATATAATGGCAGGACTTGATGACAGTGATTGTTTTACCTCGTTTAGGTCTCAGTACTCTTTTTTTTATCCATGTTAACCATCAATCGATTTTTAACAAACTGCAAATCTTGCCAAACTACTCTTTTCATCACTGATTAAGCTTGCCGGTGATTACAGTTGAAGTACGTGGTTAAAATGTCTCAACGGTTGTAGAGAAAAGGTTCCACAAAAGCTCCTGTCAAATACTAGAAGTTACTGGATGTAACTACAGTTCTGTGAGCATAAGTGTAGCGCCCCAACAGGCTTCACCACTGTTTGTGTAAACTGGTCAGAGGGGTGGTCAGATTTTAGGATGTGATAGCTCTTCTCATAAAAAAGTCCCTACAGTGTATATGTGTGTTTGTATTCTCAAAGCCACCACCTTTATGTAGTTCATCATCTGCAGATTGAAGTGGTCTTTGGAGCTTTCCAGAATCAGAGTGCAGCCCATGTTGGATGTCGTGTTGTGAAGGTCAAAGATGACATCGTAGGCCTCCGGGCTTCCTTTGGGACCAAATATCCTGTTGATCTCCTGGGCTCTCAGCACCTCATAGGGCAGGTCGTTTCCACCTGGGGCACTGCAGGGTGTGTGCAAACACATAAAGCATTATAGAGCTGCCACAAGCCTAACTATTCACATACTATCACACAAGTCAGCTCAAAGAACAATGAAGCATGTTAATTATTTACACATGAGTGTCCTACATACAACACTTTAACCTAACGGTTGGCTATAAGGGAAAAGGCTAGTATGTCGGGGTTAAACTCCACATGCAGAACTTCATGGTTAAAGTATTGGCAGCCATGGAGTCAATGCTGGGAAGCAATGGCTGCATTCAGTAGGCCAGTGGCCTCTTTCTGTCAAAGTTAAGAAGAAACTGTATTCATTAACTCCAAGTCTTAGGATCTTTCCAAAGTGTATTTTGCCCCCGGGCCTTGCTCTGACCAGAGGACGAGAGCTGCCCACTTTCACGCTCTTTTAAAGCATTTCAAAACACCAACCAGTCTAGGTCATTCTCCACGCTATAGCAGAATAGCACCTCTACTGTCTGTGTTGTTTTGCCTCCCTCACATCTGTCATTTACTCCCTGTTTTCAGAGACTGTCCGGTATTGTCTGGACTGCTGGGAAATAAGCACACAAGCACAGTGTAAGCAGCAGCTGATGACGTGGACTCCCAACATTCATCTGAAGGGGTCAAGCGGGTGCTAATTTTGAGGGAAGAGCAGAGATGTCATTCTATACAAGTGGGGGGGAAAAATTACATCATGATGAGCTGTTTTTGGAAAGAGTCTCCAACTGTTTAATCTTCTTATATGTTGCCTTCAGAGAGGCCAAATAGTGAACATGCTGGAGAGCGCTGAAGAAGATCTTAAAGTGTCAACTAATGCTTGTACAATGAGGCTGGAACGCTTCACTCATACGGTTTGAGCTCTGGGCATCACTTCAGCTTCATAGCTAAGAAATTATGTGTCACCTCTGTATATGTGAAGCGGGAAGTGCTCAATTCACTTAAGTGATATGGTGCTAGCTGCACTCCATTAAAAAGGCTATTACAAATGATGAAGGATATTTTTCAATGAGAATTTTAGGAAAATGTTATGCAGCAATAATTTTAAAACTGTACTTCAGTAAATGCATACAGATGACAGGGAAAATGCACACCATAATAACACTTTGTATGATTAATGAATAGATGCTGTTATCCAACCACATTTCTAAATGGGCTGTGTGCACGAACAGACACAAGGGCCAGCGTTTGCGTAAGACTTCATTTTACGGTGTAGTGCACATGAAAAAGAACAAACAAACAAACTAAAAAACGTCTTCAATCATTTGCAGCTCGGTCACGTTCCGCTCACGTTTTTCCTGCAGGCCGACAGTCAGCTGAAGTTCGGGAGGAGGGGACTTGCTGCTCTGCTCTTATTGGCAGAGGCGGGCACGGAGGGGGAGACGCCACCGATGGTAAACACACACGTCCCAGCTTACCTGCCATAGTAAAGCTTCGATGGCAAAGTCCACGTGATGGATCGTATTTTAAAGACATGTGCAGCCCTCTTTTCTTACTTACGGATACATTTATATGTCGCGTTGTGTTACGTTGACTCATTTGTCCGGTACAGCGCACACATGCAAACGGCTATGCCAATAATATTGCATAATTGTGCAGTCATTACATTTTTCCACGAACTGTAGGTACATCTTCCACTGCTTGGTTGCGATTAATTAAGACAAACATCTAGTATGCGTGGGTGCCCTCTCTTTAGCTGACCCAGTTCAAAATAAAGCCAGTAAATCCTGACGTTACATCTCTTACACGCCAACAGGAAGTTTCCATTCAACATGTAGTTGTGAAACAGAGACTCCAGAGGCGTACCTACCTTAGGTTTTCTGGGGTGAAGGCTCGGTTCAGATCCGTGTCTACATATCTGGTGCACTTCTCCACAGCCTTGGGATTGGTGATAAAAGGTACGGCCTCGACTCCCTTCCTCTGTATTTCGGTGCCGTTCTTCGTCCACAGGTTAACGAGCGTCACGCCTGACATCTCGTTTCCGTGCGTCCCTCCGAAAATCGCCACTCTCCTCGCCTCGCTGAAGCGCGCCGTGTTGTTGTAAGAAGACATGCCTGGGTGGCAGTAACTGTGCAGAGTGTGGATGAAGACACGCTGGTCTCCTTGGCGTAAGAAGCAGAGGAAAAGTTATCCAGCTTGGAGCTTCGCAGCCTCGCTGTTTAAATGCCTGTTGACGCCGCACGCTTACGTAACGTGCCCGCTGGGTTGCCGTGGTCAGTCACTGTGCGTGGAAAAAAAAAAAGTTGAACACGGACAACTGGGTTTGCAGGCGAAACTCCCGTTAACCAGGTTCCTCCCACTGTTTACCTGTCACCGTCACAACTGTGGACAATGCGAGTTTCCGGTGAGGTTCTTTCAAAATAAAACGTTACTTACATTAAGTAGTAGACTGAAGAAGTCACTTGGATGAGTGACGAAACGTTTCTCCCACAAAACGCTACGTCCAGATGAACAGATTCAACTTTTGGAGAGATACATTAAGTAGTCATTTAAAGAGGGAAAAAGAACATTGAAAAGCCTAAACCTATAAATATCCTGATTCTGTCTCTTAATGTGTATTAGTATTAGTGAGGCCAAATAGTGAACATTTTGGATACACACACATCATAAACACTCACTTACTCTGGAAACATTTGTGTTAAACTGCACTGTAAAACCTAATATTGTGCTCACTTAAAAATAAATTGAACGAACTCAGTTTTTACCAGCTTGTTATTAACATTCGGTTTAGTTAAGTTAGTAATTTCATTCACAGAGCTGATCAACTCAAGTAAACTGGAGATTTAGCTTTTCAGTGGTGGAATGTAACATTTACTCTATTCCGTACTTAAATAGGCTGCAACTCACATGTTGAGCCTTTGGCTTTCCTTTTATGCCTCTCTCTATTGCCGCTTTGCTATATTTTATTTCATTATCTGACAGTTTATTATTATACTGTATATGTTTTGTATATATATGTTTTGTATATAAAACATATACAGCTTGTAAGTACAACTAAAATTATTAAATAGTAAATGTTTTGTTTGCTTTTCCTCGTTGCCCTTTTCTTGTGTGTGTTTTTTGTTTTTTATTTTTAGACAAAAACAAAGAACTAGATTGAGAGAGTGCATCTGAGGTCATACCAGGGGTCTCCAACTCTTGTCCTCGAGAGCTATTGTCCTGCAGCTTTTAGATGCGTCCTTGTTCCGACACACCTGAATTAAATGAATGGCTTTTTACCAGGCCTTGATGGCATGCTGAAGAGGTGATTCAACATTTCATTCAGCTGTGCTGGAGTAGGAATGCCTCTAAAAGCTGCAGCACAGTAGCTCTCGAGGACTGTAGTTGGAGACCCCTGGGTCATACAGATGCCGTCATAATTTTAAATAAACCCATATTAAGTGGTCTTTTTCATTAACATTAAAACATGACTTTACAGAGAAACAGACAAAAGACAGTCTCCCTTCAGCAGAAGGATAAAAGGATATGGTTTGAAAATGCCATGTCCCTACTTTCCTCCTCCCTCGCAAAGACCAGTCGGCATGTTCATGGCGTGCACGGGTGTTTCTGGAATATGCTGAGCAAACATGGGAGCAGCTGGAGAAGCTTCAGCTTAAGTGGTTATTTTTTGCCGTCGCTGTGACTCTCATACGTGATACACTGATTTGGTGAGTAAAAGGTTTACTCTTATGCAAGCTGTTTTTGTGCCTTCTCGCAGTTTAGCACCAGGTTTTGATCTTGATAGCTAGCTAGTGTTAGCCTAGCTTTCGTATGACCGATGCTTTATGTGAATGCTGCCGCCTCTCGGTTCATGTTGGTTAAAAAAAATATAAACCTACAGCTTTAAAAACCTTATGTAAAAGTCAGTGAAGTTTACTGTTGCTTTGAAATGGAAGTGTGAACTTAGCAACTACTAGATAAAAGACGAGATTAAACTTTTCCAGTGTTTTGCCAAAGTCCTTACCCCCGGCAAAAATAGTTTACCCTTTAACGAGAGCGCGCAGAGGATGAGGAGCGCACTTGGAGCGCACAAGTTGGAAAAACAACACACTCTTTTCTTAAATGTAATTTTATGACATTGTAATGTGCCTTGCGGACTATTTACCTCAAACTGTGCACTACAATAACTTGTTGGTAATAGTTTGTTCAGACAAAGACTTCGATACTATAATACTATGAAACCAGTCGTAATCATGTCAACGCCTCGCTCCCCAGTGAATTTATCCTGGGTTTATCCTTCTATAATACACATTAGCGGTGGAGTGTATTTGCTAAATAAATCAGAGTATAACCAAGAACCACAGTGACCTTGGAGAGGATTTCTTTATTTTAGACTTCTTAATTTAACATCTGTACATATTTATTTGTGAGTAAATATGTGTACAGTGTGGGCCCTTAGCAAAAAATGTCTCAACTATGTACAAGCCAGAGGTGGGTCGAGTATCCAAAAATTGTACTCAAGAGTAGCATTACTTAAAAATATTATTACTCAAGTAAAAGTGAAAAGTAGCCATCCAAAAACTTAAGAGTAAAAAAGTAGTTGGCGAAAAGGCTACTCAAGTACTGAGTAACTGGTTGTAATGTCAAATTTATGTTTTTAGTTTGTTTAAATAAATGCTCAGACAAACAAAAATACACAAATGTACAAAATTCTGTATTTTCAAATAGAAGTTATGTAAAATCATAAACAAAATAAGGCACAACAATTCTAATTTCCAGATTTCAGTTTTTCACAACATAAAGCTTTTTTTTAAGCAATACCCACAATAAATATATTCACATTTACAGCAGCCTCAGAGAAAACATTAGAACAAGGCAACTTCAACATATGTATATAGACACTAAAGCTGATGCGGCAGAATGTTATACTAGGGGTGGTTCTTTTAAATACAAGGAGGGATGAAGTAAATGAGAAACAAAGGACACAGAGATGCAACAGGTATAATCAGGAAAAATTTATTCACCAAGGCAGACAGCAGGAATAAAAAAAAATAAAAAAAAAAAACAACAACAAAAAACACACATCTGTGCAAAAATTCCGCAGGAATACACAAACACAATTGCAATTGCAAAACTATAAAATGTTCTTTGTCTACTAAAATACCCTAAAGTATAGACAGTGGATTGACACAATGTCATATAAAACACTAAAAACATGCGATGCAAACATCAGAATAAAATATTTAAATAAAAACTACTCACAAATAAACACTGAAGTGAGAATTAAACCAATTATAAAAGACAAATACAAATTTCCACAATGTGTATGTACATATGTGGATGTGTATGGCTCACTTTACCATAAATTGTTTCTTCACTCAGTGAAATGATGGTTAAGCTTAAGCAGCAGTTGGCTCTGAAGGTTCTTGCTGTGAAGCTGTGACCATTTGGCAGTAAACAGGAGTCCTGCCTGACTAAAAAGTCTCTCACAGGCTGCAAATGCAGGAAGAGCTGTATTGACTTTGACTGACAGCTTTTTGATGTGAGGAAAGCTACGCAATAGATTCATACCTCCAGTGAATGGACATGAAAGGTACCTCTCCAGCTCCCCTGCTTCTGGATTTCCTGACCCCATGGATCAAAAGAAGTCCTCTTCATCAGATAGGCTGCTGTTTGTGCTGGCCTCACGCAACTCTGTGTGCAGCTGCAATCAGCTCAGGGTCTTTCATTATTTCTCCAAAACGTTTCTGGTTCCCATCCCGCGCATCAGCAAGAGGTCTACACATTTTGCAAGATGACTCCAGCCTCCTCAGCTTCTCCAGCAACTGGTAAAGTGTTGGCATAGCCCTAAAGAATGTAGCCTCACGGGCAGTGTAGTCCGTGCTGCGGGGAGACTGGACTGCCATACTCGTTATGTGTCTGAGCGCGAGGGAGGGAGAAAAGGGAGAGTTGAAAAGTACGAGCTATCATCGACCAGAAACGGGAGCTGGAAGCATGTAAATATAATAATATCCACTGCAGCCAAAAAGAGTGCCTGACGATCCCAGTTGTAAGTAAGCTATTAAGACTCGACTGTACACTGTTCTGTTTTCCTCCGAAACAATAAGTTCCGTTGGAACAGCCTTTCAACGCCTCTCTCTGTCTCTCACTAGCAAAGTTGACCCAGACAACAAAGTAAAGCTAGTTTTCGGCTACGAGCCCGACACGGAACCCGACGTATTAGCCAGAGGTCCCTTTACTACGGTTCGGAGCCACAGACCTGTTTTATATAATGCGCGGAATAGTTTTCTATACGAGATCGTTGCAAAAAGTGCAGCCTTACCTAATGTCCACCCTACCCTACTCATTTTATATTAAGATTTAAAAATCTAGTTAGTATTGGTATGGCAAATAACCTTCAGTAATAGTAATAAATCAAACAGCAATAGTAGATTCATGTAGTTGTAAAAAGCATGATAATATATTAAGAAATCCAAAGTATTCAGAATACGTCACTCTCATTGAGTAACGGAATACGTTACAAAATACATTTGTAACGTACATAGAAGAAACTGCATCTTGCACTCACATTCCACAGTTTCATAAGCCATTATTGACCTGCTGGTTTTATTCCACAGAGCATGACATTTTGCGAAAGCAGACCGAGACAGTCTCTTGTATGTATCATTGGTACTTCTGCAGCAGTGGCATCAACTGTTGATATAAGATTGAGTAGATGACATGCACACTTTTGGTGCCTTGGAAGCTGGTACTCCAGACCTGTGTTGTCATTAAAAACGGCAAACACATCTTGATACTCCACCTCTAACTCACTTTCTTCTTCTGCATCAAGGATAGACCCACCATCCTCCTGCCAATTGGTTGTTTCTTCCTCTTTCTCCTCACCATATAATTGAAAGGCCTTTAAGAAATTTGAACCACTGTCTGTTGTCGTCCGGGTCACTTTTTCTCTGATGTGATACTCTGAATGGATTTTTTCTAATGCTGCAGCAAGAACATCAAATGTGTGTGAACCTTTAAGAGGTCTACAAGCCAGTGCAGCAGAATGCCTTTCTAAAGAGATGTCATCTATCCAGTGACAAGTCACTCCTAAGTAGCTATGCTGTCTGGCAGACCAGCAGTCTGTTGTGGTAGCAACATAGTTCAGTGCTGTTGTGGTTTTTTTTTTTTTTTGGTTTTTTTTGTTGTTTTTTTTTATGATTATGCTTTTCATGTTCTTTGCAGTCTTGTATTTTTGAGCATGTTTTCCTTGTTATTACTGTACACTGAGGTTGCAAGGTTTCCATCATAGTCTTGAAGGAGGATGTCTCAACTATAGAAAATGGTTAGTTGGCCTCACATACAAACGTAAGCAGAAGCTTATCAAACATTGCTTGTGTTATCCTCCTAGGGCCAGTAAAAGAATCTAAGTTTTGCATTCTTCGTAGGTGGCTCGGTAGAAGAGGATGACTTCCGTTTTCTGTGGCTGCCGATTAATCCTCATTTTGTTGGAGTGAACCCTCTGTTGGCAGAAAAAATAGACCATGGAATGATATGACTAAGCAATTTCTATACAGTTTAAAAAAAACAAAACAAAAAACAATGTTCCCATATTTTTAACCCTCCTGTCATGTTCAACCCCTGGATAAGTGCAATTTATTAAAAAAAAAAAAATCGTCTAATTTTTAATGTGGGGCAAGACTGATTCTATAACCCACGGGTGTCAAGCTTCAGTCCTCGAGGGCCAGTATCCCGAAACTATTAAACATGTCCTCACCGCGACACATCGAATAAAATTATTAGGTCATTACCAAGAGACTATAGTACATGACTGCATGCTGAGGTGGCAGTTCAGCCATTTAATTCATGTGTGTTGGACTATCGACACATCAAAAAAGTTGCAGTACACCGACCCTCAAGGAATCAAGCTCGACACAGCGGCTGTAAGACTGACATCCACTTAACCACAGCTAAAAAAGAAATTTAGAGCAAACTTACCGCGACATGTTTCCTCGGGTTAGATGTTGAGTTTTTGTACGCTGAAATGTCGGTTTGCTTTGGCTCACACAGAAAACATCGCATTATATAGCTGTCCTTTTGTACTCCTTTTAAGCGAAATATGCTTTGCATATGCGGTCAAGGGTGTTTGTCCTCTTCAGTTTTAGCGGAGACGGTTGCTTCTGCCATTTTTTTTCTTTTCTTTTTTTCTTTTTTTTTTTTTTTCTTTTCTTTTTTTTTTGATGTTTCTTCTGTCCGTGTTTGAAAGGCTTGGGCTGCTCGGCCCACCATTTTATATCTGGTCATGTGACTGCATGGCTACATCTGATTAGTGAAAGAGTTACTGGTAGCTCTAGCATGATCCATTATTGGTATTATCCAATGTGTGAAATTATATAAAAAAAGTCTAATATTGCCAAATGTAGCGATGTAAAAGTACAGTTTATTCTTCACGAATGTACTCAAGTAAAAGTAAAATATCGTGCAAAAAAGGTACTTTAAAAGTAATTTTTTTTTTTTTTCAAAAACTTACATTTACTCTGTTACATTTACTTGAGTAACTCGTTACTACCCACCTGGTACAAGCCAACAAAATAAACACTTCTTCTGGTGGTGAACTTTTTATGCAGAGCGGGTGGAACCACTGCAAATACATGTCACACTGAATCTTTGTTTAGAGAAAAACAAAAACCTAATTAAGGTTAAAATAGCGTTTTATGGAAATTCATCACAACATTTAGTTGACTTTATTTAATTACCCATTTAAAGTCAGTATCATGCTCTTCCCTGCAGACGTGGCAGAGGTTTGTCGGGTCATTTGTTTTAAAAACTAAAAAAAAAGAGCACATACAATATTACCTACTGCACTTATTACTTCATTCAAACAACTATATAGTTTGTTTCAACAGCAATCACTGAATGGTGGCAAATGAGTTACCTGTCTCTGAGAGGAGAGGGGTGACAATTTGCAGCCTGTGTGTTTATGGCCTTTTGCGTAGATGGAAAGTCTACTGACGCATAGGTGGGCAACAGATGAAAATAGGGCGCTTTTGAAATGCTATTATGTAAGTGACCCCAGCAGAAGGGGTTGCATGAATAGGATGAGGGAGATATGGAATCTTCAATACCCAGCATCCAGACTGATGGTGAAACAAATGCTATGGCAAGCAGGAGCCAGGACGACAGGTCAGGGGAGAGATATCGTCACCCTCAGATTGGGCACCAACCCCCAAGTGCGATGGAAGAAGGATCATTGAGTGCGAGAGGAACTGATCTGAAACACAGGATCATAGCGAAGCTTGAAACCTGGATCATCCTCCTGGACTAAGTGAAGTACCCTCTGAAGATCTACTAGATGATGTGAATGAAGTACTATGAACAAAACCTACTGAGACCAACCAGCTGAGCTACATTACGGCAGCAGTGATCAGTAAGATGCTTGGCTACAAGTTGAACAGCCACAAGGAGCAGTAACCCCCAATGAAAAAGGAGACTAGAAGCCAAGATCAAAGTACCACGGAGGGATATTAGCCAACTATTGGAGCTGCAGAAGTATAGCAAGCTTCCCATACCCGAGGCCTTGGAAAGTGCCAAGCAAAGACTCACAGCTTTGGCCAGCTGCCTGAAGAGGTACACCAGAGAGATGGAAGGCAGGAGAATAAACCAGCAGTTTTTGCTTTTGAAAATACCCTTTCACAGGGCACAGATGAAGCAGTGGTTGGAAGAAAAACCACAGCAAGTTTATACAGGTTTGGATAAACCAAGAACTGTCCCGTCGCAGTGTGGACACTCGAAAACGCAGACTTTCGAAAACGATCACGCATGTTGGTCATATGATGCAGTCATGTGACCACTTAAACCAAGATGGCGGACGGCATCGGAAAGTAGTTGTTTTGTTTGCTCACAATTTTGGTAGCCCTATTTGAAGATTAATATTAGTTTGCGCATGCTCCAGATAGCTTTTCTACAAAGAAGACTGAGTGTTTACTCCGAGCTGTTGTTCAGCGGCAGATCTCGACGAGAATTGCGTTTCAGACCATACATCGATCGGCGATTATGGGTGAGACCTGGACGCTGCCGTGCCTGGTGGGATAAGTTTGTGTGTGGAACTGTTGTACCCGAGGAGTGGCGTGAGAACTTTAGACTGTCGAGAGACTCTCTATCATCTGAGTGAACAGCTACAACCTTACATTCAAGGCCAGACAACACGGTTAAGATCACTGTGGACGTTGTTACATAGGTCGCTTGCACGCTGTACTATCTGAGTGACGAAGGCAGACTGCGGAAAACAGCGACCGCGTTTGGATTAGCCCAACAAACCATGTCTAAAATAATCAGAGAAGTGTGCAGGGCTATCATGTTTCACCTGGGACCCAAGTATGTTTCTCTGCCATTCACCGAATGTGAGGTACAGACACTTGTGACAAACTTCTATGCAACACATGGCATGCTGCAGTGTCTAGGAGCTATTGACTGTACGCATATTGAGATAAAACAGCCTTCAGCAAACTCCAGACTACATTAACAGGAAAGGCAAATGCTCAATGTACAGGCTACCTGTGATTACAAATACACATTCATGGATGTTGTTATTAAGTGGCCAGGGAGCGTTCATGATGCCCGCATATTTGCTAATTCTAACATCAGTGCCTACTTGAGAGACAGCAAGATTCCTTCTTGTCAAAAAGTAATTGTGGAGGGAGAAGATCCTGTTCCTGTTTTTTCTCCTCGGTGACCCAGCATACCCCCTGCTGCCCTTTGTGTTGAAAGAGTATTCTAGTGGAGGAGCTACTCCTCAGCAGTGTTGGGCAAGTTACTTTGAAAAAGTAATTCAATTATAGTTACTAGTTACCAATGTTCCCTCTAAACTGCGCGCGTGCGCAATTGCGCACTGCTGGCACGGTCTCTGCGCACAGAAAATCTGCGTCACACACACACACACACACACACACACACACACACACACACACACACACAAAAAAAATCTAACCTGAATTGAAATTAAAATTAAAACTTTAACAATTCTGTTTTGCAGTGTTAGTCAGTGAGTGACTGGCTGCTCCCGTATGGGATTAGAACGATGCCACCTTATCCCATAGTCCAGCCAATGATGCGATTCACATTCGTATATACGCAGCTAATCAATGTCGTTGACAGGCTATGACAGCGTCCTTATGTGCTGACACCGGTGTTTTAGCTAGCCAAGTGGCGTGGCTGATGTGGAGTGAAGCCACGTTAATGACAACATGTACAACCATTGGAGATGTGAGCAGGACAGACGGAACAATTGACGGAAAAAGTGTGGACTTTATACCAGTTTTTAAATTGTGTTGATGGGCCACGTAAAACCAGAGTTATGATAAAAATATCTGCAATGTTTGGTTTTCTTCCTGAATACTATCGTTGTTTATATTTACTGCGGGAAGAAACGGTAAAAACGGCGTTTTATAAGGAAAGCGCTTAAAAGCACTCTCCACTTGTGAGCAAAAACAAAACCAAAGAACCCCACACCCTTTCCTATTGGTCGAAAAATGTACCATGTCGACCAATCAAAAAATGATATGGCAACATGGCATTTATTGTTTAGGAAGAGGGACGTTTTAGGAGTGATGGTGGTGTTTTGAGATCTGAGAGATTTGCGATGTTTACCGCAAATCTTGTGTAGTTAGTGTGTAGTGTAGTCAATAGTTTTGTTGTGTGTGTCAGAACAATGAGGCGACTACTGAGTGCTACAGGTGTTACAGGAGTGATACAGCTCCTGTTGTCAGGCCTGCAGGTATCAGGCTGTTGTTCTCCTTTATCTCATAGTGGACAGAAATTATTTTTGGAGTGGCACAAATAATTTGTGTGGCATCAAATTTGATGCAGAACACCTGATTGTTCTGTAAATAATTTGAAATGTTTATTTAAAGAAATGCCTTTGCTGCATTTTTAGGTGAACAGCTGCAAAAAACTTTGTTTGCATAACTCAGTTACTTTTTTGAAGAAGTAACTATATAATTAATTGCCCAACATTGGTCATTATATGCTGTATTTTGCAGACAGAGTTACAGGACTCTCTCCCAGACCACAGACTCAGAGCTTTCAGTCAGAGCTTTATAAAAAATAAAAAAATAAAAAAGAAAGTTGTGTTTTCAAAATTGGAGTTAAAGTTTTTTTTTTTTTTTACTTCCAATAGTGTTAACATATTACACATGCCATGAACAAGATTTTTTTCAATTTTCATTCTAAGTGGGCTAAAGCAGTTAATTAAAAGTAGTCTAACATAAATGCTGTAATTTGATTATTTTAATAAACCATGTAACTTGGATGGATTCGATGCTGGCGTGACCACAGTGCACACGTCTGCTGTTGCTCACAGTGGTCCAAGTGTCCGCTCAGGGAGTTTGTGTGTTCGCTCAGACACATGAAAAATTAGAGGGAACATTGCTAGTTACTACTTCAAAAAAGTAACTGAGTTAGTAACTGAGTTACAATATTCTAAAAGTAATTAATTACTTGAAAAGTAACTATTGCGTTACTTAAAAAAAACAAAAAAAAAAACGTTTAACCCTCTGGGGTCCAGGGTATAATTGGCCATTTTTTACTACTTTTGATTTTCCCTCCACATTTTACCTTTAAAAACTATTTACCTTGCCTTGTTTGGTATCATCCTTTTCAGCACAACCTCATGTGTCTGAATTTACAGTTATGTTTTCATGTTGACTATTAACACAATTGATCTAAAATCAGACAAAAACCATAAAATCAGAGTTAAAAAAAGTTATATTTTTACTGTAACAACCACAAACATCTTTAATGAATCATATTTCATAACTTTAAATGCAAATATAAATTGTCACTTTTAAAATCCTATGCACAAGTTTTGCAAACAAAGTTATTTGCATCCATTTACCTTTTACCTTGATTTTTTTTAAATAACCATTTCAAACTATTTACAGAACAATCAGCTGTTCTTCAATACGATGCCACACAAAATATTTGTGCCACTCCAAAAAAAATAATTTGTCCACTATAAAGGAGAACATCACAGCCTGATACCTGCAGGTCTGACAGCAGCAGGTGTATCACTCCTTTTTCTACCTGGAGACAGCAGTCGCCTCATTGTTCTGACACACAACACAAAACTATCCACAACACTACACACTAACTACACAAGACAACATATTAACTACACACTCCAAACACGCTAAACGTCACAAATCTCTCACGTCTCAAAACACGCGCGCTCGCTCTCTCTCTCTCTCTCCGTCACTCCTAAAACTTCCCCTGTTTTTTTTTTTTTGTTTTTTTTTGCTCATAAACAGAGTTCTTGCTAGCGCTAACGTGGCGAAACTATTGAGGAAAAAACGCCGCGTATATATTGTTTCTGTGGTTTTACGTGGCCCATCAACACAATTTAAAACTGGTATATATCACCTTGTTGCTTTGTCTTGAAGTGGTCATGTGATTGGCTTACCACGACTACTTTATTCTTCCTCAGTCAAACGGCAGCACTCATGCGATTGTTTTGCCCCCTTAGCTCCAGGTGTTGTGCTAAACAGTGATCGTGATTGCCGTCCGCGGGAGCGCGCAGCTGCTTAAAGCTGTAGCGTCCAGATTACTTACGTAGTCAGCTACTTCCGTGCAACTGATATAAGATGCGGTAAGCTGAACACAGCTTCAACCGTCTGTTTGTTGAAAAATAGTAACGGACCACGTTTCCTTGTTAGTAACTGTAACGGCGTTGTAACGATAGGAATAGTAATTAGTTAATTACTCGTTACTGAAAAAAGTAACGCCGTTAGTAACGCCGTTACCTGTAACGCCGTTATTCCCATCACTGCTCCTCAAACAGTATTTTGGGGTGTCATTGTGTAAATGCAGAATGGTGATCGAGTGTGCCTTTGGACGTTTAAAAGGCCGATTTGGAGCACTACGAAGGGCGATGGACATCAATCTGGATGACCTTCCTTTCATCATCAGTGCCTGTTTTGTTTTGCATAACTTTTGTGAAGCTAACAGGGACCTCATTCCTGACCAAACTGTTGCCGCAGCTGTCCAGTATGACAGACTTCCAGCCACCAACACAGCACCACACTATACGAACAGAATGCAATGAAACTGAGGGAAGACGAGTGAGAAATGTGCTTGCCAAGTTTCTGGACTCCTGAATGCTCCTGTATTTTTATTTTTTTTTAATTAAGAAGATAATGCCACCAAATGCTGTTCGTCATTCACAATGACATTTTTTTTTTTTGGACTTGGTATGGAAAGCATTAGCATAAAGACTTGAGGCTGTGATAATATGCTACACACATTGTATACTCAAGTCAAAAATTAGTGAGCAAAATCTTGTTAGGATGACATTGAGCATGTGTGATTAACCTTTACTTCCTGATTGTTCTATGTACAGTTTGCTATGAACATGAAACTATAGCTAACTTGTTATGGCACTGGAAATCGTTAATTCAGTCCTGTAACAACCGTATCCTAACTGTATGAAGGAATAGACAAAATAACTAATTAAACTGTATTTGGTTAATAGTCATTCGTCATTTATTGGGAACTTTCTCTGATGGACATGACCATATGCATCAGAGGTAAATAAATACTTTTTGACGTTTTTATTATTGAAAATACACATATTAGCTATATGTGAAACTGTAACCTTTATGTGAAATATAAACATCTGTCTGAAAACAACAAAAGAAAAAGGGGCATTACCACAAATGGCCATAAAACAGCTGTAACAGAGATAATGTAGTGCCCATTGGTTACAAGACAAGCTTAAACAGGACAATAGCCAAGAAATGCTCTGTTTAACATGCTATTTGGCATATCAGGGACATGACTAGTCTCTGTCGGAGTAAAAGATACCCAGTGTATGAAAATGGACGATTATCTTCAGGGCGCTCTGGTGTAGTTGGTCTGGTTGCGGTAGAAGAGGGGGCAGAGGATACAACTGGCGCATAGAAATAACCATGCTGCTGAGGTTGTGCCCTGTGATGTGATAGTCGTGGCGCAGCTGCAGCAAATGGAGTCTGGGCCATTGATTGTCTCATTAGAAGAAATACCTCAGTAACTGAATTTGAGTTTTTCAATGTTCGAGGTCAATCTGCCAATGTTCTCTGAAAACTCTTTGTTTGCAGCTTCCATTCTCTCGAATGTCTGTCTCCTCAGCTTTAGGTCCTCCTGTGCAAGCGTCGTGAGCTGTCCCTCGTTGGATAACTTTCTTTTGAGCCTCACGTGCCTGTAGGATGAAAGCGTTGTGTTCAGCCGGTTGCGTCTTTATTGAGTCTCTGTGGGCCGTCCATCTGTCGGAGTCCCGACTGCTTGTAGCTAGAGATGGAGCCGAAGTACTGGGCGAAGGAGAAGTGCTTTCGTGTGAGCCTGACCACGGACAACTGCTATCGGTGGTGCTGCTGTGGTCGTGTATGTCGCTCGTTTCGATGCCACAGTTTATGGCGGTGACGGCTGGAGAACCACCCCAGATCTGCTCACATAGTTCAGAATACAGCAGTACAACTCTTCCATGCCCGCTTCTTTTTCCGGAGTCTATTGCGTGTCTGTACTTGAGTCGAATAGCCTTCAATTTTGTCGTTATTACTAGTTTGGTGAGGTTGTCCTTACTGTGGGGGTAAACCGTCTCATCTGCAGGATACCGTTGTTTGAGGTGGTCCAATATTTCGGCGTATTTTTTCTGGACCGTCTCCCAGTTGATGATCTCGCTTGCTTTGGAAACCCTGTACTCATTGGTGACTCGGAAAAGAAAAGGGAGAAAGAAAGGGGGGGGGAAAAAAAAAAAACAGCGGAGAAGAGGGACGGGGATAAAGGGCAAAAAACAAAAACCAACAAAATAAGCAGACAAAAAATACATATATCGATCACCTGGATCACCTGTTGAGAAAGAAAAAAGAAAACAAGCAGAAGAAAACGAGAGTAATAGAATAAACAACATCACAATGATGTATGGGAATATAACACTAAATACTTAATATTAAACATTATTGTGCAGCACGTAAGATCGACAGCGCACAGTGTGCTTTGAGGTAGGAGCCAAAAAGGGTGTAGTTTGTGTGTGTGTGTGTGTGTGTGTGTGTGTGTGTGTGTGTGTGTGTGATCACCTGTGTGTACACCTGTGAGCATGAGCGCGCTTGTAAGGTTCCTTAATGTAATGATCTGCTAGAGGGTGTGGGGGGCCACAGTCCCATCCTCCAGGGCATGAAGCAGGTATGGAGGAGATCAAAACTCCAGACATCCAGAGGCCCCCAGAACACAAGAGACCAAGGAAGACCAACAGAGGGGCAGCCGCGCCACTGTCCCAGAAAGAGCTGAGGAGAGTCCCAGATGAGGGATCACTCAGCAGCCGCGGAGCAGAAGCCAGGGGGGGTTGCAGTGACGTGCCCGTGAGCTCCGCCGGCAGCCAGCTGTGCCTGAGTGACCGAGCCCCAGGCCGAGAGGCCGAGGGCACCCCACCCCCGAAGTGGCCCGAGCGAGCCCCAGGTTCCAGGCCCCGATAAGCAGCCACCAAGGAGTGAGCCGGTGTGTACCCGGACGCCCACCCCCGGACACAAAGAACCACCAACGCACCGATGTCTGAGGGCGTCTGCCACCGGCAGGGGAAGTGGTGGGGGGAGATAGGCCTCCAAACCTTGGAGGGCCTGAGATGTCCCCAGAGAGGTGGCGTCTGATACCCAACCTGACATATAGACACAGACATACAGGCACACTCAAATACAAACATCCATTCCCACCCTCATGCTCTCATAGGCAATTACTCCACACTCAACCAACGTGGAGACAGACATAAAGAGACGCTGTACACACAATCACACTCCCCAAGCGTACTCTAAGAACCGGGTCTAGGTACCCTTGCCCCTGGAGGGGGAAACTGCACCCAGACCCAGGTGGTGTTACCCTTTTCCCTGCAGTGGGGAGAAGCAGACTGCCCCGACTCCGCAGCAGCAGGGAGGCCCCACACACCAGACCCCAGTCGGACGGCCAACTCCTCCTCCTAGCCCCCCCGCTCCAGCAGGCCGCAGAGACCGGGGGTGTGAGAAGACTCCAAACCTCCCTCTACCCGCCCATATGTAGTGTTGATGTATATGTGTTCTAAGGTGCAATTAAAACCCAGGAGGGCATGGAGCTACCTGCCAGAGAGCAGCAGGTAAGCGCATAGCCCCTCCTGATAGCCCTCAATGTCTACGTGTATTTAAAATTGAGAGGTGGGCAACGACGCCAGGGGTGAGGTGTACACCCTGATGGTAATTTGGAGTCCGTGTTGTGAGCCCACCCCCAAGATCCTATATGTATGTGTTATGAGAGTGTGAGTAATGTGAATGTCTAAGTTGTGAGATAAAATTCAGGCAGAGGCAGCCAGAAGGGGACAGAGGGGGGGATGCCTCCTTTTTTTTTTTTTTTTTTTTTAAACCATGGATCCAGTAATGTTGCCAGTGACATGATGCTCATTGACTGCAACATGTAGACCACCTTTAATTGTCTCCTCAGACACTCAACCATGGTGGACCTCTCTGGAGTTAGGGCAACTCCCATTTCCTCTTCATTTAGTGCATGGTGCAACATTGTTAGAAGTGGAATTACTTTGGATCCAGACACTCTTTTCCTCTGACAGCTCAGTGGTGGTATCATTAAATGGGGAGAGCATTTTGAGACATCCTGCCATAAGGTCATACTGTTCAGAGGATAGTGGGCAAATATCAGTGTGCAGGCCAGCTTACGATGCTCCAGTAGGTTCCCCGAGCTCATGAACACGGTGAAGCATTTGGAATGTGCTGTTCCAACGTGTATCCACCTCTTGAATTAACTTCAGTGGAAGTTAATTTGCTCCTGCACCTCTGTCAGCCTCTCCAAAGAAAACAGCCAACACAAATTGATTAATTCAAGCTGTGTTACTGCAGCAGCTCCTTAACCTCCTAGGACCTGGCGTCCACATATGTGGACATCACATTTTGGGTTATTTAGACCAAAATACTCAATTTTACTCTACAAGCGACTGATATCAAGTTACAAGGACATTATACTGCTACTGTTCTATCGAAATTTTAAACAAATATCCTCATGTGGCTCTCATTTTTCTTAGAAACAAAAATTAGGTAAAAAAAAAATTATCAAAAAATCTGGCAAATTATTTGTTTTTACACTCATCGGGTCCTAATATGCCCAAATATCAAAGAGAACGCGGTGTGTTGATCAAGAGCTTTTGACCATTAGGTTCGATGTATGCGCCTCACAATTACTGTGATGCAAATGAAGTTGCTTTGCATAAGCACCCATGTTTGCTGCTCCATCAGTCACATAACATGTAATTTTGTCTGTAATGCCCCACTCTGACATGAGCGCTGCTGTTACTTGGGACAAATTCATAGTAGTATTTGCTTTAGGGAAGTGCTGAACACCTAACACTACAGAATGCAATGCAGTGTTAGAATCGATGAAATGGCAGGTGACAGCTAGGTAAGCCTCTGTGTTAATGGAGGGCCACATATCAGATGTCAAACTAACTGCAGAAGCCTTTGCCACAGTCAGTTTTTCTTTTTGTTTGGACTCTTTGTATCTTTGGTCCACCATAGCTTTCAAAGCCTAAACAAAAGAAAGTACCGCTCTTAATATGGAAATATAGGCAAACTGCAAACATGCTTCATATTTTAAGATACACACCTGCCTTGTGGGGAGAACATAGTTAGGGTTCAAAGCTTTAACCCTAACTAAGCTTTCTAAACCCACTGTCCTCCACAATAGTGAAGGGCTGGGAATCCTCTATCACCATGTTGACTAAGGCCTCAGTCACATCATTCCTCTCCCCTGATAAAACAAACAAAACATTGAGAAATTACATATATCAGTAATTACAACCGAAATATAAATGAATGACATGGGGAATGTAAATGTATCAAATGACTGTATCCTTAGAACCTAAAAAAACTTACCTGAGCCTGGTCCACCTTGGATGGTCTCCTTGTTTTCACGCAGGGCTCTGTAATGCCTCAGCATAGATGAGGTGTTGTTGCTGTATTCAAGTTCTTTGGAGCACAGCAAACACTTCACCTTTCAATAAACTAAAAGACAGAAATCAGATTATAGGATCTGTGATGTGGTTTATTTATATTATGGTACTTATCATTTGTGATATTTATTACTGTGTGCATACCTTATTAGGAGAGATGAGATCAAAATGTTGCCAGACAGGGTACAATTGTACAATGTCAATTCTGAACATTCTGGTTTACACAATAACGAAGAAATATGACTTTTTTTTTCTTCTTTTTTTTTTTTTTTTTTTACTACATTTCTCTGCAACAGCTTGAGAATATCTTTGAGGTGATGATGCTGGAGGTGGTGCAGGAGTAGCTTGTGAGGCTGTTGCTGCTGTCGCTGGTAGTACTGTTGCTTCTACAGTTTGTGCTGTAGATTGCTTAGGAGTAGTTGATGCTGGTGGTGCTACAACCTGGGGAGTAGTCACTGGTGGAGTTGTAGCTTTTGGATCTGGGTCTGCTGCTGCTGTGGTCTGTGAGGCTGGGTCTGCTGCTGTTTGTGATTTGGCTTGTGGACCTGCGGCGCGTACTGGTTTTGGGGGCTGGTTCTGGTGGCGTTTTCTTCCTTTGCTGTAGCTTCTGACCCCTGGATCTGATACTATTGTTGTCATGGATCGCTGTGTGGCTGGCAGGAGTTGGACCCAAAATGCAGGACTCAGACACAAGGGATGAACTCAAAACCACAGCTTTAATGGCTGGCACGGAAAACGAGTATTCAGCGCAAACTAAACTGGGAAATAACAACTAACACAGAGGGGGAGACAGGGAGATCCACACAGCATGAGGGACGACGCGACACTGACGCAGAGAAACACAGGGTTAAAATACACTGGGAAGTAACGAGGGGAATGAGACACAGGAGGGCACAGCTGGGAGAAATCAAGACTGACGAGACAAGCAAAGCAGGACAATTCACATAAGACACGGACCTTCAAAGTTAAACAGGAAGTATGACACAGAGACGCGAACTTGACATGGTGGAGACAGCAACTAAGAAACACAGAGACATAAACCATAAGGCAGAGGACTCAAAGAACTGAAAGACACAGAGGGAAACTCAAACATTCAGACACAGACTTACACAGAACAGAGGGGACACAGAGAAACATGAAGGGCAAGGGATCAAAACTAGAAACCATAGAATAACTCACAAGTACAATAATACAAAAATCACAAAGAACTAAACACGCTGGGTCAGGAGACCCAGGACCCTGACAATTGTTGCTTTTAAGGTGGCCTCTACCAAAAATCAGGTAATAGGTTGAGTATTTAAGTGGTCATTTGCTTTTTGTTCTGAGACCAAACATCACAACATCCAGATAGTCATCCCATGTTTCTGGATGGTCACCAACAACCTTACAGAGGGCTCTGACAATAAAAGCACATGCAAAACATTCATATGAGAGATCATTTTCCTTTTTGGTTTTTAAATGTCATACCTTAATGTTTTAGTGGAAGGGAACCCCATAAAACTGTAATGTTTTACGCGTTAAGCTGGATGTACTCCAAGTATAAGGCTTTGGTGTGGTCTATTACAGAATATAACAAAGACTTTACCTCTGGATGGTGCCGTTCATTCTCTCTACCGAGCCATTTGTTTGTCAGTGATATGGGGAGCAGAGGTTTCTTCTAATGTGTAACATTCTGCATAACCTTTTGAGCTGCAACAGCAAGTAAAATATACTGACTCTAAGTACATTACAATAAGATTTGAAATATACAGCAGTCACACAAATATCACAAACAGATTTATAGAAACCAGAAGTAGAACCTTATAGACGTGTATATACTTTTTTTTTTTTTTTTTTTTTTTTAAATATGTGTTACATGCCAATAACAATGTTTGCCAAAGACTGAAGTACTTGCAGAATTGACAGATTCTTTTCCTTGCTCACTAAGAATCCTTTTAGGTGCTTCAAACTGATGGACAAATTTGATCAGTTTGTCACTTCCTTTGCTGATTTAGACTTCAATGGGGATCCCTGTTGCTATTTTGAAGTAGTCAATGAAAACACAAATATACTGATGTCCCCTTTTGGTTTCTGTAAGTCTCCCAATAAGGTCCATTCCAACCAATTCAAATGGCTGAGAAATCTTAACTAGAAAAACATATTTACGTTAATAATATTGAAATTGCACAGAATGCTAATCTCCTATTCTTATTTTTGAAGTACACAATCAGGTTTCTAAACAAAACATTCTGTGATTAAACGTGATTATTTTCTATGGTTGACTCCCTTTATGGGAATGTATTTTTTGTTTTTTTGTTTTTAATTGTTGCAGCACTTGCCTGGCAAACTGGACACTAGGAACCCTGATCAAAAACAAAAGCAATTAAGAAACGCACCAGTTGATGGTCAAGTTTTATATAAATTATTTTGAAAGAGACAGAAAATTGTAGGGCTGTTCGTATATATCGAATGACGATATAAAAACGTCTATCGTTTCATTTTACGCTATCGTTTGTTTCGTGGTGTCGCAAAATAAACTGTTTACGGCAATATTTTTTCATCGTTTTGATGGTCACTGTAGTGGCTATATTAATTAAATTTCTCTCTTTCTCTTATATTTAATATAACCACACTATAGACGGACAAGCGCCTGTTTTTATGCATTGTCGTTAGCAACAACGACAGTAAAACCAACACGTGTCCGCTTGTTTATTTTCCACATAAACCTTTCACAATAAAGCTCAAGATCCTGTTGAGACTTTTCAAAATAAACTGAATCACGTGAAAGAGTATGCAGAGTATTTACGGATGAAAAGCAAAAAAGAGCCGTCAGGTGCTAAAAAATAAACCTTAGACTCAAACGTTAGAACAAGCTTTTCCCCGCAGCACGATGTGTAATAAATACTCACAAAGAAAACGGCGGCCGTTTACAACTTATGTCTAAAAATGTATCGTTTCATGCATCGGTTAAAACACTCGACTCCAGGTACACGACGCCCAGCTGAAAACACTTCACGCAAGTCGAGCTGCCCGAGATTCACAGAATTTACAGAAAATGTTAAATTTTTGTGATTTATATCGTTATCGGGACGATAGATGTCTTATATCGGGATATGAGATTTTGGTCATATCGCACAGCCCTAGAAAATTGTGTTAATCTTAAAATAAGTCAGCTATAGTAAAATTTCAGAGTTTGAGTACCCACCGAATTATTGATGTCTGCTGACATCCCTGGCCAGTAGAAACCCTGGCAAGTGTGTTTTTCAGCTTTTGGGGTTTATTACAACAAGTGCAGATCAGTAACAAGTAGCGTACAGAAACTGAGCCTAGCAAGTGGCTCCTCCTCCTGCGTGCTCTCATGGATGGGGAAACAATTTTTGCTGGGGTAACTACTTTGACACAACACTGGAAAGTGCAGCAAGTCATTAACTGGTGTCAAGCTCAATCTCCAATTTGAGGAGTACAGTCAAGCCAGCCCTCACTTGGTTTTACATTATGTGTTTATACTAAGTATTATGGCAAGAGACCTTGAGACCTGATTTAAAAATAAAAGCCACCTTCGAAACTACAGTGTTGATAACAATAAAGGTGGTAGGGATTAACACAAGCTAAATGGAAATGTGGAGTGCAGAACAGTTAGTGGTTTAATGTACTATGCTGTTCAATGTAGTACGTACGTTTCATAGAGACAAAACGGCACACAATTTTTAAACTTATGGATACAAACTTCACACATTGAGATTTAACAGCACGGGACACACGAACACTATTCTTCATCCCTTGCTGCTTTTTTTTTTTTTTTTTTTTTTTTTTTTTTTTAAAAGGTCATTGTTGTTCACGTCAAGGCACTGTTCGTTGTACCACCTCTCACACTGTATTTATTTATTTATTTATTTAAAGTAAACAAAACACAAAGCCAAAACCCCCCAGTAACACTCAAAACACTGATCTACATTTTTTAGAACTTCAAATACTGTCTAACTCACCCAGTTTGTCATTGAACTTCCTGATCCTGGTGGCTTTGAAAACGAACACGTGACATGGTTGCTGTTCGAGTCAAAACCCTAAAATACAGGATCAAACTGGGTAGATGGACTGAATGAAACATTAAGGTCAATTCCTGCATTTGTCAAACTGTTTACTTACAACTAGGGCTGGGTGTTATGAGGAAGATCTTAATATCACAATATTTTTCAGCTATACCATGATAAACTATCTATCTCGACATGTTTAAATAATCTACAAAAACTATTTTCAACCATATAGTGCCTAAAATTGCACTGGTATACTCATTCAAATCAACCATTCAATATTTTTTTTCTACTTTGATTACAAAAAAAGAATGAATTGGGTTTTTTGGTTTGTTTTTTAACAGATTTTAAACGTGAAAAATCTGTGGGTAACTGACAAATGACTATAGTGTGACAGTAAGTCTCTTTCTATGGTCGATACTAGACCTTTAGCAAACAAAAGATCACAACAACCAACAACCTCAATTCACAACACAAAAATCAAACGATTTAAATTAAAAAGATGCTCTTTTTTTGCTTAGAAAATATAAAAATGATAAAATAAAAAAATGTGAAACAACAAATCTACATGGTGACTATAAAAACGACCAAGAAGAGTCACGGGTATCACAGCTGGTTTATTTAACATTTTCTTTGGTGTGTGGAGGGACGTTGACATGGAGAGTTTAAAACATTCTTAATTTTGCAGTGGATGACTTTTCAGCTGGTGGAATAAATTAGTGGGACTGCTACTTTTTGCGGCAAAATCTTTACCACGGTTTTCAAATTACCGCATTTTGTTCGACATCCTCCTTGTGAAATCCAAAATTTTTGTCCAGCTGTTTAACCCTGTTGGTCATTCAGTCAATGAAATCATTGAGACTAACAGTAGAGATCCTTTTGGATCTAATATAATGCCTTAGATTTGGCAGTAGTACAGCCTACTTTTCAGTCCGCGTCATTAATGATTTTTACCATTTTACTGTAAAAACGATGCATTGTCCAATGCTGTATAGTCCAGGATTTTGTCTTGTATTCACCCACACACCAACCTGATGCTTGCATCATCTCCACAGCCATTGAGTTTCTTTCATCTGCCATTTCTTTTTTTTGAAGTTCCAAAGTTCATCATGGGAATAGCTGGAAATGCTTCCATGAGTGCCCTTGCCATCGCTCAAAATTAAAATGGTTAAAACAAAGTGCATTTTAATAAATATAAAATTGTAGATGTCTCTCATCTACAGAACAAAGACCAAGGAATTGATTGTGAACTTTAGGATGACCAGGAAACCAGTGACCCCTGTTTCAATCCAGAGGCGATCCTTAAGTGAGAGACTGAGATTACCCAAATACACTACTAAATGACACAAAATAATTCCTACCTGTGACTTGCTCGCTGTACAATTCCTGCATCTTAAACACATGTACCCTCAGCAATAGCTACACACTCTTAATGTTTGCACATCCTCTAAAGAGAAAATAACAAAATCTGTATAAGAGGGCACCTCAATGTTAACCAATGTTAATTTTATGTAATATACTGGGATATTTATAATTTGAAGTATTTGTTTCAATTAGAGCTAATGTTACATTTTGTGACTTCGTAATATATTGTATTTAATTTAGCTTTGTTGCAAAAAGGTGGCGCAAATTCTGAACCCAGAGGAGAAGACTCAAAAATCAATGCTAATATAATGATCTTCCGACCGTCAATAGGACATGCCATTAAAAATGTACATGATTCCATCATGGGAGAGAGAGGAAAAATTGCCTGGGCTCAAACGCCTCCACAAATTACTGAACAGAGTTCACAATTTGAACAGACACTGATTTAGATTTTTCCAAAAATTACTGTGACAACGAGTTGGGTATAATCTTGAAGGAAAAAAAGGGCGTGTCACTCCTCTTGTCCACCTGGAGACGGCCACTAAAGGCAGTAAATGCTTTCTAGGACAGCATCTGTGAGAATGGGAACAGGAATTTTTAGCTCTCCTGGTTTGGGGAACCCTTGGCTTGTCCATGCCACAAAGCAGACACACTGTCACGGTTTGCGGGTGCAAGCCGTGTGGAAGTTAATTAGGACCGGGCAGCAGCAGCTCAAGTGCAGGTAAGAATTTATTAACAGAAAGGCAAATAAACAGAAATGGCGAGTGACACTAACAGGTAACCTAAACTGGGAAAACTAACAAAGCAAACCAGAAACGAAGATGCAGGGAGGTCCGAGGAAACACATATGGAGAGACGCAGGGACATCTAGGGGAACAACACAGACGAAACAGCAACTAACAGAGGCAGACACGAGGTTTAAATACACCGAAGGATAACGAGGGACTGAGACACAAAAGGAGGGCACAGCTGGGAGTAATCAGACCTGACGAGACAGGGGACGAGTAAACTGAACACACTGAGATAAGACACAGACCGTCACAATAAAACAGGAAACACATACACACAAAGACACAGACTAGCAAACGCGGACTTAACACAGGAGTAGACGGCAGAACAGAACAACACTAAACCGGAGGAAGAACAGACCCAAAATGACACTAGTAGAAAACACAAAACGCTGGGTCAAAAGGACCCAGGATCGTGACAGTACCCCCCCGTCAAAGGCTGGCCCCAGACAGCCCAACAAGGAAACAAAACAGCCAGAGAGAAAAAAAAAAACAAAACAACAAACAACCCGACCAGGGCGGGCGGTGGGGGTCCAGGACGGAGGGCTCGAGGCAAAACCAAAACAGGAGCACAAGAGGGACAAAAACCCAAAAGCAAAACACGAGCCAGCACCAAAAAACAACAAAAGAAACACACTGGAGCCCAAGGAAACAGAGTCCAAAACAGAAAAGTTCAGGGGGCCGGCCAGGGGGCCGACCGCACAGGAGTCCAAACAGTTCCGGGGGCCGACCGTGCGGAAGGCCACGGTGGCGATGTGGACCCAGGTCAGGGGGCCGGCCCGGGGGCCGACAACCCAGGAGCCCGGACAGTTCAGGGGGCCGGCCGTGAGGACGGCAGCGGCGCCGACGTGGGCACAGTTCAGGGGGTCGGCCGTGAGGACGGCAGCGGCGGCGACCCAGGCGGAGGCGGTCCGGGGGCCGCCCACGACGGCGATGTCGCCTGGCCAGTGGCCTGGAAGGTGGCCGGTCAGCTGCGGACCCCGACGGGGTAGGACCAGGCGACGCTGAAGACTCGGAGGCTGGACCAGGCGACGCTGAAGACTCGGAGGCTGGACCAGGCGACGCTGAAGACTCGGAGGCTGGACCAGGCGAGGCTGATGAGGCCGCAGGTGACGGCGAGGAAGCCGGAGACGAAGAGGCCGCAGGTGACGGCGAGGAAGCCGGAGACGAAGAGGCCGCAGGTGACGGCGAGGAAGCCGGAGACGAAGAGGCCGCAGGTGACGGCGAGGAAGCCGGAGACGAAGAGGCCGCAGGTGACGGCGTGGAAGCCGGAGACGAAGAGGCCGCAGGTGACGGCGAGGAAGCCGGAGACGAAGAGGCCGCAGGTGACGGCGTAGATGGTGAGGCTGCAGCTGGCGTGAATGAAGAGGCGGCAGCTGGCATGGAAGCCAGAGACGGAAGCGCTGCAGGCGGCGGCGTGGAAGCCGGAGGCGGCGGCGCTGCAGGCGGCGGCGTAGATGGTGAAGCTGCAGCTGGCGGCGGCGTGGAAGCCGGAGACGGAGGCGCTGCAGCTGGCGTGAATGAAGAGGCGGCAGCTGGTGTGGAAGCCAGAGACGGAAGCGCTGCAGCTGGCGGCGGCGTGGAAGCCGGAGGCGGCGGCGTGGAAGCCGGAGGCGGCGGCGTGGAAGCCGGAGGCGGAGGCGCTGCAGGCTGGACGGATCCCTTGGACCCTCCAGCGACGACAGGAGGCAAAGGCCGGACGGATCCCTTGGACCCTCCAGCGACGACAGGAGGCAAAGGCCGGACGGATCCCTTGGACCCTCCAGCGACGACAGGAGGCAAAGGCCGGAGCGGTCCCTTGGACCCTCCAGCGACGACAGGAAGCAAAGGCCGGACGGATCCCTTGGACCCTCCAGCGACGACAGGAAGCAAAGGCTGGAGCGGTCCCTCGGACCCTCCAGCGACGACAGGAAACAAAGGCCGGAGCGGTCCCTCGGACCCTCCAGCGACGACAGGAAGCAAAGGCCGGAGCGGTCCCTCGGACCCTCCAGCGACGACAGGAAGCAAAGGCCGGAGCGGTCCCTCGGACCCTCCAGCGACGACAGGAAACGAAGGCCGGAGCGGTCCCTCGGACCCTCCAGCGACGACAGGAAACGAAGGCCGGAGCGGTCCCTCGGACCCTCCAGCGGAAGCCATGACTGAGCCAGCGGTCATGGAGGCCACTAGCTGACACAGAGGTGACTGGCAATGCACCGAGCACTGGTTTTGCCCAGGCAACACTGACACGGAGGAGTTCTCTGAGAGCTGCTTAATCTTCAGGGGTCCAGAAACAGCTGGGGGGTGAAACCTAGCTTCTGGGGAGGCCCTGGAGTGCATTACTTCGCTTGAAGCAGCTAAAGCGCAGGAATCTCCCTGGGAGGAACTTAGACCTTCTCCCTGCATGAAGTGAGTGTGTGAGACTGGTGACGGAATGAGCGACGGAGCTGCGGGGGACACTGGAGCTGCGGGGGACACTGGAGCTGCGGGGGACACTGGGGCTGCGGGGGACACTGGGGCTGCGGGGGACACTGGGGCCTGAACTACGGGGGACACTGGGGCTGCGGGGGACACTGGGGCTGCGGGGGACACAGGGGCCTGAACTGCGGGGGACACAGGGGCCTGAACTACGGGGGACACAGGGGCCTGAACTACGGGGGACACAGGGGCCTGAACTACGGGGGACACAGGGGCCTGAACTACAGGCGAAACTGGGAGCACTGGAGGCTGGGCAGCTAAGTGAGCTACTGGAGGCTGGGCAGCTAAGTGAGCTACTGGAGGCTGGGCAGCTAAGTGAGGCACTGGAGGCTGGGCAGCTAAGTGAGGCACTGGAGGCTGGGCAGCTAAGTGAGGCACTGGAGGCTGGGCAGCTAAGTGAGGCACTGGAGGCTGGGCAGCTAAGTGAGGCACTGGAGACTGAGCTGGGAGTGGTTGCGGGGCAGCTAACTGAGCTGAGAATGACTGCGGGGCAGCTAACTGAGCTGAGAGCTGCAGAGCAGGCGATAAGCCGTTCCTATCGTTATCTGCCGCACAGAACACAGCCCCTGAATGAACAGTCAAACAGTCCGAAAATGGAAAAGAGTCCTCACTCACCACAGCCGGCGATTTAGAAGTCCGAACGTCCGGCTGTGGGGTGGCGTGCCGGCGGCGCGATCGGCGTTTTCTCCCCGCAGATGGCTCCGACGGGCCGGGCAAGTTCACCTCCGACGAGTCGGGCAGCGAGGCAGGGGTGGCGGAGAGAAGGTGAGGTGTGTGCCGGAGAAAAGCCTGCATGGTCGGAGAAAGAGACTCCAATAGCCATGGCAGGCCGGAAAAGAGGCGTTGTAGCCGGCTTTCCACTGCGCGGCGAAGCTCTTCCGGTGGATGCTCCAGCCACAGGCCGAGAAGATTCTCCACATTGTAGGTGACGTCGTCCCGGAGCCCCTCGGACGGATTTGTTGCTGCTGGGTCCATGGTGGCTGTTTCGTGCTGTCACGGTTTGCGGGTGCAAGCCGTGTGGAAGTTAATTAGGACCGGGCAGCAGCAGCTCAAGTGCAGGTAAGAATTTATTAACAGAAAGGCAAATAAACAGAAATGGCGAGTGACACTAACAGGTAACCTAAACTGGGAAAACTAACAAAGCAAACCAGAAACGAAGATGCAGGGAGGTCCGAGGAAACACATATGGAGAGACGCAGGGACATCTAGGGGAACAACACAGACGAAACAGCAACTAACAGAGGCAGACACGAGGTTTAAATACACCGAAGGATAACGAGGGAATGAGACACAAAAGGAGGGCACAGCTGGGAGTAATCAGACCTGACGAGACAGGGGACGAGTAAACTGAACACACTGAGATAAGACACAGACCGTCACAATAAAACAGGAAACACATACACACAAAGACACAGACTAGCAAACGCGGACTTAACACAGGAGTAGACGGCAGAACAGAACAACACTAAACCGGAGGAAGAACAGACCCAAAATGACACTAGTAGAAAACACAAAACGCTGGGTCAAAAGGACCCAGGATCGTGACACACACCATGAACTCTTTGTGTGCACCTGCTTGGCATTGCACATCTCACAATGCGAGATTAATGCATTTGTTGTTGCAATGTCCAAAAAATGCAGCAACATGGTCCTGTACCAGCAGGCAGTTTTCTGTGAGTGGAATAGTATTTAGATGAGCCGGTCTGACAGGTCAGCCCTACCTATATTTTTATTGTATGCCATGATTTTTGTGGGACAGGGGATCTCTCTCATAGCCCAGTGTCCATCTCCATCCTTCACCTCTCTTAACCATCTCCCCTGAAAATTCAGGATGGATGGAGCCAACGGACACCACCTGTGTGTCCATCCATTTCACAAAAACAAGTGGGCACTCTGTGATCCATCTTATAGATCCCCTTTGACATTTTTTTGCTCAGAGCATTTGCCCTCCCTTTAGGGCATCCTTTTCTGTTTTCCCTGTAGGTGCCACATGTACCAAACCTCATGCTGGTCAGGTCCAGGAACAGTCTGGGGCTTGTATAAAAATTGTCCATGTAAGCATGGTATCCACTGCCAAGACAGGAAGGGTGATTAAGATTCATCACTACATCATAGGCCAGCCCATGCTCACTTGCAGTTAGTCTTGCCAGTGTATATGTTACATCTGATGGTGAAGCCACTTCTTGATTCAGCCACTATAAAAAATTTTCATTCCCCATTTAGTTTGACTTTCATGTATTGTGTCATCCCAGTTTTTGCTTTGGTTGCCACCATCCTTTCATCCACTGACAGCTCTCTCCTGGTGGTAATAAGCCTGGTAGGCACGGAGTATCTCACCATATAGAGCCCTGACTAAACAGCTTGTCATGGCCTGGCGTTTCCTTGTTCACGTCATTTTTTTTCTTTTTCTTTTTTATTATTAAATGTTCTCTCTTCTTTTGGACTATGGGGTCAAAGTGTCTCTATCTGGACTCCTGGTGTTCTCCGTGGCTGGAACCTGCTAACTTCTGGGGCAATGTCAGCATCCTCTGACGATGGGTTTCCAAGGAAATGCTGGAAATCTGGTCCTTAAAATTTATCTCAAAGTGGTTGTTTCCCTTGATATCCTAGTTAACAGATAAAACAGATTAATTCTGTAGTTTGAAAATTGTGTGCACTCATCTTTTGTTTATATATATTAAAAAAAACAAACAAACAACAGAGTGATGTATAATACAGTTGAAATTACTTTCTAAATCTGCAGACTGCTGAGGTAGACTTGTGATTCCTATGGTCTTCAGAAGTATTTAAAAAGTAGTATGGGAGGAATAGGCAGAGCCTTTAGCTTTAATAAAAATTGATTTTAGTTTACCTTTAGGTCCTCATCAGCGTTTAAGTTTGTGGCATCAATATCAACTTTGGATTTCTGGATCCACAACTGCAGGCTTCTGAAATCTTCAATGTTTTCCCCACTACAATGACTTGCAAACACAACTGCTGCACTTCGAACCATGTCATCAAGTTCTTTTAAGGAAGTCGCAGTAGTGAAGAGGTCAAGCTGTGTGCACTGTCAGATTAATGAGAAGTTATGTTTAAGCTTTTCAAAAAAGAGAGAAATAATGCTATATGCCAAATTACTAAATGGCATGTCATGGTCAAACATGATTATACTTACTACTTTTTACAAGTCTCCTTGGCATTCTTCATGAGATGAGTCAGACATCTTTGAAGAATGTGAACCTCAAAGTCTTCCTTGCTTTCTTTTCCAGAAGCGATGTTGTAGTAGTGATTAATGCCTGTTGCATCCAGTTAAACAATGTCCTCCTAAAAAGCATCTTTGAAAAATCCGAGTGCTCCTCAAAGACCATAAACAAACACTTTTTAGGTGTAACATCACCTTCTGTAAAACTTCATCTGGGTTGTTCTTGTTATCCATCATTAATTGTAGACTAAGGATCTCGTTGTGGTGAAGATGACTTTTCTTTCGTATTTCCAAGGATATGTTTCGCAAGACTTGAGGAGTTTGAACTTTAAGTCACTCAGGTATTTTAAACATATTTAGAGACAGTGTTGTTATATAGGTATATATAGCCTACATTTATTTTTGAGAACTATCCATAAATACACATTGTATTATTTAATAGGACATTGTACAAAAGCATTAATTTAAAATTTGCAGTGTTTTTGCTTCAATCATTTTGGTTTTCTCCTCCAAATATAAATTGGTCATTCTTAAAATGAGTCCATGTGCCACAGTGGTATACTAATGATAACTTTGTAATGACTGACCTGTAGGGCTGTGCAATATGTCTACAATCTCATATCCTGATATTTTATTTCATATCCCGATAATGATATGTATCACAATATAGTACACTTTCTGTATATTCAGTGAATAGTATATGTAATCACCACTATTACTTTTTACATTTGAATGAGAAAATCAAAAATGACTACTCATTCATTTGTAGTTTACCAATTTTTACTAATGCGTGAAATCCCTGTTTTTCAACAGTGTAAAAAAAGGGACCATATCTTTGCAGATTATAAGTTGTAATGGCTGCTGTTATTTACTTCCATCTGTGAGTCTTTGTTATATGGCGTGCCATGGGCAAAAGCCTTTTCTGTCATTTGACTCTGTGGTTTATTTTGAGAACCTGGCAACTTTTTTTTGCTTCTCGCCATACTTTCATGTGAATCTTGCGTAGGTAGTAGAAGAGGTTTGTCGTGTTTGAGTCTGTGGTGGGGACCAGTATGCGCCATAATTTGGATAGTACAGTTTTCTGATCCCTGTCAGACTTTTCATAACCAAACTATGTCCGTGCTACAGAGGTAGCCCCTCATTTAGGAATAAGGTCCTTCTGTTTGGAGCTACCTGGTTCTGCCTCATCCTCACTGGCCATGCTGGTATTCTGTGCCTGCATCCACGTGGTGACCATCCAAATGATGAAAAAAATCTTGCTGTAAACAGTGTATTTTGTGACACCACAAAACAAATGACAGAGTATAATGTTAAATGGTAGATGTTTTAATTCTGTCATCTGATATATTTTGTCTTATCACACAGCCCTACTGACCTGCTCAGGTGACTGTTGTCCATCTCTGACCTGTGTGGCTCTATTTGGTGTATAGCTAGGCGATGCTGATAGGTCCACCTCTTGCTATTGACATTATCTTTAAGAGAATAGCACGTTTAAGGGTAGTTTAAGTGGTATATTCTAAACAAATTTGAAGAAAAATGTAAAATCTGTGGCTAACTAGAAAAATTTGCATTTCCTGCGAAAATGCAGTGTGGATGCTTTAAAGCTGAAGCTGTCTGCTGAAAATAGCTGAAAAAGCTGAAAAGTTGCAAAAATTGTAAAAACTTTGCAGAAGCAAAGGAACTCTGTTAAAATGTAGTAACTTAGCAGAACTGCAATATCTTAAAGGAAACATAATACTTGGCAGAAATACAATAGCATAGCAGAACTTAGCAGAAATATTGTAACTTACCAGAAACACGATAACTTCTCAAAAATACAAGAATTTAGGAAAAATAGTATAAGATAACAGAAAGAATATATTTAGCCAAACATTCTTAAACATTACAGAAATACTATGATTTAGAAAAACAGTACAACATAGCAGAAATGCTGTGATTTACCAGAGACACTGTAATATACTATGAATATTGTAATTTTATATAAATACTGTTTTAGCAAAAATACTCCAGTTTAGCACAAATATTATAATATAGCAGAAACACTCATCTATAGCAGAAATGCTATATTTAGAAAGAAAAATATAATATAGTAGAAATACTATGATTTAGCAGAAATCCTACAATATAGCTTAATAACAATGATTTAGAACAGATAATATGATTGAGCAGAATAGTAATAACTTAAGTGAAAATATTGGAAAGGTAAAATGATAAGCTGAATAAAAAGGAACATGGTTAAGTTTGCCCAAAACTAATTTTTGTTCACCTGTGAAAAAATAAAATAAAAATACATTTAGAAAAAAAAACAAATAAGAACAGCCAACAGATACACAAAATCAAATATGGATACACAAATCACCAAATACACAGAAAATCAAATATGGGTACACAAATGTACAGAGAGACAAACACACAGGGTCTATGCCAGTCAACCAGTCTGAATATATTATATTTTTATCCACCAATGAGATGCTGCCCTAAAAAAGGTCTTTGTGTGTGTCTTTCTTTCTCTTTCTCTCTCTCTTTTCTCTCTCTCTCTCTGAGACTTGCTGCTGCGCGCGCAGCAAGTGAACAGGGGCTGTTAACAGCATGTTTCTAGGTCAGTAAAACAGCTGTGAGCTTCTCAATTTGAATCCACCAATCAGAGAGGCTGTGTGCTTTTTCCCGCCAAAACTGGTGCACCAAGTGCAGGCTTTTACACATGCAGCACAGAGAGAGACAGGATTTTTGCAGTGTATTTCTCATAGTGAGGACTCCCCTCAAACAAACAGCCATAAATTCCTAACCGTAGGGGCTAAAACAGTCATTCTTAGACCGTTTTGTTCAGAAGACATGGGGGAATCTTGAAATGTTGAAGCCATGAAGCCAACAATATCCAAATTTGAATGTGCAAGCCCTCAGATATGATTGGTTGTCTTAGAAGCCATATAAAAAGCAGTAAAACTGTATTATGATTTTTTAGAAAAACTACAATTAATCAAAAATACTATATTTGGCGGAAATACTATAATTAAGCAGAAATACTATATTAAGTACAAATCCTATAAAATGGCAGAAATAGTATGATTACTGAAAAGCAGCAGAAATGCTATGACTTAGCACAATAGTAATAACTTAAATAGAAAAATTGGAAAAGCAAAATGGACAGCTGAAAAAATCCTGAACATGCTAAGGGTCACTCAAATGTAATTGTGAAACGAAAAAAAATCAGCAAAAAAAAGTATAACAGTCACACAATCACAAATATGTACACATATGGAAACACACATGCACAGAGAGACACACACAGGATCAAATTCAGTCAACCAGTCTAAATATATTGAATTTAAATCATACAATAAGATGCTCCCATAAAAACTCTCTCTCGCCCTCTCTTTCTCTCTCTCTCTGTCACACACACACACACACACACACACACACACACACACACACACACACACACACACACACACACACATATGAAGAGAAAAGTAAGTTTCTAGGTCAGTCAAGCAGCCTGGGAGCTGCTAAATTTGAATCCACCAATCAGAGAGGCTGTGTACTTTTTCCCGCCAAAACAGGTGCACCTGTTTTTACACACACACAGCACAGAGACAGGATTTGTGCTGTCTATTTTTCATAGTGAGGATTCCCCTCAAACAAATGGCTATAATTTCCTAACCGTAGGGGCTAGAACAGTCATTCTTACACCGTTCTGTTCAGAAGACATGGGGGAATCTTGAAATGTTGACCATTTAAAATACAAATATGAAATATTAAAGATATATGACATAGATGATTGGTTGGCTTAGAAGCCATGAAGGCCCCAATACGCAAATTTGAATGTGCAAGCCCTCAGATATATGATTGGTTGTCTTAGAAGCCATATAAAAAGCAGTAAAACTATACTATGATTTGGTAGAAAAACTATAATTAATCAAAAATACTATATTTGGCAGAAATACTATTTTTTTAGCAAAAACACTATATTTAGCACAAATCTTATGAAATAGCAGAAAAAATATGATTCAGCAGAAATGCTGTATTAAGCACAAATCCCATAAAATAGCAGAAATAGTATGATTTAGCAGAAATGCTATATATAGCACAAATACTGAAAAGCAGTAGAAATGCTATGACTTAGCACAATAGTAATAACTTAGATAGAAAAATTGGAAAAGCAAAATGGACAGCTGAAAAAATCCTGAACATGCTAAGGGTCCCTCAAATTTAATTGTTAACCTCTTAAGCCCCACGCCCCCGGCATTGGGGGCAAAAAGGAGATCACGTTTAATCGGTTATAACGCCGGTTGAGAAATATAAATCCAGACATGTGTGGTATCCACAGAAACCCCAGAATCTCAGCTAAAATGTCATATAAACCATTTCTACAACCACCAAACACACCGAAAACAAGCCGCGATTAAACGAGCAGTTACGTAAATGCGCAGAAGTCCGCTAAACACACAAAACCGAACCAGAAATTCTTCAGACTTCATGTAAGCGGTTAAAAATAGGCTGGTTAGCTCCCAGAGCTATCACTGACTCCACACACCAAGTTTCACCACGATCAGACCAGAATTCACTGAATTAGCCGCAAAAGAAGACCACAAAAACACACAGCGGCGCAAATGCGCTAACACAGAAATTGGCTTACCGTCCCGATTTCCTCCGTTATTTTCGCCGGTAGCCGGTAACCACATGATTGCTGTTATTTACCATGCCTACCTAGGTGCATCAGAGCCATCTTCCGTCAACAACCTCCATTTTAGACCCACCTACAGACACGTGACTGGACAGACGTCACATGCAGTAAATTTGGACACACGTGGGTTTTGGCATTACAACGTCTGATTGGTTGAAGTGACGTGAACGTGGCATCGTTACTTTGAATCTATTGGCTAAAACGATTAAAAAGAGGTGTCAATCATGGAAATTGACCAAAAGAAACCAAAGTTACAGCCCCTCAGAGTTTAAAGGGCCAGAGGCCAATGAAGCGCTCTATGCGCACGGCAGAAAAGGGCCATTACCATGTAAATGTGTGGTTAATTCTTCAAAAATATATATTTTTAAAAAAAGCATTTTTAGGCCTGTTAATAAAATTTATTAATTTCTGCTCTTTAATACCTAAAAAAATTAACTGGCATGGTGTCCAATTGTGTGCCAAAATTGGACATTTTTGTACAACGTCTGGATATTCATGTATTGACAGGGCTGTAGTTTTTCACTGTTTTACTTTAGAAACACAAATCTTTGCACAGATTATGCTTATATGTTGGTTACTGGATTTCTGGAACCAAATATGATCTGAGGCATATTTTTAAAAGGGTTATATGCTAAAAATTACAAAAAAAAATTAGGCGAGAATAAAATCTACTTACTTTTTCTGTGTTCCAGTCTCAGTAACTTTGACAGAGTAATATCTGCTTTAATATTTACACCTCTGATTAAATGTCCCAAGTGTTAGCTTCATTTTGATACCAAGATTGTAAGGACAGAGTTTGTAATTGCAGAGAAATAATCAATTTAATTTAGGCATTGCATTTTCGAGCAGGAAGCTCAGAAACCCCCTTGGGGCTTAAGAGGTTAAATGAAAAAAAATCAGCAAAAAAAAGTAACAGTCACACAATCACAAGTATGTACACATATGGAAACACACATGCACAGAGAGACACACAGGACCAAATTCAGTCAACCAGTTTCAATATATTGAATTTAAATCATACAATAAGATGCTCCCATAAAAACTCTCTCTCGCCCTCTCTTTCTCTCTCTCTCTGTCACTCACTCACTCACACACACACACACACACACACACACACACACACACACACACACACACACACACACAGGGAGAGACAAGCAAGTTTCTAGGTCAGCCAAGCAGCCTGGGAGCTGCTAAATTTGAATCCACCAATCAGAGAGGCTGTGTACTTTTTCCCGCCAAAACAGGTGCACCTGTTTTTACACAGAAGCAGCACAGAGACAGGATTTGTGCTGTCTATTTTTCATAGTCAGGATTCCCCTCAAACAAATGGCTATAATTTCCTAACCATAGGGGCTAGAACGGTCATTCTTACACAGTTTTGTTCAGAAGAGATGGGGGAATCTTACAGTGTTGACAATTTATCATTAAAATATGAATTATTGAAGATATTTGACTTCTAATGCACCATAACTGAGTAGAGGCAAAGCGAAAACTGCCTTGACTTGCCCTCAAACAACGCTTTCTAACTCTAAATCTATTTGGAGTATAGATATCATTCTTTCACCGTAAGAGACAGCAGGCTTTGGTGAACAGTCATGGAAATTTTCAGGTCTGTGTTGAAATCCATCAAAAAGATATGAGAGAAAAAAGTGCCTCATTTCCAGAGTTTGAAATCTGAAGAGATCTGAGCAAGGCACGAATTTCCTACCCTCAAACAAACCCAATTCATGGCCAAATGGTAATAGATGAGAAAAAAATTCTTGAATTGTGAGCGTCAGGAGTGTCTGAAGATATATTGGCACAAGCCTCATGTCTTAACTTCGCTTCGTTCGGGAGATATGACGATTCGAAAATGCCTCTCATTACAGAAATCAAGCGGTGATTTTAAACGAACTCTCCATTGACTTTCTATGGGGATTTTTGAGACTTTGTGTTGCTCTGAGGAGATTTGCCAAAATTCTATAAATCCCACAACAATGATAGTGCCATCTTCTGAAAGCCAGCAAAAATACCTACGTTTTGATGTATAATTTGTGTGGGTTGAGTGAAAATTGAGCGAGTAGCAAGAAGTTGTTCGGACATGAAGAGAAGACTGCGAAACTTACAGTGGCTCACTGAAAGCCAAGTGCATAGCAACCATAACAACGCATGTATTTTGTGAAAAATCACAATTTTGCAACTGAAAACTTAAAAAGGGATAAGATGAAAATGGTAACGGATATGAAAAAGCTGAATCATACATGAATAGGCCAGTAATTTGTGAACATTTTAAAGTTTGAATGGTTGTTCTAAGTGAAAGTATGAGGAAGTAGTTAAGTTTCAAAAACAAGCAAGTTTTAGCAGAATTTTGGAAGTTTCCCATTCATTTCAATGGGACAAAAAAAAGCATAAAAAGCTTAATATTTTAAAAAGTATAATAGCAAAAAATACCAAAAGTCATAGCACACATTAGCAGAAATAGCAGAATAGTTTAAAATTTGAACGGTGAAAATCGGCTGAAAATCGTGGAAGTAGTTAAGTGCCAAAAAACGTACAAAAATTGGCAACTGGAATAATAAAGAAGAAAGAGAAACAGGAACTCAATAGTGTGGATGCCTAAAGCATCCACACAATTATAGAACTGTAAACTGTTTCTATTCAAGTAGACATAAACATGTTTTAGTTGCATACAATGGGATTTGAATGAAAGAAACTGAAATAGCTGGGTATCAGGTTTTGGGTCCGTTGTTTAACTTTGGTGTATTTGGGACGCTCTCCCCAGTTAGCACAGGGGAGTGTCTAGCTGAGTGTAAGCTCTTCCTTCAGGCACTCGTTTTTTATTTTGCCTTTGTTGTTTTCGGAGTAATCCCGGGTGGGGATTTAGGTCCCTGTCGGGGGTAGGCTTTTCAGTGCTTTGAGTGCTGAAAGTTTGCCTTTAAAGTTGCCTCGAGCCTGGTACCCTCCAGAAGCTAGGTAGGCTAGCATTCGAGGGTAGGTAGGACTGGGGAGAGGTTCAGTGGTATTTTTATTTATTGGTTAACCCCGTTGTTATAAATTTTTCTCCTGTCTTTGATGTGTGTGTTGGGGGAAGGTTCTCGTTTATTGGTATCGTTAGCCCTAGGGTAGCTGGCTTGTGTGCTATTGACCGGTTTTCTTTTTCTTCTCTTTTTAAACTATGTTTGTAATGTCTACATTAGATATTTCTGTGTTTACGGCTAACCCGTCGCTTGCCCAGCTCGATGCCTGTAGGAAAAACGATTTGCATGAGGTGGCATCATTTTACGGGATTGGGGTCTCCACAGTTCTGCATAAAGCTGAGCTAAAAGCTGCTCTGGTGTCTGGCTTGGTGGATAAGGGGATATTGGCCTTGCAAATGTCTCCCAGTCCACCTGAGTTGGCTGAGCATGGTGTAGCATCTTAGCATGTTCCCCTGTTGCCAGATCAAAATATAGCACCATCTGTGTCTACGCCTGTTGCTCAGGGACTGCCTGAGGACACTGCCTCATTTTGAGCCACTCTCGATAGAGTCTTTATTAGGTTCAAAGCAGGATGCTAGGCTACAAGTTCATCTGGCTCACCTCCAGCTGGAGAGAGAGAGAAATGCGAAAGGGAGTTTCATCTGAATGAGGAGCTGGAACTTAGGTGTTTACAGCCGGAGCTGGTCAGAGCCAGGGAGATTGAGCTGAAAAACGTGAAAGCAGAGACAACTGTCAAGTTGTGACATTTAGAACTCCAACAGGTTTCCCTTCTTCCGACTGCCTCCATTCCACAGCCAGGGGCAGGGTTTGATGTAGGAAAAAGGTTGGCTAGTTGAAAAAAGTTGGTTGATGTGACACATTGACTTCTGAAGAAATTTTAGATTGCACTCATCATCAGAAAAGTTGCCAACCCCTGCTATAGTTTAATTTGACTGTATGAGATTAATATTCAGTTTCTATGTTGTCAGCTATAATGGCTGGACAGCCTTTAAGAATCAAATCAGCTTCTAAATAAATTGCTGGTTTTTCCTCTTGCTTTTTACTTTCTTTGAGGCTCTGGTGACTCTGGAGACTCTTGAGTCTAGAAAAGGAGCTGTTGGACAGAAAGATGTCAACTGAGTGGTAAGTATTTTGCTTTTCCAATATATTGTTAATCTTCAGTGTGGGAAACAAGATATTTAATAAGTAGTAAGGATGTAAAATTTATTAATAACTTAATTTATAACTTAATATTTTGTTGCACAACCTTTTGAGGCAATCACTGCAATCAAACGATTCCTGTAACTGTCAATGAGACTTCTGCACCGCTCAGCAGGTATTTTGGTCCACTCATGAGCAAACTGCTCCAGTATTTTCCGGTTTGAAGGGCGCCTTTTCCAGACAGCATGTTTCAGCTTCTTCCAAAGATGCCCAATAGGATTGAGGTCAGGGCTCCAAGAAGGCGACTTTATAATAGTCCGATGTTATCCTCTTAGACATTCTTGGGTGTTTTTAGCTGTACGTTTTGAGTCATTGTCCTGTTGCAAAGACCCATGACCTCCGACTGAGACCAACCTTTCTGACGCTGGCCAACACATTTCTCTCTAGAATCCCTTGATGGTCTTGAAATTTCATTGTACCCTGCACAGATTCAAGACACCCTGTGCCAGATGCAGCAAAGCAGCCCCAGAACATAACAGATCCGCCTCCATGTTTCACAGTAGGGACAGTGTTCTTTTCTTGATATGCTTCATTTTTCCTTCTGTGAACATAGAGCTGATGTGCCTTGGCAAAAAGTTCCACTTTTGTCTCATCTGTCCATAGGACATTCTCCCAGAAGCTTTTTGGCTTGTCAATATGTAGTTTGGCATATTCCAGTCTTGTTTTCTTATGATTTGTTTTCAACAATTGTGTCATCCTTGGTCGTCTCCTATGTAGTCCACTTTGGCTCAAACAACGACAGATGGCGCGATCTGACAGTGATGTGCTTTGAGCATGAAGTTCACCTTGGATCTCTTTAGAAGTCTTTCTGGGCTCTTGTTACCATTCAGATTATCTGTCTCTTTGATTTGTCATCAATTTTCCTCCTGCGGCCACGTCCAGGGAGGTTGGTTACAGTCCCATGGATCTTAAATTTGTGAATAATATGTGCAACTGTAGTCACAGGAACATCTAGCTGCTTGGAGATGGTCGTATAGCCTTTACCTTTAACATGCTTGTCTATGATTATCTATCTTATCTCCTGAGACATCTTTCCTTTCGCTTCCTCTGGTCCATGTTGAGTGTGGTAACAAAAAACACAGTTACTACCTGGAACCCTATATATAGGCCCAGTGACTGATTACAGGATTTTAGACACCTGTGATGCTAATTGGTGGACACACATTGAATTAACATGTCCCTTTGGTCACATTATTTTCAGTCTTTTGTAGGGGTACCATCATTTTTGTCTAGGCCTGTGCCATGTGTTTATTTTTTAAATAATTCTGTTGAAGCATGGTTGAAAAGCAATGTCTGACTTTCATTGGTTAACATTCATAGAATTGTTATTATTACTTTTGTCAGATTAGTTAGTTCGGTGACCATTGTGACTTTTTCTTTCATTGACCGAAGGGTACCAGCAGTTTTGTCCACGTGTGTATGTCCCACTGGGAGGAGTTCCCCTGGATAAGCTGGAGGTGGTGGCTGGGCAGAGGGAGTTCTGGGCTTCTCCGCTTAGGAACCTGCCTCTGGGCCCCAACTGCAGATAAATGGAAGAAAATGGATGGCTGTTTTGTAACAGTGCAATGATTCAGCTTGACTGTCTATCTTGAGGTCTGTTCTGTAGCAAATGCAGGAAAAAAATGTTTTAAGAGCAAATATAATGTGGTGTTCTAAAGAATATGATTGTTTCCTTGTAGGACACCAGGAGAGACGAGCCCTCCGTCACAGATGTGTTCAGTGAAGAAGGTCACCTGCAGGTTCAAGACCATTGCATCTCCATCCCACACCCACTGCCACTGTACATAAGGGAAGTTGAACTTTCCTCATCCACTGCATTTTCATCACCTTAATCCATGATAGTCATTCAGGCTGTAATGCCTGGACTGAGCAGGACTGCTTAAACTTGGGTTCAAAATAATTCAATCTGAGACTTTGGTTTTGTTTTTTTTGTAAGGTTATTAAAGTTTTAAATGGTTTGACAAATAAATATGAAAATTTAATTTGATAATATTTAAAGTATAATTAAATAACACAAGCAACAATAGGGGAATATACTTGTTTGTCATTACAGTGTCCAGTATGTTGGCTAATAAATTTTTTTTGCATTTGGAAATAAAAGTTGGGCTGAATTCAGCCGCATTACAAAATGTCTAATTTTTTTTAATCATTTTTTATCATCCTTTCATATTGATTAGGTGTTGCACTAGAACGCTCTTATGTTCAAGGATGACAAAATGTAATGTTATCTAGTTTTACTAAGTTTTACTTACTGTGTACAGTCAGTATGTTAACATTGTTCTCACCAATGGATGACACAATTACAAGTATTACCATGAAGGAGGAATTGTAATTCAACCACATTGGAGGATGATGAGAAATTATGAGGGACATACAAAGTGACACAATACAAATGACAAATTGTATATGTAGGAATAAATAAGCTAATGTTTCAACTCATTGCAGGGTGTCTTTCTCTGTGCTTATGTTTATTAAAATTATTAACATAGGACAGTCTTGCCAGGGCGACCCTGTCATCAAGATATTTTCTGGCAAAATTGAGAGGAGCCTTTATGTTCCTTTTGCTTAGCGATGGTTTTCGTCTTGGAACTCTGGGCAAAAATGGCCTGCATGTCAGTCTCTTTTTTTATATTGGCGTTATATTGTAAGTGAGGCCTGCAGTTCTTTGGAGGTTGTTCAGGGCTCTTCAATGAGTAGTTGCTGTGCTCTTGGAGTAATTTTGGAAGAGCAGTCAGTCCTGGCAAGAATTCATCACTGTTCCAAGTTTTCTCTATTTGTGGATAATGGCTCTCATGGGGGTTCCCTTGAGTCCCAAAGCTTTCTTTTAAAAAAAAAAAAAAAAAAAAAGAGGCTTTATAACCTTTTCCAGACTGAAACATTTGACTTACTTTGTTTCTCATTTGTTCCTGAATTTCCTTGGATTGCAGCATGATGTCTGGCTTTTGGTCTACTCCACTTTGTTAGGCCAGTCATATTAAAGTGAATTAGCAACCACAATGACTTAGAAATGGCAAATGGCAAACCACAGCCCTCACTGGTTTGCTGTGCTGGATGTGAAAACTCAAATTGCTCAGAAGACATGCATATTTTTCCCACTGATCACAAGAAGAGAAAGAAATAGTTGGCTCGAGTCAGTAGGAGCGACCTTAACCTCCTAAGACCCGAACTCTTCCACAGCATGCATTTTTAATTTCTCTTTGATATTTGGGCATATTGGGGCCCGATGAATGTAAAAAAGAATTACCAGATTTTTTTTTTTACCTTATTTTTGTTTTTAAGAAAAATGAGAGTCACATATGAGGATATTCATTTAAAATTTTGATAGAACAGTAGCAGTATAATGTCCTTGTAAGTGGATATCAGGCCCTTGTTGAGCAAAATTGACTATTTTGGTCTAAATAACCCAAAATGTGATGTCCACATATGTGGATGCCAGGTCCTAGGAGGTTAAACTGACAAAAAATTACAACAGAAAAGTATTTGAGGTAAAATCGTAACAAAGCAATGAATTTGCGCTTTTCACAAAGATCACACCACTGGGAAGATTGATTAAAAGGTAAGTTAAAAACTACTTCAGGAAATGTTTATTTTATTTTTTTATGTGGTTGGAAATCCTTAACCACACAATGTGGAGCAACAACTCTTGCACTTTGAACCAATAGTCATGTTTTTGTTTTTGTTTTTTTCTGGCTTTGCTGTTCTGAGTGGGATGTCTGGCAGCATACTTAAGTACCTCCTCCAATCTGCTTCTCAACAGGCAACAGGTGGTATAAACTTTGAAGAGCAGCTTTTCTGCGTGGCACAAAGACAAAGCTCAGATTTGGACTCATTAGACCAAAGCACAGATTTCCACTGGTCTAATGTCCATTCCTTGTGTTTCTTGGCCCAAACAAATCTCCTCTGCTTGCTTTTCCTTAGTATTGGTTTCTTTGCAGCTATCTGACCATAAAGGTCTGATTTGCGCAGTCTTCTCTGAACAATTGATGTAGAGATGTGTCAGGTACTGGAACTCTGTGTGGCATTTATCTGGGCTTTGAGGTGCTGTTAACTTGCGGTTTCTGAGGCTAGTGACTCGGATGAATTTATCCTCAGCAGCAGAGGTGACTCTTGGTCTTCCTTTTCTGGAGTGGTCCTCATTTGAGCTAGTTTCATCATAGTGCTTGATGGTTTTTGCAGCTACACATGGAGACGCATTCAAAGTTTTAGCAATTTTTCAGACTGGCTGACCTTTAGTTCTTAAAATAATGATGGAATGTCATTTCTCTGCTGATTGGTTCTTGCCATAATATGAATTCTAACAGTTGTCACATACATTGATACATAACTGACAGCCCTGACTTCTGCACAACAAAACTGATGGTCCCAACCCCATTAAGAAGGCAAGAAATTCCCCAAATGAACCCTGACAAGACACGCCTGTGAAGTGAAAGCCATTTCAGGTGACTACACCATGAAGCTTATTAAGAGAAGGCAAAGTTTGCAGCGCTGTCAACAAAGCAAAGGGTGCCTACTTTAAATAATTTAAAATAGAAAACATATCTATGTATATGTGGGCAAGAGAATTAAAACACACAGTTGCTAGGCTTCACTTCAGTCAGTGTTGCAGTAGTTCCCCCCCCCAAAATTTGTTAAACTGTCAACACTATACCAATGAATGACAATGACTGAAGTTAACATGCTACCATGAAGTAAAATATATTTGTTAGTGTCATACTTAATTTTATTTGAACCTCAATTTCTTCAATTTGAGGTTTTGTTTGATTTTTTTTTTTTTTTTTTTTTTCCCTGTTGAGCATTTTGTTTTTAAACAAGGAGCCAGGTTTGACAAAAAATCTTTCTTTTCATTCTCTTATATACTTTGTCATGGTCTCTCTCCTCACTGGCAGAATCTCTAATTTTTTCTGTTTCTATGTTCTCATCTTTGTGCAGTGTAAGGCCCAGGAGAGGTTCCCACTCTGGAGTCAGCCACACCTGCTGATAATAACACACACCTGTTGCTGATGAACCCAAAAAAGACATTACATAAAGAATTCTGAACAGAAAAAATCAAACAATGGCTCAAATAAAATCAAATGAAACAGTAAAAATAAGTGCCAATGTGTTGTTCAAATACAATCAAGTATGACATTACAAAATCAAATGTATTATATTTTACTTCACAGTAATACATTGACTTGGATCATTTTCATGCATTGATACAAACAATGTTGACAGTTTAACAAATGTTTCCTAAACATCTCATAATGATGAGATGATGAGATAGCCTTTATTTGTCAGTTGCAGTTGCCCACAACTGAGATATGACAGACCTTGTCGACCGTACATGCAATACACAAGCATCACATTGGGGAGACAGGTCAGGCTAGGTAGCAAGGGGGGGAAAAAAACCCATCGAAATGTGTAACACAAAAGGATAATCCAGGAATGCACAGATATCAACACATAACACAATAAAACACAGACAAGCAACATGGAAGAATATTCCAGTGTGTGCAGCTGGATCTGGGACCGCTGCAATCTTCGATCGCGGCTCCAGCTGATCCGCTGTCCACATCGGATGGGAGATAAGCATGGGAGTAGGCGTTGGATTCGGGAGAGGGAGGGTGATAGTACGTATCAGTGTACGTGTGTGTGTGTGTGTGTGTGTATCCCGTGTTCAGCTGAGAGAAATGTCGCCACGCCCAGTTAAGCGAAGGTCAAAAGTCTCCAGTGGACCCAGGTGGCCTTGAAGGAGGGACAGAGTTCTCACATCAGTCCTGTTTATCATGGAGAATTTTTGTAGTTCCAGTCAGGTTCGACCTTGGCAGGCCTTCAGCTGGCACCAGTGGGACAGCCGCATGAGTGAAGATGGTGAATGTTTGGGTTTCGTGCGAACAACTGCATCCAATTTTTACAGTTGGTCTAATGTCTGTCACTGGTCACCAATTCTCTCAGTTCCTGTTCTTCTTCTCCAAGATGTTATCTATATTGCAGAGCCATGAGCTTCTCCAAGATCTTATCCATATTGCGTTCAATAGCAGTCTTACTCACAGCCCTGCCCATCATCTATCATGTCGGCCAGCCTTGTGGGATTTTGAACAGCTGTAGCCGCTTCTTGTTCTTCGATAAGCTAGGTCCGAGCCAGCTCCAATCAGCCTGTTATCATGGTTCCGAATTGATAGATGTCATTCAATGTCCTCCATCGAGAGTGTCCCCAGACACACGACGCAACCGACCATCGCGTATCCGGCAGCAAACGTCTCCGTGGGAGAATCAGGCTCTCCCAAGCCCAGGAAGGTGTCAATTTCGTTACGGGACCAGTTGACCAAATCCATAATTCTTTAGGTTTTAGAGAACAAGACTGAGAGACTCTTTGAGGGTTAGAGTTAGACAAGACTAGACAAAGAAGCAGCAGAAGGGAAAATAAGGGAGGGAGAGGGTGAAAGATGCATCCGCCTTATCCGAGAGCCAAAGAGAAAATAAGGAAAACTACTACTTTTCAAGGGTCCCAGGAAAATAAACCAATTCATTCTTTTACAAAAACATCAAATGTAGTAAGCCAAAATATCAAAGAAGACATGTTTACAGTTCTAAAGTAACTGTTCTACATTTCTAGGCTCCACTCCAGTCAGTGCTCCAAAGGAACAGTTACTCTGAAACTGTAAACATGTCTTCTTCGGTCTTATAGCTTACACGTTTGACGTTTTTACAAAATAATGTTTTGATATATTTTCCAGGGGACTGTAAAAAGCCAGCTTTATTTTTTCTTCAAGAAGCAATGTTGTCGTAGGATGATGTACCAAGTGTAAGTATTAGCATGAAGTAAAATATATTTAAATTTGTAATATCATACCTGATTTTATTTAAAGCTTTAATTTTTACCTGTACTTTTTAAATTTTATTCACTTTGCGCTATTACTCAATTTCTTCTTTTGGACCTCATCTTCTTCTTCGTCTGTGATGACACAGTTGCTTGGCTCTGCTCCACAGTCAGTGTTCCTCAGGAAAAGTTACAGTGGAACTGTTAACATTTCTTTTTGCATCTTGTGCCTTATTGCATTGGATGTGTTTTGCAAAAATGTTTTTCAGGTATTCTGGGGCACATGTTCAAATAAGGAAGGTTTATTTCTTAAAATCATTTATTAATCAAAAGACACAAAATCATCTTTTTCACCCCCAAAAATATATGTTCAAAGCACCACAACGGCCCAATATCACACAGAACAGTCACGTGATATTAAAGAGAAGCTGTCAATTTAACTCTGTAGAGTGGGCAATCATAGTGAAGCAGTTCATATCAAGTTGTAAATTCAAGCTGCTCAACATATTTTTGGACACCAGATGTCACCAAAGAGGACTTGGTTGGAAAGCTTTGAGTAATGAATGAATGGGTCACGGAACAAAACAAGTACACTCATTCAATAATTGTTTAAGTACTTATTCAATAATAAGTACTTCAACAAGAGAGAGGAACATAGGGTGATGCATGGAGGGAATGGAGGGAAGTGCACACAGGTGGACTACATCTTATATAGAACCCCCAAAAGAGGATCCTGTTCATCTGGACGCAGCGTTTTCAGTGGGAGAAACGTATCCAGGTCACTTCTTTAGACTCAGCTGATCGCACATTTCCCCAATCTTATAAACAGTACTTTTGCATAATAACTGAAACTAGCACCACTGAAGGAACAATGGGCTGGGAGGTCAATTCCTTGATCATTAGCATGCAAATTCTCATGACCATTGATCAACAACCACTGATCAATGGCCATGAGTACCATTCAAGTATCAAAAAGAAGTGATGACGGCAGCAGCATCCTTGCTGGAGACGCAAGAATGAGATGGTTTGGACATGTGCAGCGGATAGTGGATATACTGGACAATGGATGTTGACTATGGAGCTGGAGAAGCTTAAATTACTTAAGCATAAAAACACGTATCAAACAGTGAGATAATACTGGAAACTACACAGACTGCCATAGAGTAAAGTTAAAAACCCAGTCAGGAAAAAACTAAACAATTTATCATTTCATCAGGTTAGATGGTATTGTGGTCAAATTAAAACTCCAAACAGCAAACTCCCAAGCAGATTGTTGATATATATTCAATGTGGTATTAACTTGCATAGCTAAAATAACATTTCTTTGAAATAATTACTTATTGAATGAATAGTGAGTTTAGTATTCATAAACTTTTATTTTGAAAAAAAATTAAAATTATCCATCATGTTTTGTTTTGATGACATGCTTTTCGCCATTAAAAAGCTCACAGAGCCATTATAATAAAATGTTTTGACACAAAATAAAATGGTAAAAAGTCACTCAGCAGTTACACTGTAAAAACACTGATGGGTGTTTGTGTCCCAGTGACTGATGAGAGTTATTTTACTGGTACTGACTGTGTGTAAGAAAGTCCCCACTGGGATTATGAAGGGTGCGCTTGAGCTTTTTTGGCTTGTTTTTCTTGATGCTGTGTGGAGAGGGCAGCACAGAAGTCTTTGACAACTGCGTGGTGAAACTGCAATCAGCTGTTCTTTTTCGCTCTTTCATGTCAGTTTTACGCCCTTCTTTGGATGTGATTAAACGTTCATAAGATTGTTCTTTACTCCATAGTGAAACATTATGAGCAGATTTTCCTTTTGTCTTCTTTTTTCTGTCTTTTCCGGGTGTATCTAAAGATGGCGAAGCATGTTCAAACAGACTTTCTGATTCAGTTTCTTCACTTGCAGCTGCTGGAGTTTCTTGGATATTTTTTTCCCTCTTCGTTTTTAACACCACAGCCTCATCAGAGCATCTTGTATCAGCATTTTCTGATCCTTTCACAGGGGTCGCTGACTTGGTTTCGTTCCTCTTACGTTTCTTTTTCTTCTTCTTCAGCCCTGTGTCAGACAGGGCCTCCTCAAGTTCCTCAAAATCTGGTTCCAGATCTTTTTCCACACTCTCTTGTTCATTTAACATTTTCCTCTTCTTCTTTTTCCTGACTCTGTCATTAGATTCGTCCAAACTTACAGTGATTTCTGCTGATTCAGCAGAACTGCCAGTGCTGACTCCTGGCTTTTCAGCAGCCACAGATCGCAAAGGACAATGTTTTTCTTCCTCTGAATGAGCAGCTTTTCCCTCGACATCAGCACCGAGGAAGAAAGATTTCCTCTTCTTTTTTTTCCGCTGCACAGACAACAGATCAGAGCTTTGTGCCACAGTGTCATTGGAGCCCTCCATGCTTGACATTTCTTTTATTTTCTTCTTCTTCTTGGTCATCAGTAAACCAGCATCATGGTCTTCAATCTCATCTGTTTTCTGTGGATTTTCTTCATCTTCGGGAGTGTTAGATTCATCTCTTTGAGATGACTTTTTGTGCTTTTTTCTTTTCGCACAACTGGATTCCAAAGTTTTCTCAAGGTTTTCCTGAAAAGCTTCAGTATTTCTGAAACCTTCACCTTCATCTTTAAACTCTTTCTTTTTCTCTGTTCCTTTTTTCTTTTTCTTCTTCTTTGTTGGTATCTCCACATCATCGTGAAGAGATTCAGCAGCGGTGTTGCACTTTGACTGCTTGACATCTTCCTCATCACCATCATTGCTTTCTGACATTTTCTTTTTCATCTTCTCCTTTTCATGTTCTTCAGGTGACTTCTTTCTTTTCTTCTTTTTCTTCTTCTTCTGTTGTGAATGAGGAATGTCTCTCTCCTCCTCCTCAATGATTTCCTCATTCGCAGATGCTGCAGCACCCTGAACCTCCAGCTCATCCTGACTCTGGCTCTGTTCTTCTTCTGCATTTTTGTTTTCGTTGTTGTCCTCTTTCACCTTCTTCTTTTTCTTCTTCTTCTTTTTCTGTTGTGTATCAGTCATGTCACTGTCCTCCATCACAGTTTTTCCGGTAACATCAAGCATGCTGGTGACCTGTGACAAACAGGGAGTCTCCTCCTCCACCTCAGTGATTTTGTCATTCACAGATGCTGCATCGTGCTGATCCTCCAGCTCGTCGTGACTCTGGCTCTTTTCCTCTTCTGCATTTTTGATTTCTTTGTTGTCTTCTTTCACCTTCTTCTGTTGTGAATCAGGAACATCACTGTCCTCCAAACCGGCTTTTGCATTAAGATCCAGCTCATTAACAGTCTGTGATAGATGTTGAGTCTCTTCCACTTCAGTGATTTCCTCATTCAAAGATGATGCAGTGTGCTGATCCTCCAGCTCGTCGTGGCTCTTTTCTTCTTCTGCATTTTCGTTTTCTTGGTTGTCCTTTTTCTTCTTCCTCTGTTCTGAATCAAAGATGTCACTCTCCTCCATCCTATATTTTTCATTAAGCTCCAGCTCGCTGATGGTCTGTGACAGATGAGGACTTTCCTCCACCTCAGTGATTTCCTCATTCACAGACAGTGCAGCATACTGAACCTCCACCTCCTCCTGACTTTCATTATCAGCTTCTTCTGCACTTTCATTATGTTCTCTGTGATTTTGCTTCTTCTTCACTTTGGTTTCACTGCATGTAGCAACATTATTGGTGTCACTCTGGAAGAAACTTTGGTCTGCAGGCTCACTGTCTCCCCGCCCCTCCTGGGATAGCTCCTCTTTGTTTGAAACTCTGCACTTTTGCATGCATTCCTTTGGACTTTGTGGAGGACTGCTGTCACTCAACTCATCCTCCATTTCTTTTCCCTCAGAGCTGTCTCTCTTTTTACTGTTAGTCTTTAGAGTTACGGTTTGAGCGCGGACGCTTTGGGGTGTGAGCTGTTTATTACTCGTCCCCTTCTCTCTCAGAATGCTACAAGAAGGATCTTCATCATCAGAGCTCTCCAAATCTGAAGACTGTGCAGTTCTCAATGAGGGTTTCTTAGCTGGTATTTTATGTAACACAACCCCCCATCCCCCTGGTGGCATTTTATCACCAGTAAGTCCTTCCCTCCACTGTTTTCCTTTACTATTTCTCTTCTTCTCGTTGTACCAGGACTGTGAGTGTCTCCTTTTTGATGGTATCACAAAATGCTTCTTTGCCTGTCAAATGACACACAACTTAGGGCCTGTACATGCTCATAAAGTGCTCATTATAGTATCAAGAGCCTGCTTACCACCACTTTCATGTCCTCGTCTCCTAAATTTTCTTCTCCCCTGAGATAGAAGAAAGGAAGTTGTTGAATTACCAAGTATTTCAGCTGTATGTCTGATAACTGGTAAAACGTGTCAGTAATATGTTTGAATACATCTGTTCAATTAAGGTTTCTTTTTTGAAAATGAAGAAATGCCACTCAAAGGATGTAAACAAACCAAAACATGACAGATTCCACATTCCATTAGCCACTTTACACTCTGGTGACAGATTTCACCCTCTCTCGGAGTCCAGTTCCCACTGCTCTAATGTGCACTCCTCGTGTCTTAGTCCACACAGCTCTCTTCTTACTATTGGCTAATTCACACACACCTCTTTTGCCTCAGTTCTGCATTGGTGCTTTTACAAATCAGCTCACATTTTGACAGATTTGAGACCTGAGCTTTACATGGCTGTGCCAGCAGACGTTAGGCAAATTTATGTGGGAAGAAAATCATGGCGGACAAAATTTGTGTCTTATAGCTCCCACATTTTGGTGAAATTTTGAGGACTCAACTTACTTTCAAGTTCTTGACAAAGACAAGCATCAGTCCCTGAAGGCCAAAGAGGATGGAGAATGTCATGAACTTCACCTTCATGGGCCGATGATTCATTTTTTGATTTTTGTAAATATGCTATGAATTATCCTAGTTGTGTCTCTAATGGTCTCAAATACATAAAGGAGGAAAACATCCCACCACTCATCTTTTGACAAGACTCTGGAGTTGCTTGAACACGTTCCAGAGGAAAAAGTGGCTACTTTGAGGCATCTGAAACACAGCTTGCTTTGTTTCCCATTTTTGTTCAATACATTATTCAGCGGTTTCCAATATATTACTGTTCTACAGTGTAGTGAGAATAGCAAACATGAGACAGAAAAAAATAATTTAAATGCTTAAGACGAAGTGAAATGCAGTGTTAGAACATAAAAACTGTAAACCTTTTGGAGTTACCACTAAAAGGTGCTTTATAGGCAACTAAGGAAATCAGTAACAAAACAAAATTTCAACTAGCATTAAAGACTTACTCTGATATTGGAGATATGCACTCTCCATTCACGTCAATTGCTGGTAAATTTGACTCCAGATCCTCTACGGTTTGATAGCTTTGTTGCATCTTTCTTATACAATCAAAGAAGGCCCCCATTGAAGAATACTGGAACAAATAAAAGACTTTAGTTCTAACATTTGCTGACATTTACTGTAACAAGTGTGTGCGCCGCTGCTGTTGCTTATGCTTACATGTAGCCTCGTGTTTTGCACCTCACTTAAAAAAATGCCCTTGGCTTTCGGCATCTTGTCTTTGAGGAACGGGAAACTGTACTTTGGCATTCTGAGTTTTGTCTCTTTTTTTTTCCTTTTTTTACTTCTGGTGTCTTGAGGGGAGGCCGAAGGTGAACTGTCATCTTCACTTTCCTCTCGCTCTCTGGGAGACGTGAGACCTGATCGTAGGCTGCGACGCTTCCGTCTGCCTGACCTCACAGCCTCAGGTACAGGCTTCTGAGTGATGAACAGGCTGTCCGCTGAGTCACTGCACAGACACAAAGCTCAAGAGTTTTTGCAGTTTTCAAAACATTTTCATGACCTGGAGGCAACAGAGAAACAGATATATTTTAAACATACTCAAGCGTGAGCCAATTTTTCTAGAATTTGGTCGTAAGCACATCTTCAGATTTGGGGGTCTAAAATCACCGGCTACTTTGTTAAGTATACATTGATTTTGAGATCTGCTGGCCACAGAGGCAATTTGAGTGCAAAGAACTCATTATCGTGCTCAAGAAACCAGTTTGAAATTATATGACAATAGCAGACATCAGAAGATGGCTTTGACTTTGGCGATAGAGGGATGGACATAGTCAGCAACAATCCTCAGACACGCTCTGGCGTCAAATTTAGGGTTGGTTGGCATCAAGAGGATTAAACTGTGCCAAGAAAATATCCCCCACACCATTACATCACTTCAGTCGTCTTCGATGCTGATATAAAGCAGGATGGAATAATGCAGACAGATACTCTTCTGCATATCTTAGATGTAAAAAGTAATTGAGTAACCGTTGGCTTCAATAATGTTCACAGGATATTTTCTCTTTTTTTTCATTCTCTGTAAACCAGAGCAATGGTTCTGGGGGAAAATCCTAATAGATCAGCAGTTTGTGAAATACTCGGACTAGGACATTCAGCACCAACAACTATGCCACTTTCAAAGTCACTTAAATGACATTTACTCCACATTCTGATGCTCGCACAGGAGTTCAACTGCACCACAGGAAAGTGACTGTATTTAACTTTTAAAAAGGTATTGTTGAGGTTTTTCTCAATCACCGACATCTGTTTCAGCCCCTCCACCTGTAGGCCTTTGGGGAAGGGGCTTACTTATTTTTATACTCAATTTAATACGTGATATATTAGTTTGGAGAAATGAGGTCAGACCCTAGCGATCAAACTTTATTTTTATTCTGCAAAACTGGAGGTTTCCCACTGAAAAGTAGGCACTGGAAAATATGTTTACTGAACTTGAGTGCAGTATCGTGTACAGGATAATGAGTGAAACTGGAGGAGGAGGTGTACATAAGCAGGAACACCCTGACCATCAGGAGGAAGGATGTGTGGTGTTGTGGCAAGGAGAAAGGTGCAGAAGAGTGCAGAGGATGCATGGAGGATACCTGACCGTTCTTCCTTTATTACATTACAATATAGAGCATTTATGTAGGAGACTGATGTCAATCTTATGACACAGTACACTGTTTACCTTGTTGTACCGTGTTATGGGATCATTGCAAGGAAGAATATCAATTTTTCTTTACATTACCTACAAATCCAAGTGCTCTTTTATGAAATACAATGTTAACCCCTAATTTCGTGAACGCAATATTATCTTTAGAGTGAGTGTGTGTGTGTGTGTGTGTGTGGGGGGGGGGGGGGGGGGTGTCTGCATGTGTGTGCTGTTTGTGAAAAATACAGACATTTAGATACATTTGTCAGAGTATCTGAGCCGGAGTGACCTCCACTCCTCACCTGTCTGCTTCAGCGGGCTCTCCTTCAGCTGCATTATCCTCTCTGTTCTGACTCGAACAGAGAACAGAAGAAGACTCGATAAACCTCGAAATTCTGTCCACATATTCAGGAGGGAACGTTTCCAGCACAAAATCCGATGGATCCGCTGCAGCAACTTCAGCAACAGCGTCGGATTCAGTCCACTCATTGGACTGACGCACTTTCGCCATCGTAGGACTCACCGAGGGATCCGTGAAAAATCTTAGACATGAAACACGTAAATACAAGAATCTTCACCAAAACACGCAAAACACTCCACATGCGATTTGACCTGGAAGTGTTTAGACGTCACCGAGGTGACGATGGTCATCTGACCAATCGCCAAAGAGGAGGCATACGACACTAAAAGAATCAAGAGGTTACAGTGTTTCCACTTCCGGTTTTGTCTCCAACTGAGCTCTATATAAGATTTTTTTTTGTGGCTTGATGGCTCCTGCATCAACTCGACATAACAATGAGCCTCACACAGAGATAGAATTAATATTAATATTGCAATTAGCAGTAATAATGGTATTAGTTCCGTTCAGACAGCGAAGCACGAGCAGCTCGTTTTCTGTATGAGACTGTGCACCAAACCGGCTTATACACTACATATGTCCACAGCCTGTCCAGCAACTTGTGACAAATGTAAAGTGTCTCCTCATGTGTGAATCACATTCATCGTCCGTTTCGTGGTCTGCATTATTTAATGAGCTCTATCTTAGGATATTTGCTTTAAATGTAACCAACTATATGAACTGGTGTGCAGTTCATAGAGTTGGGAGATTTCCCGAGCCCAAAGACCCCACTTCTAGAGCCAAGCCAATAATAATGCTTTCCTTTTTATCTAGAGGGGATTATTAATTATTAAGGCGAATATGGGCAATTTTTGTTTGATTTTTTAAGTGAAAGAAATAACCAATGTCTTTAAATTGGATGAGGAAACACTTCCGGGGAGGGTTATCATCTTGTTCTTATTTACTCTTTGTTTGAAGTTTAACCCTGGTCCTGTCCGCTTTTCTTATCCACTTTCCCTGCACCTCTAAACTGTATCCCAGCGCGCTCACTCTCAGGTGGATCCATGGCAGACACCAGCAACACCGAGAAGGTTCAGCTGCACGCCCCAGATCTAGAAGAGCTGCGTGGCGGTAAGCTCTGGTATATAAGCGCAAAGTTGTGCATGTGTGTTCATGTGACTGGGCGCTAATGAAGGTGTTGTTGCTGATTGGTTGCAGTATTACAAGCAGGACTGGAAACTAACTTTGCTGAAGTTGAAGTGAGTGTTGTGGAGTGTCCGGATCTCACCAAAGAACCCTTCCAGTTTCCTGTCAAAGGTAGGAGCCTATCAAGAACACAAGTGTGATTAAAAACGAATCCTTCTTGTATGTTCCACTACGTGCATAAGCATTTACGTCAATTTAAAACACTTCATAAAACATGCATATGAGTGGGGATGAGCTTCATTTGCAGACTGCGTATCAGAAACACCCTGAAAGATTCTTAATTTCGCCTGTACCCTGCAGGCTTGTGTGGAAGCCCTCGCATCACTGATGTTGGTGGTGTGCCATATCTGGTGCCTCTGGTCAGAAAGGAAAAGGTAGTTTTTAAAATAAAAGAATTGCATTGAGAAACTTTAGTGAAAGGTTTTGCTAAAGCATATTCAGCATCTTCTTCTTCTGTCAGGAATACAACATGAACACTGTATCAAAGGAGCTGGAACTTCCGGGCGCTTTCATCCTCGGTGCAGCAGCTGCTCCCAATAGATTAGTTGGAATGAATGCAGAGGTGAATTGCCTTCCTTCTAATCCAAAGTGCTTCACTCAGCAAATGACCTCAGTATAAACTAGCTGTCATTATAATCTTGAAAGGGCAGTTTGGTACGGCAGCAGTCAGCGGAATGAATGTTCTTGTCCACAGCTGATGCCTCTGGTTCTGACCGAGGCAGGGGGAAGGCCCGCAGTGAACAGCAGCTACTTCTCCTCCATCAATCCAGCTGATGGCCAGTGTCTGCTAGAAAAATACAGCGACAAGTTCACAGACTGCAACTTTGGGCTGCTGGGAAATCTGTACGCTTGTGAAGGGAAACCTGGAAAGGTAATCAGTCATAGCCTTTTAAAAAATGCACTCTCATCCTGATTTGGCTTTTGGAAAATAATGAACTAGTTTTACTTAAACATAATGATCTGTAAGTTAATAACATTGCTGATGTTGTTTTGCGTGAACTTTAGCCCCATTTAATGAGAGAATAAACATTAACAAGAGTTGTGTGACTAAACATGCTGAGTTGGTAGTCTTCGCCCGTGTGCCTCTGCAGGTCATAGAGGTTCAGGCAAAGAGGAGAACAGGAAGTCACAGTCTGGTGACGGCCTTGCGGACGAGCCTTGAAGCTCATTACCCTGATAAAAGTCTGGCCCTGGGAGGCACCTTCATCATCCAGAAAGGGAAGGCTAAAATCCACATCATGGTAAATAGTGGACATGACACAGAGCATGTTACAGACTGCTGCTGACACAGCCACGTGATTTGATTTGTTTCCTTGCCTGTCAACAGCCAAGAGAGTTCTCAGTCTGCCCCCTCAACACCAGCGATGACGTCAACAACTGGCTCAAGCACTTTGAGGTCAGCGCTCCACTCATCTGCCAGTCGGTGCTCGTATCCAGAGACCCTGTAAGTTAAAGCCAATAGACTCACACCTCAGCGTGATGCAGAAATATAAAAAGATCTGGTTATAGTTTTATTACCTGATTACAGTGTTTTTGTTCAGTAGGCTTTTTTGTAATGTCCGCTGGTTGCTTTGCAGGGCCTGGACCTGCGTGTGGAACACACCCACTGCTTCAGTCACCACGGAGAAGGTGGCCACTACTACATAGACACTACACCTGACAGTGTGGAGTATCTGGGCTACTTCATGCCTGCAGAGTTTGTCTACCGCATCGACAGGCCGAAGGAGACCCACGGAGTCGGACGAGATTGAAAAACTGCATAAAACATGTTGGCAGCGCAGAATCGTCTGATAATCTAAACTGAGACGACTCATTGATTCATTTAAAGCATGTTACATTTCATACATAAAAAAATCACTTTACATGAATCAATAAAATAAAAGAATCCCAATGAAGTGATCTGAATTGTGTGAAGAAAAAAACAGTGACATCACAACACTGATGTACTTTGGACCTTGGCCTACATTAATGCTTGCCGACTCTACTGCAATCAAAAGAAGTTGTGTAACGTGTTGCAGGCTAGACTGTTGCAGTAGGTAAAGCTGCTTAGAGAAAGCTAGCTTTTTAAAAACCTCCATGGCCAACCTGCCCACACCCTGGATTCACGTATGATTAGGCCTCTTGTGGGTGTGTGCACAATGTGCTTGATTAATATCCACCTCACATCGCTTTCTTATACTTCGACTTGCTGAAACAGGGTAGAATAGCAGTGCTGGTGCTTAGAAAGACAAGTGGTGTAAGTGTATAACTGTGTACACCTAACCAGTGACATTGTTTTAACGTAAATCAGATTTTAGTGTTTTAAATCCGTCTTGTGTCATTTCAAATAAATCTTTCCTCAGCAGAAAACTGTCACAGCAAAATCGATGGAAAGATGTGTTACTTGTAAAGAACTTTGTCATTTAATTAATAAACCAAGACAATGATTTTCTTCTGAGTGGCTTTTTTTTTATGTGTGTTGTAAAATAACTATATATTGTGTTTGGTAAGGTTCAAGTAAGCTGTGGGAAAGGCTGAACTGATTTTCTGTTGGTACCAAGGGGTCAAAGTGTGCCAAGAAAATATCCCTCACACCATGACACCAGCCTCAACCACTGAGACAATTAAGGATAGATGCATGTTTTTATGTTGTCTACATGAAATGTTGACCCTACCATTCGAAAGTTGCATCACTAAACATTCATCACCAGGCCACGTTTTTCTAATCGTCTATTGCCCAGTTTTGATTAGCCGGTGCAAACTGTAGGCCCTCTTTGCTTTTTTTAACAGACAAAAGTGGTACGTGGTGTGGTTGTCTACTGCTTAGCCCATCTGCTTCAAGGTTCAACACGTGTGTTCAAAGATGCTCTTCTGCATACCTTGATTGTAACAAGACAGTTAAATCACCTTTCTTCCCTATTCTGATGTTCTGTTGGAACTTCAGCAACCATGTCTTCGTGTCTGAATGAATTACACTGCTACCGTGTGATTGGGTGATAGTAGAACTTTGAGGCTTTCTAAATGTTTCCCCCTAGTATTTGGGGAAACCTTTTGAAAGGAAGATTTAAGAAATTTTCCCTAAAGGCTGTTTAAAGGTTTTTGTACAGCTACATGTATAACCAACAGGCATACAGGCTTTTAATATTATCTGTTTCTTTACTAATATCTGTCTGACTGTGGGCATACCATGTTTCCAATAATAATAATTAAATTAATTTAATGTTTTGTTTTTATTTTATTTAAAATTTTTGAATACTTCTATTAAAATGTAAAAACCAAATCACTTATCAAAGGTGACTCTTATAGCTTTAACACTAGAAGTCCCAGAGAAGAGCCATTTGGCTTTTCTACCTTTAATATTCTTCACGATCAAAGAGCGCCCTCTGCTGACCAACGCAGGCGGTACACCATTTCCCACAATGCTGCTGCCGCACCAGCCCGGAAGTGAGACGTTTATTGACAATATGGCTGCCGAACTGGGTTTCGGATTTGCAGAAATATTTTAATTGACAGCGCTAGCCGTGGCTGCGACAATAACCCGTTTCCAGCTCAGGAGTGTACGCGACAGTTGCATTTGAATGAAGACAACCGCGAATCCACGGGATGGTGTCAGTGAGCTGAGGAAACGTCCAGAGTGTGAATCCCGTCATGTCGTTTTTCAAGAGGAAAGGTGAGGAAAAAGCTCCCGCTGAAGGCTGCAACGTCGACGGTAGCTAGCGCTGCGGAGAGGGGTGCCCGATAATATGTGACTGATGAGGTTGTCGGTGCATAAATTAGCCGTGTAAACTGAGACGTTTGAGGGAATGCGTTTCCTTCTTTGCCGCTGCTCCTTACTGCTTTTACATGATTAGCTTAGCGCTGGCCTCCCTGCCCCCCCTCCCCTCCCCTTCCTGATTTATCTAACTTCATGTTAGCCGGGGTGGTATTAAATCCACCACAGAAACCTGCCACAAGTCTACATCAACGCCTTCCTGTATGCAGACATAATTCAGGGCTTCCAGAGCATCAAAGGAACACTGTTATCTGCTGCAAAGCAACGCTTGTGTCGAAATGTTCAGTAGCAGCTAGCTAGCTCTGTTGAGGTATTTTCATACATACTTAACAAGCAAGATATGTCAGAAATATTACCGGTGACAGGTTGTATCTCAGTCAGAGCTGTTAATTATCAAAAGGACACACGTTTGCTGTAACACATTTGGCTGTAGAGAACCTGGAGTTGACTAATGCTAATTTTCAGTCACTATTGAGTAGAACCTAGATGGGCTGGGCCTGCTTTTTTCTGTATTTTCTTGAACACAACGTGACAATGAATTTCAGTTCAAAGCCCCACAGTTTAACCTCTTTTGTGGTCATTGTGAAGGCTGGAGTCACACTGACAGGCGTGTTTTGTGTCTGATCTACATCTTTTTTTAAAGTGGGTGGGCAAAATGTCAGATTCGCCACCACCTACAAATGAGCCCTTCTCTGAAACCCTGTCAACCAAACTGAAAATTATAACATTAAGGGGGATAGAGTAGGTGTAGGAAATACATTTGGAAAAGAAAGAAAGGACTTTATTTTTCTGCTGCACCATCCTACAACAGGTTTGTCTGAGGCTTTTGTTAGAATTCACACAATAAGAAAAAATATATAAAGGCCAGAGAGGCCATTAATAATGGAGTCAATAGAGCTCCTGTCTCATTTCCTTGGGAAGCCACCATAATAACTACACTGCTGAAACTGGCCGGCGGTTTGGTATCCCCTAAAGATGAGTGTTTTTTCCTGGTGGCAGTCACAGTGACTAAAACAGCTGACACAGCAGATCACCAAAATGAGGAAATATACACTTCACTTATCCATACCCAAAATGCTGCTCAGGATTGACAGGAAGTGAATTTGTTCCCTGTTAGGAGGAAGAATTTCAATGCCAAAAAAAGGAGGAAGTGAAAGTTTTACTATTAAATTTGAATGCAATTTTCCACTAAGTCCCAGGCACTCTGTTAATACATTATTGTAAGTTATCTTTGTAGTTATTAAAGGTTTATTATTTTATGTTACTAGTTTTTCTTAATAGTAGCATCCATTTCACCAACCTATCATTGTCCTGTAATAACATTAACATTACGTAAAAGCATTACTTCACTGTAGTTATTTGCATCGTTGTGTTTTAGTCCAGTTGTGTAAAAATTACTGGGGTCCAGGCTTTTTAAAAACCATGTTGCTTCTCTGTGGCAGACAGCCTGTCGGGCTCAGCCAACATTGACTCTTGGTTGATACACACACACACAGACAAACACGCACACACACACTCAGATATGGCTCCATCCCAAATGTCTCACATAAAGAGCATCTTCAGCTCCATTTGTTCAGGCCTCCTGGTCCATTTTGTGATGTCACTGCTTGAAACGGTCGCTTGGCCCGACCAAACTGCTTCATCCGGAGATATGAGTGGAGGGTCACTCTGATGAATGGTTGCCACTATGTCTGCCAGCATGCACTCATTCCCCTGCAGGGTGCACACATCATTCTTTTTGGTTAATTTGACAGCTGCAGAGCTTTGGAATGGCTTCACATATCTGCTGTATTATATGCACTGTGTATTTTTCCGGGACAATCAGTAAATCTTGGTGACCTTCAGGTGTAAACTAGCTTACAGTCATGTGAAGGAAAACCAAAACTGATAGACCAAGGTCACAAATTGTAGGACTCTAGTATAAAAGCCCTGACTGTCTGCACGCTGTAAAACAGTGATTCTCAAACTGCGGTGTATAGAGGCCGTGGATGACCATGCAATAATCTGAAGTTGAATGAGCATAATTCATGTGGGGAAAGTAAGCAAAAAGACTGCTGATGATGCTCTTTGGAGCTTTTTAAAAAAATAATTAATAATTGATTTAGAACTGTGGGGTCTGTCCTACAAACTCTTTATCTTTGGGAGTGGAGGATGCTGGGAAAAGTTTGAGAATGACTGTGGTATATAAAGCAGGATGGACATTGTTTTCACATTTTAGAACCCAGTTTTGAGATTTAACCCACATCTGTCAGCAGCAGTGTGGCCAGGTGGAGGAAAGAATATGTAAGAGCTAATTAACTATTACCACAGACTAACACCACACAGTGTGAAACGACATTGCCACGATAATGACTAACAATGGTTTTTTGGGTTTTTTTGCCTTTTCACTAGTTTTCAGTTCTGCAGATATTATTAAGCAGCCTTTCTTAGAAGTCTGTATTAGAGTTCAACAAGTGTTACAGAATTGTTGTTGTGGGAAACACATCCCCACCACACGACATCAACCCCTCAGTGAAATCTCATGTATTGATTCTTCACCCTCCCCGTATTATGATTCAAAACGCTGCTTGCTTCTCCATTTCCAACCACTGCTCTCATCTTTCTCCCCACAGCCAAAAGCAAAGAACCTGAGAAAGGGACAGACGCTAAAGTCAATAGAGGTGAGTTCCTCTTTACTCTTGTGAGGTTATGGAAGGTTTGGTAGTTGTTGTAATGACACAGCTGTGTTTGGTGGCAATATAAGCACAAATATCCAGTGGTGTTGTTTTTTAAAAAAATGTTTTTTGTGTTTTTTTGATGCGCTTGTGTACCCTCGCCCACTTTGAGCTGACTTGGAAAAAAGTGCATCTCTGATTGCTCCGCCAGCAACATTACAGGATGGTCTTGAAATGTATAACAGGATTACGTTTCCTCAAAGAAGGGCTTAGACTGTATTTAAAAGTTTGAAATGAATTCACAGATCCAAAGCAACAGCAGCAGTCGGGAAGCTTGAGCTTAATTAAACGTGAAAAGCAAATCATTTACTTTGGCTTCATCCACTTACACAAGCCACTTAAATTTTGTAATTACATTTCTAGAAATTATTATAACCTCTAGATGGCAAGTAGAGACAAACATGTGATATGAATGCAAATAAATGCTTGCATTTATTATGTAATTGTAAGTCTTTTTCCTTCCTCTGGCTTTCCCTTATTCTTGAGGTATGGCTGTGGAAGAACTGTTCTTATGTGGTGTTAAAAAGGTCTTAAATGATCACAGCTGAAAGAATCAAAACTCTTTCCTTTGGTTTTCTCTAAGTATCTTTAATCAGTGCTGGTTAAACTGTCTCGTGGACAGAAGCTGTAGCCTCTAGCTGCTAACAAAGCTCACAGCGCACAGTGAAACAAACACTGAGCAGTCTGTCTTCTCAAGCATCTGCCACAGCCCGAGGCTTTGTGTACACTATGAGCTTTTCCAGAAACCCTCACTAAAAGGACCCTTTCTTACAAATCACACTGTTGTCACACATTCAGGCCGCTCAGAACATCAATGCTATTATATTCTTTTTCTTCAATTAACTAAATTCTGTTTTCTCTCTTTCATCTTCTGCTCACAGCTCCAACAAGCCCTCAATCTCCAGGACTAAGGAACCACCATGCCATCCAGGAAGCTGCTGGGCCGAGCCACGTGGCCATCAGCGCCATCTCGGCCAACATGGACTCCTTTGCCCGCGGTCGCACCGCCATCCTCAAGAAGCAGCCGAGCCACATGGAAGCGGCGCACTTTGGAGATCTCGGTACAGAAGCTGCACTCATGAGCTTTTGCGTTGTTTCCAATGATTGCAGATAAACACCCAGAATATTATTTAGCTATAAAACGTTGTAGATTCAGAATCACAGAGACAGAATTTACTTTGGGTTTCTTTGAGTTTGATCCAGATGCAGGTTTGTTGTCCCTCTTTGGTTACAGTTATTAATATGTGTATATATAAGGATTAATTTATTTAGTCTGTGACCTTTGAGACAGTTTGAGTTATAAATGCTGCACACTTTGAAGGACCTGTCTGCTGTTCTGTACTTATTTGAATACAATTTGGTTAAACCAAAATGAGTTTTCCTCAGAAATTAATGCAAAAGGATAGGAAACAAGCATTAAGACTGTGACTTTGTTAACTTGCTCAGAAATTGTTTCCTTATCCCGGAGTTCAAAGTGAACTTTCCTGGTTATATCGAGTTTCATACATAAAGAAACTTTTCTTAGTCATATATTACAAATAAAAGCAGACACGATCTCTCATTTAGGTGCTGAAACTGGAGATATGAAGCCTTTGTCTTTGAAAAGTAATTCATACATTATTAAAGATAATTAACGTGTTGTTATTTGATAGATTAATTAACTGGTTCACAAAGGGTTCACATTGGATGTACTGAAACCAATACAGAAAAGCTCTGCCAATCAAGAGAAACACTGCATAGAAAATAAATACAGTTTTTTAATAAGCTGTCAAAATTCAAAGGTAATTACAGCTGTCACTAAGGTTGGACCGTAAGCTCCCGTTTCTGGTGTTACAGCGATAGTAGGCCTCTTGCGTCACTGCAAGAGCAGAAACATCCTATTGTCTTATGCAAGTGGCAGTATTCCCTCATTAATCCTGTGAGCCACTCACTGGGTTACATGTATCAGGTATCCCAAACATTCCTGTCAGGGTAAGGTTGGCCTTATCTTCTCAGGCAGTCACGTGGGGACAAAAAATACTCTATAATTAGATTCTGTGTACGCTCCCCGGATGTCATGATATGGAGCGGTGAGCATTCACTGTAGTGACAGGAACTGTACAAGCAGGTGGGGCGTGCTGGACGGAGGTGGAGGAACCTGTGCTGCAGCTTAGACGACAAAGTCTCAATGAGACTTGCTGGGCAGTGGGGATTTCTGGTCTGTGGTTTCAACAGACTGGAGAAGAAAAGGAAGGAAGCATTAATGAGGGTGCGTCTAGGAGGCAGAGAGGCGTAGTTTCACGGTTGGATTGAGGGTTTGTGGCTTCTGAAAGCAGGAGCCATGAGGTTTTTTTTTGTTTTGTTTTCTTTGCTAGTGTTTAAAATATAAAACAGGTACCACTATGACAGAAATTCAAAGTCATTCTAACAGACATTGAATTACTGTGAAAAGGTTTGCAAATGAAACAGGAGCCTTTGATTATCCCGGCGTAGATGCCGGACTAGTTGCTGTGATTTCTAACAGCTTTCAGTGTTAAGGTGGCCGTGACTGTGTGATCTTTAAGAATCTAAAGAGGCTGACTAAAAGCACCACACACTGCGTGACACATCTTGAAGCACCATCTTGTTTTCAAAGAGCAAACATAACACTGCCAAACTTCAGCCCACGCTTCAGACTAACTACAGCTGATGTGATGTGATTCAAAATCACGCAAGACAGTCGGGTGTCTAGTCAGGATGGATAATAGAGCACTCAGTTTGCTTAAACACAGTCTCCCTTTGAAGCATTGTTTAGCCAGATTACATTGACAGTCACTTCAGTTGCACATTAATGCAAATAAGTAATCAGCTAGTCACATGGGGTGCATTTAGGCATATAGACAACTGTCTGAAGTTCAAACTGAGCACCACAATGGGGAAGAAAGTTGAATTGAAGACTTTGAACGTGGCTTGTGATTTTTGGCAGGCTGATGTGAAGATTTTTAGAAACTGCTGATCGGCTGGTATTTTTCCAAACAACCATCTCAAGGGTCAAAAAAAGAGATGATATCCAGAGAGCAGCAGTTCTCTGGGTAAAATGCCTTGTTTATGTCAGAGGACAGAGGAGAATGGCCTGACTGCTTTGAGATGACAGTCACTCAAATAACCACTTGTTACAACTGAGGTATGCAGAAGAGTGTTTCTGAGCAGATAAGTTAGAGTAGCTGAAGATCACGCTGGGTGCTACTTTTATCAGCTAAGAACAGGAAACTGAGGCTACGATTCACAGAGGCTCACCAAAGTTGGACAAAGGAAGATTGGAAAAACATAGCCTGGCCTGATTAGTCTCGGTTTTTGCTGAAGCATTCAGTTGGTAGGGTCACAGTATGGTGTAAACAGCATTAAAGCGTGGATCTATCCTTTTATCAATGGGGCCAGCTGGTGGTAGTGTAATTGTGTGGGAGATATTTGTTTCATGGTGCACTTTGGAGGACCTTTGAGATGTGGTGGAATGGAAAATTCACATCAAGTATGTGTAGTTGGCAGCATCTGTGTGATTCTATCATGTTGATATGGACCAAAATCTCTGAGTAATGTTTCCAGAATACCTGTAGACTCAGATTGGAGTTTGGAGCATGGTGGGATTGTACAGTCAAAGGTTGCTGTGGATGCCCCTGTAGTTGCTGACCACTTAATCCACGCATGACTGAAAGTATGGACAGGACACACAGATGTGTGCCTGTGACGCACGGTTGTGAAAATTTTGTCTGTGTTAAATCATCTGTGAAATTGCATAGTCTAAGACCAACTCCAGACAGAGAATGAGCTGGAAATTCACAAACCTTCAAAACAAATATCCAGGAGTTAAAATTCCCATCACGGCACCCTTCAGCCAGGACCAAATGTTCAGAGAGAGCTGAACACAGAAAATCCTCTTTTTATCTTTCATTTCATGTTGCAGCTCTCATCAATATAGTGTGCACGTTACCTTTGAAGGTTGATGCTGTAAATAAGAATGTAGCCCACAGTCTGTTATTAAACTTGAGCACTTGAGTGAGTAATGTGTGTTCAAAGACAGTGTAAATCTCATTGTCATTTAAACGGAAGTGTTTAACAATGGATGGAATTTCTGCTGTTGTGAGTCTTTAAAAGCAGGCATTAAAGTATATGCTGTGTAAATAGCATAAAGTAAATATCAGTGATTAAGGTTTAATTTGTAGTATAAAGATGGTGCAAGTTTTATCATTAATGAATGCACCTAAATTGCCTGTTAATAAATGTGTTGTTGCTAAAATTTTACAGTTGAAACAACGAATTATGTTGCTCTGATGTTCCAGGTCACTCCAGTGTGAACTATCAGCCCCAGGAGACGCGCTCTCGCATGTCCAAGACGGTTGAACAGGCCCTTCAGGACAATGTCGCGATACCCCACTTCATGCATTTCATGGAACTACGAGGTGCAGACCACCTGGTTCGGTTCTGGCTGGAGGCTGAGAGGTTCCGCTCCACCAGCTGGTCACGTGTTAGAGCGCATAGTCTAAACTCTGTCAAACACAGCTCCTTGGCTGAGCCGGTCTCTGCGTCTCCAGATGGCTCAGAGCTTTCAGAACTCACCCAGAAAACGCCCAATGTCCTTGCACGGCACAGTAATAGCGAAGGCTCTACAGTTCAGACTCAGCAGCGGGACTCATCCAGCACAGAAACAGGAGCGAGACCCGGTACGCCTCGAACAGCAACACCCAGCAGGCAGACATCCTCCAGGACGGGGACCCCTCTTAAGGTGCAGTCAAACAGCACCCTGCGAGACCTCTCTGACACACTCATGAAAAGTGAGTCGCCTTTAAACACCTTTTTATCTTTACATTTGTTGTCTTGTTTACAGGTTTTTAACTTTCTTTGTGGATTCCATATTTTGACAGGGGAAATTATTTATTATTTTGATGGCCAACCAATCACTTTTCAGTATACTGAGAAATCTTCATAAATGGCAGCTTTCCTATTTGTCTAAGATTGAAGGCCTTTATCTAGATTTGTCAGATCTGTCCAGTACATTTCCTGATGCTGCCGCTCCCTGAGCCTGGTTCTGTTGGAGGTTTTTTACTGTTAAAGGGAGATTTTTCCTTCCCACTGTCACCAAGTCCTTGCTCAGAGGAGGTCATTTAATTGTTGGGATTTTCTTTGTATTATTGTAGTCTTTACTTTGCAATGTAAAGGCCCTTGAAGCAACTGCTGTTGTGATTTGACACTATATAAATAAAACTGAATTGAATCCTTGGCTGCTGTGGCAAAATTGGTACATCAGTAAATGCTACAGTGACTTGTAATGGAAGTGGATTCAGTGTCAAATCTTGATTTGAGCCATATCTATGCATGAACACTGGACTGTGTCAGGAGAATGGGGTTGGCACATTGTGCAAACTTGTCCTTTCCCACATGTAGCTTATGGCAGGAGAAACTTCAGAAACTTCAGAGACATTCTCAGTTCTGTGAATACTCACTTTGGTTTAGGCTAGGGTGCTGCACACAGGACATCCACTCACTTTCCATGATGTCAACAGAATGTTATCTGCTCTGATCTCACACGCACCGTCTCAGACATCACAAAGACTTTGTAGAAGGAGATGGCAGCTTTAAGACTGTTTACTGTCCTTTTGTGTTCTTGCATGCAGTTCTTTGATTAATGTCAAAGATAGTACAGGGCTGCAGTGGATGAAAATGGCTTTACATTAGAGCACTGATTTCCAAGGTGTTGGCTGGGACCCCCTAGTGGGTCCTGAAGTTATTGCAGGTGGGCCATCATAGATACTTTACAACTGAAAACTCATCTGTGATTTTAAATTTGTATTTTAGTTTAAAATTACCATAAATAATTAGGTTACTTTATTTAAAACTAATGAGTCTTGAAATTAACACAATTTCACAAAGAAGAAAGCATGTTATCTTGGTGTTGTGTTTTCACATTTTTAGTCTGGCTTAAGTTTGTAAATGGTGCCATTAGGCATTTTTCTGAAGAGCTCAGGATGAAATAGCAGGTCTGTGTGAGGTCACATTGGTCACCACATTAAAGGTTTGAGTGGCATTCTTAAGCATGTCATCTCTTTCCGTCCTCTTCATCTGCACTGGTTTAATGACATTGTGTGAGCATGATTAGTGCCCTCAGCTGTTTATTTTCATGACCCAGCTTGTGAAAATTTCATAAAAGCAGTGGGTGGAATTGTACACTTGGTTTTTACCGTGACGGAACGAGTCCAGCAGCCTGAAACAATTTCACTGTGCGCACAGGCAAAGACATGTGGGCATTAGATTGATGCATTAATTGGTAATTCAGACTGACCACCTGGAGGAAGAGCTTTACTTGAGCATCAATTGAGAGATAATTTGTGTGTTTCGCAGGTATAGAGAAAGATGCTGTTACTATCTTCACCAAGTACATCTCTCCAGATGCTGTGAGGCCCATCCCCATCACAGAACAGATCAGAAATGACATAGTTGGTAAGACCACAGATGTTGTCTCACTATTTTTAATACAGCACATTATGGTCCATCTGTTCAAAAAGTGTGCGTGTGTTTGTGTGTGCATGTGCGCGCAAGTGTCCTCACAAACAGCTTCTTCCTCTGGGCCATTCGGACTGTATGTTCTGTCCACTATGCCCCCACACCCCACTCCTGCCCATCCACTTCACTAATCTGAGCCATGGTCTGGGTAACCCCCATCACTCAGGCCACCCGCATACAGACTCGACTCAGACTAAGTCTTTTCTTTGCACTACTTCCAAGCACTTTGCAACTTGTTCTCCAGTGTGTGCCTTTCTCTTGATTTGTATTTGTCTCTCTTTATGGTACATATTTCTCCTATTTGCTATTTATTCATGCTGTCTACCATTTACTCCTGCACAGTTGGTTTGGAGAATCCACAATTTCGTTGTACATGTACAATGACAATAAAGGGCTATTCTATTCTGCAGTAAGTCTTCTATTTTAAATGTGATCCTGGTGTGTGAAAGTATCTGCTCTCTTCTGTTTTGTGTAGCTAAGATTTGTGGAGAAGATGGCATGGTGGACCCAAACTGCTTTGTCATTGCACAGTCGGTAGCCTTCGCTATCTTGGAGCAACAGTGAGTTTCTGTCCATTCATTTTCAAGAGCAGTTAATATTCGCAGCACGTTTTGACGTTAAGATTAAAGCCCATCCCGTGCTCCGTGTCGTTTCGCCATACTGTCTTCCACACTGCTGCACTATTCACCTCCCACCTGCTTTCTGATTTCCAGGCACTTTAGCGAATTCCTGCGGAGCCATCATTTCTGTAAATACCAGATTGAAGTGTTGACTAGTGGCTCTGTGTTCTTGGCTGACATCTTGTTCTGTGAGTCAGCTCTTTTCTACTTCTCTGAGGTGAGTGGGCCTACTGGTTCCTCAAACATGATTTATTTGTACCTGATCATTACACATTTTCACACTGTTTCAGTTAGAAGAATGACAGTTTTCTAGCTATAACACACAGTCTGTGCCTCCTCTTGGATCTGTTGCTATACACCTTTCCATACAAACAGGAAACTAAACTGAAGACAGTAAACATAAGAAACCCGTAGATGCTCCTGTTACAGTGTCACTGATATGATACAAAACTCCATCCACAAAGAAAGAGTAAACATTTAACAAAAGATTTCCTGTCAGCATATACACAGTGACGTTTACTTGAATTTTCTCTCTTCTTTGTTTTCCTTCTCATAGTACATGGAAAAGGAAGAAGCAATGAATGTACTGCAGTTCTGGTTGGCGGCAGACAACTTCCAGAACCAGCTAGCAGCTAAAAAGGGCCAATATGATGGCCAGGAGGCTCAAAATGATGCCATGATTCTCTACGACAAGTAGGTCCTCTGTCTGTGGTTGTAAGATGTTATTGTGTCTGATTTAACCAGTTACTTTTTCTAAAAGTGTGGAGATTGACTTTATTGTTGGAAGTTGCTGTTATGTTGAGGTCATTCTTTCTTTTGAGTTTGAGAATATATTTGTAGTAGGAAAGTAATCTGAGACTCTTCCAGTGTTTTCTTTTGTTAAAAGGTTGCTCCTCTTTGTTTCCTTCGTCATTCATTTTCAGTCCAGATTTCACCTAAATCTATCAAGTTATCATCAAATATGAGTTTTAAGAGTAGTGTGCGCTCAGTAACGGTGTTTCATTGAAGACCTTCATTCTTGGTGTGATTAAATCGGTGTGTTTTTATCTTTGGGTACATTATTTGGTAATCAGTGATAGTGAATCAGCAGCAGTGAGTGTCTGCACACGGTCAGGTTGAAGGAGGGTTCAGCTGTACTTGTGTCTTTGACTGACTAGTGTGGAGTACACTCTGCCTGCTAGCCTTGTAAGCCTAAATGATAAAACTAGTATTTGAAGCTTATTAAATTATTTCTGTTTAGTTATTTTAAAGTAAAGTCTTTGGACCATTTTCCATTTACACATAAGAGAGGAAGCTTTACATCTAGTGGAGCTGCTGCTGACAGTAGGTGGGGCAAGTTGTGGGAGCATACAAATGCCATTACAAAACAAATTTTAGTAGTCAAACAAACGTTTAACTTATTTCGAGACGAAACATATTCAAATTTTCCAATTTGGGTATGTTTGTACTGAGACCCTGAGCATTAAAATTGAAAGTTGACAGAAAAGTTTGCTGATGGTAGTTAAACTGTGATATGCAAACTGCAGCAATGTTTACACGCAATGTTTCAGACACGGTTGATGTCACGTTAGTTTGAAACTGACTCAATGTAAAAGTTCAGTAAACGAGAATGTTATATAGGCTAGCAACTAATCTTTTCCACTTGTTGCCAAAAAAAGGCCACAGTGATGACAAACAGCAATTTGATTTCGATATTTCGCCAATGGGATCGGCTGTATTGTCCAATTCAGCAACTTGCTAGCACACACATTCTCTTGGACATGTAGTGGTTTCAGAGTTCACCAGTGGCGTATTTTATTTAGCAGAACAAAATCTCGGAAGCTCATATTTACCTTTGACCTAATTTCAGGCATCTTCACAAAAACAAGCCACATATAAATAGTCCTAAATTCAAAAATCCTAACACATTTCCAGGTATTACGATTCGTTCGCGCAGCACGGTTCTCATAAAACTAACACAGGCAGTTGTCAGACAACCTAACATATTGACCTAAGATTACAGACCTAAACTTTGGTTTAATGGGAATTTTGGGGCATAAGGAAGAGGCTGACATCATCTGTTGAGATATGAAAAAATTAATTATTGAAGATCTTTGTCTTTCTTAGACTTTATGTACTGCACTCTGCTTGGCATTTATGAAGATTAGTCTGTCAGCCATGAAGAGTTGAGATGTTTTAATGTGTTGGTTGATATTCAGTGGAGGCTTTCCACCAGGCTCACAGTAAGTTAAACTGTGCAGATAGTTTGTTTCACTTTGTTAAAGATGAGAAGGTAAAAGGTCAGTAATTCATCTATAGTGAGACAGTAGTGGAATCTTGCACTTTCCTCCTCTTAGCTTCAACTTTGTTATATTTGCTGGGAGCTATTTTGCTTGAATTGTAATAATTTTTCTTCATAAATGTCACCTTTTTGCGCACTAAATAGTTTATAGTGTCACGCTAAATCATCTCTGCTTTATAGAGTAAGATTTAAAAGTCTTGAGGTTTTGTCTGAATTGTTCAGTTTTGATTAATATCTTAAAAAAATGGCGCCTTTTTCTGAAGCCCTTTGCATATTCCTCTATTATCCCTTCAGGTATTTCTCACTCCAGGCTACCAACCCTCTGGGCTTCGGTGACTCTGTGCGGATGGAGATAGAGTCAAATATCTGCAGAGAGGGAGGGCCACTCCCTGACTGTTTCACCACTCCACTCAGACAGGCTTGGACAACCATGGAGAAGGTCAGATCATCTGATAGAAAAACACGCCAAGGTCTCAGTATTTAATAGAGGTTTTCTCCTAAGGATAAAGGGATGATGAAAATGAAACACTAGAAGAGAAGCATGTGAAGGCCTTATTTAATTAGGTTTGTGAATTGAATAGGATCCTCCATAAAGGTTTTTTTGTTGCAAGTCACTGACAAATCGTCCCATTACACCACTGATAAATGCTTCTGGCTTTGGTTAATGAAAGGAAAGCTGAAAACTGTTGTTAGAACATAAAGGTCAGAAGGGAATCTCTGTAACTTGTGCCCAGAAATATATCAGAAAGCTCATTAATTTCTCCCAGAGTTCACCCTGCTTTGCATTCGTTCAGGTCTACATGCCAGGTTTCCTGTCCAGCAACCTTTACTACAAATACCTGAGTGACCTCATCAATTCAGTGCGGGCCGATGAGTTTGTGAATGTCAGCACTCCAGGTCAGGGCGGACCGATGGACAATGACCGCTCAAGTTCAAATGTCAGCGAGAGCTCTCACACTCAGGTGACCCACACCTTCAGCCCCTGCAGGAATGTCTGCTGACATTTAGACCTGTCCCGCCTCATTACACGGATAATAAAGATATTTTTGTTAATGTCAAATGTTCATGACCATTTATGTCATTTAGTTGTCTTACACAACAAAACAATGTAGGGATGGCGGTATAATGATGCCAAGTAACATTTTATATAAGATCTATCTGTAGTGCTGCTAAAAATGCTGTTCATGGTCTGTTCCCTGCAGCAAAGTGCCAGAAAGGCAGCAATCAAAATCCTCAAAAACTTTGATGAGGCGATAACGGTGGACGTTGCCAGCCTGGACCCTGAGGCCTTGTACCAGCGGCCGTATGCTGGGTGAGTGTTTGTGCCTCTGTCCAGTGACAGAAAATGTTCATCTTTTCATAGATTAACTGTTGCTTGATTCATGGTTTTGTGTTTCCTTGCTGTTACCTTCGCTTTTCTCTCCTTTTATGTTCCTTTGATTGCTGTTTGGATTTAGTGCTTGTACGTGTTTTGTTATTATTGACTCCATCGTAGGGTTTTATGAGCGTGCTTTGAAAAATCATGTGCAGAAATAAATCAAGAGAATGATCTTATTGAAAGACAGAAGTTTAGTCTGGGAGATTTGCTTTTATCCCCTTGCTGAAATTACAGTTGTTGAAGGGATACGCACACACTCACACCAGTGCTGGAATGGTGTGTGTTTGTGTGCGGTTGTGCCTGAGGCTCAGTTTTGTCCTGTTTGTCTTCTCAGAAGGATGACATTTGGGAAAGTGAATGAGCTGGGCCAGTTTATCAGGGAGGCAGAGCCAGAGCCGGATGTGAAGAAATCCAAAGGTATGATACGGTCACACTTCTCTCACCCTACACTCTGTCATATTTTTATCTGATTTCTCCTTGCCATGAAAGTCATCATCTATGTCCGCCATGAATATAAATCTCATCTTCTTCCTATAGCTCATAGTCCTCTGAAATATTCAGCAACTTTTCCCTTATTATAGATTATAAAAAAAACCAGAACAAAAACAGCTTCACTACTTTCCGGGTCCAGCGAGATAAAAAATCTTTGCTTATTAGAGTGCCGTCTATAGGACTAGAACAGGGTATGACAAACTGACTTCTTACTGATTAAATATTATTCATATGTTAATGAAGGCACTGGAGAGGAATTACTTAATGACTTAATTTTGATAATCCTTGTAAAATGCTAAGATTAGCCTTCAGCTTTTAGCCATGTTAATGATTTCTGCTTAGCAATGAAGTCATCTTGTCTTCTCGCTCCTCTCACTTAGGTTCCATATTTTCTCAAGCCATGAAGAAATGGGTCCAAGGCACCTCGGATGAGGTGAGATTGCACTATGCTGAGTTATCATAAATGATTAAATAGCTCGAAGCCCGTAGCAGTGCTCTCTCAGTGGTGTGTATAAAACTTCACATTATACCAGTCCATTAAAGAATATAAATAGAATGCATTGTGTGCACTGTGACCAAAGGCCCAGGAGGAGATGGCGTGGCAGATTGCCAAGATGATTGTCAACGACGTTGTCCACCAGTCAAACCACGACAGCCCCGGCAAGGCCACCAAGGTACGCAACCACACTCAGCAGTCTCATTCCTGCGTGCATGTGGGATAACTGCAGGTTCTCTTAAGTGTCTTTTTCTGTCTGTCTGCAGTTATGACCCCACTGAGGAGCCAAAGGACTGTCACTCCCTACAGATTCTGGCCAAGCCAGTGATAAACAGTACACAGAGTTCACACTGCAATGAACTGCATTACTCTGAGAAAGAACAAGGCATTTTATCACTTCTCCAACCACCAGGTGTGCATGTGTGTGTGTTCGTGTAGCTGAGAGCTTGGATGAGTGATTGTTCACGCTTGGGCTAATAGAAAACTTGAAGTACATCATTGTTCCACTCTTCCTGCTCCTTAACACTATAAAGGTACACGTGTTGACGCCGAGAGTAAAGCGAAATGCAACAGACTGGAGGAAGGAAACTTTTGGCATGATACCAGGAGAAGCTGCAGCATGTCAGTCAACACTCTCACTTTTGTCTTATCTCGGACCTGCGGAGGATGCAACAATAGCAACGTTTTGTTCACTACTTGATGACACACCTCCCCACGCTTTTTATAATCATTCCTTGTTTTTACATGAACTTCTGTCTTTTGGTCAGCCGCTTAAAGGTTTGTTGGTTTGGAGCGTTGTACAGTTTTTGCATACGCTTCCATGAGGCTGCCCAGAGAGGCATTGCCAGCTGTTTACTGGTGTTAGCTGACGTAGCTTTACTTGTTTGGTACTGTACAACATCTGGAAATGTTACAGTGAAGAAGAGTGGATTCAGTTCTTGGACTTGTGGACCTGTATAAATATCCTGGCACCTTTACAGAGCATAGAAGAAAATACTCCCAGTTGTGTTGGAAAACTCCAAAACTCCTTGTCCTAAATGTTCTATGTATAAATATCTATTTAGATTTCTGGTTTACCCCAAATATTAATGTTAATTTTTTATGGTGATTGCTGATTTTTTTGTTTTGTTTTTGTTTTGGCTGTTTTTTGTTTTTTTTTAAATATGTCACTGAAACAAACTTCAGTGATGAGTGGACTGTTTAACTGGAAGGTGAAATAAATGATTTTTTAGGTTTTTTTTGAGCCTTACCAAGATGTGGATAAGAACCAGAACAGACTCTTGGTACTATGTACCACTAATGACATCTATGTGTACTTAATCTATAATATATTTAAATTGTGTTTGATTTAAATACATATATTATGAAACTTTGTCTGTCTGTCAGTTATTTTTTCTTCCGCTGACATAGTTTTGCTGCATTAATGTTAAAATGTGGGAAAAGATAGCCAATCCTTGTGCCAACACCCATAGGGTGGACAGTTATCACCTCTGACCAGGTGGGGGCAATGTTGAATATGCTGTTATGCTTGGGGTAAAACTAGAAACGAGGTGATGTATTTTTTTCTTCCTCTATTAGGAGGCATTCTGATTTTTATTATAACATGTACAGGAAAATGCAACAATTAAAAACTATAAACTACAGCTGAAGGGGCTCAAAAATAGCCTGTTAGTGCAGCATTTCATATCTTTAATTTATTTTAGTAGTGGATCTTATTGGTGGTTAATCACATAGAGTTAAGTCGAAGATAAAAATCAGCGTAAAACAGGCTCTCATGTTGTCTGGGGAAATAAACTTCACAGATGCTTCCTGGCCAGTCCACGGCACGGTCTGCGGGCGGTTTAAGACGATCTTGTGGAATGAACACTTGCACGTGCAGAGGCAACGCCCACCTCAAATACACAAAACCCCGTCCCCTCCTCAGCTCTGACCGGTAGGGGGGTTGTTATGGTAACTGAGGGACAGAGTCCTGTTACCTTGCGTCAAGAAGTAACTACAATAATCACCTTTAGACTATATGATTGCTCAGGGTCAGTTTGTTTGACGGGATATATAATGTGCCCGAGACCGAAAATATTTCACAATATTATTCACTGTTTTATTACAATTTTGTGTGGTGCACAGAAAATAAAGTACAAGGCGCATTTTATTCATCTACCTGCAGACAGACGGCTTTTAGGCAAGTTAAGGAGACAAAAGCATCGGAAATGAAGCGCTCCCCCTTCAAAATAAAATCAGTATTAAGCTATCGGTCTGAAACTTGGCATCATTTGGCGTCGTGTTCCTAAAATTAGCAAAAGAATATGTACATTTTATACCTATTTAGGTCGTGCTATTTTCTGTCAGAACTTCATCATTTGCGTCCATTTGTATATGACGCATAGTAATTTTGTCCCCTCTGTTGCACTCTAAAAAATATATGAGACTAATGAGATAATTATATGGTGTTTGATGTACGATGTTTTGTACCCTTCTATAAAGTTTGGATATTTATAAAATACACATAAATGAATAAATAAATAATGAACCCACACATTTTCACATGTAATCCCTGCTTAATGTCCAAAAACATTACATTTTCCAACTAATATAGCATACCTTGAGATACCATCCTTCGGGCTACCTTTTTTTCAACAGGCTCTGTGTAAGTCATTCACCATAGTGAATAAACGGACATTTATGTTTAAATATTGTGTAGCGCCCTTTTAGTTTGAAATGTTTAAAATAATTTATCGCTTTGCAATAAATATAATTATTAATTCATTACAGAATAAAATCTGTACGACCGCCTCAAACTTTGTCGCCTCTTTTCTAAGCGGGACTTTACTTTGAAAGTCTTAACCGGAAGTCTCCCTATTAACCTGCAGTAGCTCGACGCCGTTCACGCAGACTCGTCCTGAAAAGCAAAGTCCAGAGCCTCCCGTGTTGAGGCGCTGGGTGTATCGGAGGAGAGCGGCGGCTGCAACAAATGTCTGGTCTCTGAGTTGGTGAAGTCCTCCACCTGCACTGCTATGACAGCTGCGCATCCAGTGTTGGGTGTGCCAAACATCTCCAGAGTCAGATTTGAGCTTTGTACCAGCATAAGTGTGGGCGCGGATGACTTGACTTTATTGTATAACCATCACTCACCACAATTCTCTTAGTGTGTTTTCTTTTTTTCTTTTCTTTTCTTTTTTTCCCCAGACCAGATGTTTTGGGGAGTCTCACAGCTGCTGTTGCGGATGCCCAGTGACTGTAATTATTTTTTAGTTTTAGTTTTTGCTGATGTAGTGCTGGTCAGGAGGCTGAGGCTGAAGTTGAAGTGCCGCTCTTGAAGGCGTGAGCTCCAAATGCATTCGCTCCTGGGCCGGGAGAAGAAAGAAGAAGAAGCAGGGTTTGGGATTGATCTGACTCTGTCTCCGGGCTTTCTGCCCCAAGCTGCTACCATGTTCAGCTGTGTGGGCTGCTTCTGGGTGCTCCTGTCCTCCGTTCTGGTCGCCGTCTGCAGTTTCAGCTTCATATCCCCTGCTTGGATTGTTAAGGATCAGCTAAGGAGCAACCAGCATCACCACCAGCACAACAACAAGGACTCCGTGAGCTTCGGCTTGCTGTGGCACTGCTCGGAGTCTCTGGATCACATGTACCGGTGCTACACCTTCGGGGGACTAGGCAAATTTGCAGAGATCCCTTCCAGCTCCTGGCAGGTACTTACCTATACACACCCATGACCGTGACATGTGGATGGATGAGAGCATGTGGGGCATCAAGTGGGTAGGGCAAGATATGGCACTGAATGGAAGAAGCAGCCAAAAATAAATGCGAACATACAGACCTATTACCAAGCAGCAAAGCAAGAGGATTACATCTGTTTGATTATCTAAGATTCAGGAAAAGTGCTTCAGATTTTAGACAACAGGATTTGAATCAAAAATTGGTCTTACAGAAACTAGTTTTTGTTTTCAACATACTGGTTTACATTTCTTGTTGTAACATATCATTTCCTGCTTTCAAAAAAGGTCACTTCATATTTTAGCAATTTTGTCAAATGACCAAAGGTGTAGTGACTCCAAAAGGCACTTGTGCCACTGTAAACTGAACAATACTATAAGACTAAGATGCTCCTGACTCAGTCCTCACAAAAAAAAAAACAACCCACATTTGGGATGATGCTGTGCTTTTCAGTGAGGAGGACGATGCATCATACAGAGCAGCATCTGCAGCACAGCATGCCAGACACACATCAAAGCTGTGAAAGTGGCACCAGGTTGGCAGGCTGCTCACTCATCAGGGCTCCCCACTAGCAGGAATTTCAATTTTGTCTCACTTCATGAAATTGAACCTGGTATAGCAACTGTGAAAGTGGACCACATGTATGATGCTAAAGCTGTGCAACTCTGTACACCATCAATAACAACCCTGCAGACTAAACAACCCTACTTTGTGATACTTTGCAATGTGCAACCCTCCTACACGACTCTTTTCATTACTGGACACACCCATTTTATTACACACATCCACTTTACTGCACAACACACTCTGTTACCAGACACAATGCCAGTGTACCAAAAGAAATCCACTTTACTGCATGTCACACCCACTTTACTACACACGCTCACTACATCTATTTTACTGCAGTGACAACTGTACAATATAACACTTCCACTTTACTAAACACACATCCAATTTAATAAACGAGCAATCACTTTACTGCACAACAGATCAACTTTACTATGCACACTGACTTTACAAGACACACAGCTATTTCACTGGAAGAAATCCACTTTACTGTGTGTGTGCATAAGACAACCACTCTACTATATGACACACATACTTTACTAAACACAAATCCAATTTAATAAACAAACATCCACTTCGCCACTGCATGGCGCCCACTTTACTGTATAACATATCCATTTTGTACACATATAGCCAATTTGATACAAAAAGTCTGCTTTAGTGTATGACACACCCACTTTACCATATGACAAATGTACCTATCCACACACATATCTACTTTACTTCACATACACCCACTTTACTGCATGGCTCCCAGTTTGCTGCGCAATATATCCACTTTACTATACACAACCAATTAAATACACAAACATCCACTTTTCCGCATGACTCACCCACTTTACTGTACAACATATCCTGAACACACACATCCATTTTAATGCAAGACACACCTACTCTAGACATATCCCCATTTTACTGCAAGAAATCCACTTTACTGCATGACGCACCAACTCAACTGTATCGCACACCTACATCACCACATGCACACATCCAATTTAATACACAAACATCTACTTTACTGCATGACACATCCACTCTACCTTATGACAGATACTCTTTGCATCCACTTTACTGCACACACATTCACTTTACAACACAGCTCTTTCCTTCGGCATTGTTCCAACAAAATAACTGGTTATTATTGTTCTGTTTTTGGCTGGATTGCAACAGTGTGACTGACTGACTGAGTGATACATCATCGAGGGGGCTGAGTGTTAACCCTTGTCCATAAATCCATTTGGTTGTTGCACATCACTTCAACTGTTGGTCACTAGTGGATATCCAGTTGTCAAGTACCCCTCTAACATATTTAGTCCGCCTTTATATGGCAGTCAGTGTTTTTCCCTACTTCCACTCCAGTCACTTCATTAACTTTACTAAAAAATGAGATTGGTTTAAAATCTGTACCCTACCTTGTTACTTACCAATGGTTACTTTCCCTGTCTTGTCTACAAGTCAATTCATTTTATTGACATGCCATGTTGCCCTCTAGTTGCCACATTGCAGTCAATGAGACTCTTCCTTTTCTTTGTAGATTCCCCTGTAGAGTTTCCCCACTGGCCATTGCTCTTTTACAATACGTCAGAGCAAACAGTGGATTTGATTTTAGCAGACCTCTGTCAATGGTGCACATGTGAAGCATTTATATCTATAAATTGTAGCTTGATGAAGTTCTGCATGTGGAAGTCTTGCACATGCTTCACCATGCACCAACACAAGAATGTACTCAGCCTGTACTGGGGCAATGAGGAAGGTTAAAGAAAATATATGTGCTCGCTATAGCAAAAACAATTGGCCTGTACTAGTCTTGTATCTGGGATGCAAGTTGTGGTATAATATCATTACTTTCTGCAGAGATCCTGTTTGTACCCTCTCCCCTCCTCTCTTAGCCCTGCACCTTCCTACTGAAATCTACAGTATACCAGCCACCTCTGGAGTTATGATTTATTTATGAAGGGGAATTAGCATTTGAAAGGGAGATATTAATAAGTGCTGCCTGTGTGATTCTAGCTCATCTGCAAAGGAGAGTAGAGTCTAATGTCTTGTTTTTTTTTTCATGGGGAAGCATAGGTGTGAACGGCAAAGACTGGAATCACTCATTGGGATCTCTGTATGTATGTTTCATTACGTTTATACTGAGATGTGTCCCTAGATGAATTAAAGTGTGGTAAACTGCATTTAAGGCTCATTTGGCTAAAATCAGCAGCAATTTAGCCAGTTAGCCAGTTGCCACTGTGTTAATTAGTGTCCTCCCGGTTATGAGCTCTTCCTCAAGTGCGTTAGTGAGTGTGGGGCTGATGGAGCTCGTTCCCTGCGCAGAAATACATGTGTTAGTCCAGTGGTGAACCTGAGCGCATGATATGCTCCCATGGCCATTAGTAAAGGTGAAGGAGCCATTAAGTTTTCATCAGAGCCACTTTATTACTCCAGCACTCCTCACTGATGAGTGCATCATTTCTCTGATGCCTTTCATTTTCAGTTTGTCAACAACAAAACATGCAGAATGTGCTTAGGGTGCCAACACTGTACACAGGTGAGACAGGCCACTCACCCACATGCTACTAGCTCCCCTCTTTCTTTGTTTAAATAGAAGCAGGCAAGTATCACCGTACACTGAGCTCTGTTACATCCATCAGAGTGGAAGACAGTGCTCTCGGTTTGCTCTGAAAAGTCACTCTGAGCCCTGCGGATGCTGTGAGAGTGAACCAGAGGAGTATGAGGACAGGACAGGGGAAGAGGTGGGGGAGGAGGAGGCTCCTTGAAAGGCTGGCCTACTTGTGCTGTAGTTTCTGTGGGCTTTTCTGTTGTCACTCCATGTTGTCAAAAGCTTTTCGCTTTGCTTGGCGCTGCTGAGCTCCAGTGCTGCTGGCGCTCAGGAAAAAAAGAGCTGGAGGCCAGACTGGCAGGGCCTCTGGCTTCATTCAGGCACACAGAGAGAGGGAGAAACTCCTATGAGATGTAAAATTGGGTGGCAAATAAACACAACCTTATGCTGCACTGATTTCATGTGGCATAAATGGTGAAAAAGGGGAAAACTGATGTATATGTAATATGAAAAAAACCCTCACCACTTGGACGTGTGAGAGGTGATGGGATCTGTGTGGACTGCTGATGGTGGCATCTTTCCTCTGCTTTAATAACCAAACCAAATATAATGAACAAATGAACAATCTGCATTGACAAAACTTCACAGTATCCATATTTGTTTGAATTTTTTTGTAATTGTGCTCTCCCCACAGATATCTGTTTTTGGTCACCATCTACAGGCATAGTACGAAGTCAAGCTACGGCTAGAGATACTGCTAGTCTACAGGAAGCCTTTTCTCTTGCTATTTATACCATTGAACTGAAATTGGATGCAATCGCCAGGAGAGCTTTCAGGAGACAGTTTTCAGCTAATAGCAGTGAATGGAGCTAAACGGCTTAGTTATTGACATTTGCTTTGAGACAAAAAAGCCTAACTCTTAAACGTTGTTTTTTGCAAACATAGTCTGCCATTATATATATATGTGTGTGTACATATATATATATATATATATATATGTATATATATATATATATATATATATATATATATATATATATATATATATATATATATATATATATATATATGTATGTATATAAACTGAGGTTTTATTTTTCATACAGACATGACATCATTCTGCTAATGCATGCTTATTGCTCAGCTGAGGATTTATGACTGATTGCAGCAGGACGTCCTCCCTCGATTGTGTCTATTTCACAGCGAAAGCCACAACAGACATGAGGAGAACGGTTAAGCAAAAACTTCCAGGTTCCAGCTGACTGTGGTGGTCGATCATGACTACTGTGAGAAAATTATCTGCTGCCTCTCATTTGACGTGTGAAACTAAAATGTCAATTACTGTAAGTGTCTCGTTTTACGTGATGTCATTAGTACTTACAGGAAGGTATTTAAGTTTAATAGGTGCAAATAATCAAAATATTTAACCACATCTACTCATTCTTCTTCTACTGAAAGCATCATGAAAATGGCTAGAAAAAAAAAATCAAATCTCCGAAGGCCTGACTTTCTGTGAAACCTAAGTTTAGAGAGTGGGAGTTCTTCTTGTTTAAAATTATCCACAGAGGCATTCAACGTCAAACTCTGGTCAACCTTTTGCAAAGAGCCTGCCAATCAGAGGAAATTGGGCTTTTAGGGAGGCTGTCCTCAACGAAACAGGAGCTAAAAAGGCTTATTTCAGAGAGAGTGATGAACTGAAGGGCAACATAAAGGACATATATACAATAAGTAAAGATTTCTTTGTTTCTTTATTTATTTTTAACTGTCATGCAACGCTACTCTAGTAGAGTTCCAGAATAGAATATAGGGCTGGAAACACGCACAGCTTTTATTGCAACATCTGGCGGTTTTCCACATAAATTATTCCATATCTTACTGCTGCTGTTTTCCGCCGGGTTGTGTGATATCCCGTCAGACCAGATGCAGTGCAGCGGCCGCGTGCGTGCTTATCTGCGTACGCTTGAGTATATATGTCGCTTTGAAGAAGCCGGTGGAAGTGTGAAAGCGTGTGTGCAGCAGTGGTGGTTGCCAGGTTGGACATGTCAGAGGAGGAGGTGTACTGTGAGCTGCTGCTAGGTAAAGTGTGAAGGAGGAGGAGGGCGCCTGCCAGCAAACATTTTCACCTTAACTTGTTAACAGCTTATGCGCTTCCAGCTGCTTCGCAGGAACTGAACACTGCCGCTGGATTAGCCGGGCCTCGGTATTAGCGAGCCAACAGTCTGACACACACACACAACTGCACGTATGTGTGTCTGGGCAAGGAGGTGGTGCGTTTGGGTGCTCTTGGATCGTACCGCATGTGTTTTGCCGTCTCTGTGGTGGCGTGTGTGTTCGGGCCTCTACAGTACATGCCCACTGAATGTCAAGGTCGTCTCGTAGCCTAAATGAGCAGTGGCCAAGCTCCAGGAATGCCTGATTGGAAAATGTCTGAGTCGGTCCTCGTCTTTTGTTTTCTGTGCAGAAAATGGCAACATGACAAAGCAGAGATTCTGGGCCGTGGAAAAACAAATGCGATTGGCTTCCATTGAAATCCTCTGACAAATGAGACAAAACAATCGGCCCATGTTGTCTTCCCCACATGCCATGAAGATGAATTGTGGCGATGTTTTACCATGCCTAATTACCAGCTACCTATGAAGTACGTCTAGTGGTGCATAAAACCATGCTAGATGCTCATTTTATCACTCACTGAGCCAGAACTAGTTTTAAGTAGATAGATAACTCATTTAATGAAATTCACTCATGAATCCTGTGTCTGGCTGCTAGACAGTTTTTGTCTTTGGCCTCTGTCATTAATTTCCATATCTGCAGTGGATTACAGCACGCAAAATTGTCAACAGGAAAAATAGAGGTTTCTGCCACAATTTCAGTGTACTGTTGGTGAGTGAGGGTTGGTTTATAGATACAGACAGAAATACCAGAGTCTGCTGTCCAAACTGTGTTTGTCTGCAGAGAGGGGAAGATAATGAGTCAAAGCAAATTAAGGCTTCTGCTTAAAAGCAAAGGGTAGAATAGAAAATTCTAAATACAACAAAGGAAGATGAAGAATGCTCAATCATCCAGGTAAGGAAATCCCAAAAAGTTGATTCTGTTTATCCTGACGTAGCATCAGTCACACAGTCCGAGACTGAAGAAGTCACTTGGATGAGTGACGAAATGTTTGTCCCACTGAAAACACTACGTCCAGATACTTTCTGGGTCTGCTGATCCTGTAGGGTCCGCTTGGGTCCCCGTGATATGATAACCTCATCATCAGATGGTGAGGGTGGACGTCTGCATGCATGCCTTTCTTTTGTGACCACACAGATTAGTCCGCAGAGAATTTACATTACAGTGCACCAACTACCCATGCACACAGGCAGAGGAATGCAAGTGGACTTTCAGGAATTATACCAGGAATGAGTGCTTGGGTGTCGGGTCTCCGGCTGTCTGCAACCGGCTTTAAGAGCATGGTCACTGAGTACTGAGATGAATAATGTGTAAAAGTCACCAAAACTCTGCTGACTCAATAACTGCAGAGTTCCAGACCTTCTCTGGCTTGAAGATCTGCACAGAAACTGTGTGCTGACAGTTTTCATGACTGAGCAGTTCCTGTAGGTGTACTGTGGCCCAGTACTTTTTCTCCATATAGTTTGCATGGCCTCTCAAAAGTAACGTAGTGCTTGATTTCTGTGCTTATTTTCTGTATGCAAGTTCAATAAAGATAGAAACACGTGAATAAATGAAAAATCAAGACAGTGTTTTTGGGTTCAGTCCGAGTCCTTTAAAAGAATCTTGTTTAATGCTTTTTTTAAAAAAATCATCATTTAAATGATTTAAATCAAGAACACAGTGTGTGACTTCTAATTAACTTAATGACAGTTACTCTGAGGATAGCTTCTGAATAGATTAATAAACAGCCCAGTTTTTTCAGTCAAAATAAATTAAATTCACATCCTATTTAGTAACTTTTATTTCTCCAAACTGATTATTTTAAACTATAAAAGTCAAGCACACTCTTCTGAATTATTTTACTGAATGTGTCCTTTGCAGCACGGTGTGATGGTATGCTCTTGGTAGACAGCAGGTTGAGGCAGGGACTCAGCGGTTCATGTGCTGCTTAATAACAGAATGATGGACAAGGTCTGCCCTTTATCTCTCTGAACAACATTAGAGAGAAATGAAAGGTCTGTGCTCTTGACTTGGCCTCCTCACACAGGGGCCTTAAGGTCCAGTGGCACACACACACACGCACGCGCACACACATTCCCAAGGGACAAACACGTGAGCTCCACAGAGGCTGTGAAATCTCTGCTCAACAGAAAGCTGTCATTTGGTGCCTGACGCGGGCTCGAGTTGCTCCTTAGATTTACTGTAGCAGTAAAGCTTCTCACTCTCCTCTCTGCCTCTTATAGGCTCTCCGCTTTAATGCTAATGGGGAACCTCTGTGGTGAAAGCCATTTGTGTGGAAGTGTGTCTGCCTGTTATAAATGATGTTATGGGGTCTAATGCACATGTTGTATCCCCCCCTCCCTCCCATGGGGAGTCCACTGCTCTGCTTGCACGAGAGACAAAAGGCGGACTTGTCTGGCTGCTTTTTCCTCACGACCTCATTCTGTTTAGAGCTTCATGCGCAGCAGCGCTTTCTACAGAGGCAACGCACACAAGTATGATTAGACAACTCAAAGTGATGTGCTGTAGCCATACACACACACACACACACATGCACACATACAGTGCTTTCCACATGCACAGAGAGAGATGAAAAGAGGCAGCTGCGAAAGAAATTCTCTCAGAGTGTGATCAAAAGAGACATTGATGTGATGTACAGTGGTTGTCCATGTCAGCACTGATGCAGTAATTAGGGGTTAAGGGAGGGATGGCTGAGGGACATTAGGCAGCAGAGTGAAACAGAAGAGAGCCAGGGAATTACATGAATAAAAATCCCTCTGTTGTTCCCTTGCGGAAAAACGAGCTCTAACCTGGTAAAACAAGTAGGTACCCACTCAAACGCCGGCACTCCAGCAACCTCCAAAAAGGCACTAACATCCATTTTTCCCCACTCGCGCTTATAAACTGAACTCTCTTTCCTTGCAGCTGGCATCATAAAAGAAATTCGACCTGTAATATTGTGGCCACCGCGCCTCTGCCCGTTTCCCCAGTCTGCTCCCCTCTGACCTTCAGCTCAGTCTCTTCCTCACCAGCTCGCTTACCTTCCGCAAGACAGAAAGTGAAATAAGTACAGAGTGCAAGCAGAGGTGGTAGTGCGAGCCGGAGATGTTAAGAGTCGTGTTTTACTACCATCTCATCTGCCGAGGTGTTTTTCAGGGTGTTAAATTCAGAGCAGAGCTGCACATCATCTCTGTGGCGGTGGTGGTGATGGCAGCATGCTGCCTGAAAAAACAGACAGCATACCGCTTTACGAGCCAAACATAGCCTTGGTCACGGGCTCGGCCCAAATATAAATTAGTGGCTTTTTGTATTTTGCTGCTTGTTCGCGTTGAGTTATTCCAGGTATGTAAATAGAATTATTTAAAAATGGAAAAAGAGTGTAGAGCAAGAGAAGAAGCTGGAACTGGAACGAGAGATAGATGTTTGGTCTTTTGACAGCAAGTCTTGCGTGAAATGTGGTGTGCCGACTTATTATCATACAGCGCATGTTTACTTCAAGGCCACCATTTGCCTGGTGACAAAATTAATGGTAGGGAGTGTGTATACACAGGAGCATTTTACGATGATAGATTTGGGGATGAATGGGCCATTTGGAAGGCATCCCGATTCTCATTTTTACTCCCCTTAAAGGCCACAGTGGGCCTTTTTTTGCATTGTTTGATCTAAAAATTATTCCAAACTCCTGCTATGTTTATGGTTACATAATGCAATTTGACAACAACATCTGCTGGATGAGATAATGGGTTAGAGGTATATAATGGCGTGATGATATGTCAGCCTGTTATTTATCTTTTATATCAAACTGAGCCAGACACTGTTGTCTGCTTCTGATATGAGCTGTTTGTGGAATGTGTCAGTGGTCTGATGGTTATCTATAGATGGTTATCTATAGAAGGCACTTAAAAGGACCATGTCAGGGGTTTCACATTCCTCGTTCAATTAACAGAAAAGTTTTAAAGGGAATTTTCATGTTGATTGTCTACGTGTACAGCTGGTTTTGTTTTATGGCTATAAAATAAACAGATTTTGATGTCTTTATAAAATATGCAAAATCTGTTTGCAGGGGAAAACATTTATGGAAGCTTTCTGGTTTCTGTCCTCTAGTCTCAGTTCTGTTAACCAGTCACATTTGAGCAGGCTTAAGATGCCAGCAAGTAAACGGCACGGAGAGGAAAAGAGGGAAGGCATTTGCCTCAATCCAATCTCAGAATCCTCGGTTGGTGAGCTTTTCATTAGTGTTTTAAAATTTATATATGGTTGGGAAGTTTGGCTCAAATATCAGTTATTGGCTATTTGAGATGTTCTACATTGGAAATGCTGAAATACTGGCCATTCCCCCCACAGAGGCTCACATAGCAGATAAATAAGCAGATTTCCTGGCCAACACATGAGTGCTAAAAAGTGCAATTCTTGGAGTGGTCAGTTTTATTATTGCATATTTTCTTTAAACAGGTGGACACATTGAGATCTCATTTTCAAATGTATGAAATATATGTCTTTATGTCATAAATATCTGTATGTATACATACTTTTTATTACATATATATATTATGTACAGTGGCTTGCAAAAGTAATCAGCCCCCTTGAACTTTTCCACATTTTGTCACATTACAGCCACAAACATGAATCAATTTTATTGGAATTCCACATGAAAGACCAATACAAAGTGGTGTACACGTGAGAAGTGGAACGAAAATCATACATGATTCCAAACATTTTTTTTTACAAATAAATAACTGAAAAGTGGGGTGTGCGTAATTATTCAGCCCCCTGAGTCAATACTTTGTAGAACCACCTTTTGCTGCAATTACAGCTGCCAGTCTTTTAGGGTATGTCTCTACCAGCTTTGTGTACACCACTTTGTATTGGTCTTTCACGTGGAATTCCAATAAAACTGATTCATGTTTGTGGCTGTAATGTGACAAAATGTGGAAAAGTTCAAGGGGGCCGAATACTTTTGCAAGCCACTGTATATAAATATTAAGTGTCTGTATGTAGGCATGCAGGCACTTTATATACTTGAAGATACAATACATGTTCATTAATTAAGAAAAGTATTGGAATGTAAATTCTTTTAATAAATAAATCTGGTGTCGATATAGAGCCCTAAGTATTTATAAAATTAAAAAGTTTCAATATTATGACCATAAGGGATTGGAGTATGTACTGTAGGCTGGATACTTGTATTTGACTTTGTGAATACCATGCACGTAATTTTATCGGAATTTAAAACAAATGCATGTTTGATAAGATGTTTGTGTAGTGTAATAAAAGCACACTGTAGATTTGCAAAGGCGAGTTTAAGGATAGAACACTAACGCATATAATATTGTCATCTGCAGAAAAATGCACATTACAGTTTTGAATTAGTAGGGTTAGGGATGGTAATTAAAAGATATCTAGGAATGCATCCCTGTGCAGCACCTTTACTGGTGGCAAGGGGACTTATAGAGATCTCCTTTAGACACTACTGTCTGAGTTACATGTTAAAACTAAAACGCATCAAATAACACATGTTATCTGTAGCTAATTTGCTCTTTCGTGACATCCTTTGGGCAGGTAAATCTTTTATGACTCATCCAAGTAGATACTATTAAGATTAAAAGTAAGACGTGTGGCTACTTTAAACGACAGGTATGCCAGGGAGTTATCATCTGCGCTAATTAAAGTCACAAACTGGTACCTTACAGAGCAATTTTAATTAGGTTTTCTGTCAAATAATGTGTTTTAGTATTTTTGTACTGACAACCAAGAAGTTTGTGCTTCAGAAGTGGTGAGTGAAATGTATTTTGTTATTCTGTTACTTGATACTAATTAGCATATGCCTGTGTCAGTGCATTGCAGCTGCGAGGTTTATCAGTGCAGTTTGCTAATCAGGCTTGTTAGCATTCGTTGATCACTTAGCATCTGAGGCTGTTATCTTTGGGTAAACAACCAAACAAAAAATACTAAAATGGCGACCAAAGTGATAATATTAGGACTTTAAAATGTTTCATTTTATCATCCTACTCTCCCTTTTCCTTTCATTTTCATTTCAAAATGTTGATATAAAAACAAATCATTTTCTTTCCAGATTAGCATTTTAGCACTATTTTAGAAATAGTCTATAGACTTAGAGTGTTTAGCAAATTTTTTTGACCACCTGTTATAGAAATGAGAAAACACTTTTAGAATATTTCAAAAATTTGTTTAAAACTAGAACTTACTAAATTCATAATTTTATACTCAAATCTGAACCAACACACTAGACTTATCTGAGAAGTCAGAAATTAATCAAGCCTAACATTTAACCACTAACACAATTTTCTTTGGTCATGAAGGCAAGTAAACAACTGTAACTTGGTAATCTTGCAACTTTCATTTTTATTCTACCAACTTTACTTCATTTGTTTTGTTTTTCTGTTTCAGCAGATTTATACATAACAACAACAATTATATTTAAGCATCAAAAATATAATTCTGATTAAACAGCTTGTGGATGCTAGTGGATTAACCATTACAGAAACATGAAAAATGATTTGGTAATTAGCAGTACTGTTGATTTAGGGCAGCTGTGTCATAAACCTTACTTTGGCTGCTGGTCTAATACATTTTCTCTTTCACTGTAGTTGAGGTGCTGCTATGGATTAAAACCCTTATAAAAGAGTAACAAGATGAATGGTATAAGATGGACTTTGTCAATTCTGATGGTTTGAAAAAGGCTTCTAATTAGCAGCTGACTCAAAGCCTGAAATGTCAGAGTACCCTTAAAGAAAACAGCATAAAGAGCTTTAAGGCAGCGTCTCCTTGCTAAAGTAGCGCCACAAAACAACAATATTTAATCACGGTAGTTCGTATAAAAATATAGAAACACACAGTGAGAGCAATAATGATCTGATCCCCCTGGCAAACCTGAATTCATAAGCAGGAGAAAATGGATTGATAAGGAAACATATTTTTGGAGCTGTAAATTCTATTTTATGTGCAATACTTTTTGCTAAGTTTACTCTGAGTGTCTGGTGTTTTTGAATCTTGTAATAAAATGAAGACTTGCAAAGGCTGCTGATCCTGATTTTGTGTTTGAACTCCAGCACTCCACTGTAAACAGTCCAGTTTGCTACTGATTAGTCATGCCTGGATCACTTAATCTTTTCCCAGGAAGATTACCAAAAACGTCAACCTAACCACCAGTCAGTTCTACATTTTTACAATGCTACCTCTACCTACATGCACAGGAGGCATTTTCAGCATATCCAGAGCAATCAGGTGTCCCATTTCATGCAGGACTGCAAGACACTGTCATGCCTTGTTCCCATATTGAGACCGTATCCCACATTTGGATTGGATTGTTTACAAAAGTCAACATGGGTCTCACAATAAACATGTGGCTAAAAGACAGATGTATTGATCGATAGATGCATCCCAACTGAAACCCAAACACCATTAGTAGACAGAACAGCAGCTGAAATAACAGTTAACAGTTTGACAGTCAATACAATAAAAAAGGGAATGCCCAGGTGCCCAAAGACTGTCATGCAAAGCCATTTATGCCTGTAAGAAGTTGGTGAAAGTACAGTCTTCTTATTACTTATATTCTTTATGATTGATGCCAAATGTTTCCATGTTTTTGCACGTGAATTTTGCATTTAGAGTGTTCTTAAACACATTAACAAGGAGGTATGTTTGTTCATATCAGGAAAGTTCCAGCTCTCTGCAAGTTAATTGTCACTCTTTTCTGTGAAGCCTATAAACCAGCGGCTTGCTCAGAGGTAGGAAATCAATGTGAAAGCTTTTAAATATGTTTGACAGTAATGGTAAAAATACTGGATTTGTGCTCCATTCAACTGAGTTCACTTTAATGACCACACAGCTCTCCTGGTGGAATCTGTTAATGGTGCAGTTAGCAACAGCAGGTATCTGTGGTTCAAAACATAGCAACTCCATTGACAGTCAGTCATTAATACTTGCAGCATGCTCTTTAATCTCAGTATTATTCATGTGTTATTGTTTCTGTTGATTGCGACACAGAAAAGTGTGTCTGCTTTTCCCCCCTTTTGTTTCGTCCCCACATGAATACATATTAGGAGCATTATGGTGCATGGGTTTGGCCCAACATGTCCCTGCTATGCCAAATTCTTCCACTTGTTTCAGGGAAAACCTCCATAGCTTAGGTGTGTTTTTGCCTGTACAAAGCAACCCAGTCTAATCTGTGGATTTTGTTACAAACTCCTGGGTGCAACATTTTAAACAGTATCTGCGGCCTAGCTTTAGAGGGAGCGCGTCGGCAGGCGGTCCGGGGCAAAAGGTCGCCGTGTCACAGGGGAAAGCAATTGAAAGTGCAGAGGAACAGCTGTCTAGATGATGGATAGAACAGGTGGCTTAGGGACAGATGAGGAGGAGAGAGGCGAGCATGTTCATCTGCATTTTATGCCCATTTCGGTGAAATGGAGAGGAAATCAGTCTGGCTGGGAAGAAGAAGGATTTATGATCTCATCAGCCTTGATGGATGGATGCTACCTGTGGTGCATGATCGTTTTTGCCGCTTTTTGATGTCGGCTATTTGATATTCTCAAAGCGGTGGACACAGCAAAAACACATTCTGCGATGATGTGCAACTCCAAAGCCACCGGTGGTCAAAAATGTGATATACTCTTTCAGCAAGCGGGGGATGTTTATTCAAATATTGGCTGTATTCCCAGCAGCAGCAAATGCGTCGGCAGCGTGAGAGTTCATCTCTCTTATGAATGATACTCTTTGCTTTGGTGATATTTAAGAGCCTCTGATCAGCAGTTCGCAGGTAGACACGGCGAGCTGTCTGACTGATCGGAGAGGGGGACGGATGGGGAGTGGTGTTTCCTCCGCCGGGGATCGTGCTGAGTCAGCGGGCTCCGGGAGGCCGTCGTCCATTTGTTAAGCGGCCTGTCACTTCCACTGCCTTCGCTGTGGATCCTGCGGGTACTTTATGTATTGATTTAACAGGGAGCCTTTCTCCATTTTTTAACATAAATGATGGCTCACTCGGCTCGATGCGTCGAAGCCAGTTGTAGCCGTGTGAGCCGGCCTCCATCAGTACTCAAAGCACAGGGGTCGCAAGAAAATGAGCTCTGGGTATTAGGAAACACAGTAAATCTACCTGCAACTTATTCTGAAAACCGGCATCCCACAGCGAAAAAAGGGACTTTAAGAGGAGAAGATATTAGTCTGATGGAAGCAACTTTTGTGATTTTCCACTGTGTCTTAAAATAGTTTTACTGCTCCAGTTTTTCTCCGCTTCTCCCAAATTCCTGCTACATCAAAACATAAGGCTCCTGGGATCCAGCAACGCTCCGGAACATAACATCTCTGTCAGGCTGTGCCGCTTCTGAGACGAAAATCCACAAGTCCCATGTGTACGTAGACTTATTTAGACTTATAGAAATGGAAATATCAGTGAATTCCAGCTTTAACTTTTTTAATCCTGACTTTTAAAATCCCTCCGACTGTTTAGATGTCAGACATTTTTAAAAAAATAGCCATCGGTCGGGACTCAAACTCAAACAGCTGTTTTGGGCTGAGAAAAAGCTTTTTGATGTCTAACTAGTAGAATTTTCTTCCTCTCTTACAAAAAGTATGTGAAAAACCTTTAAACATTTATGACGACTCACTTTTATATAGTATGATTAGATATTAGCTATTCTTCATGCCTTCATTAAGCAATGGGAACGTGATTGGATACACAGGCTGTGACCATCAACTTCACAAGACTAAATTACAACAGCTGAAGTATATTTAGTTGGCATTCTTTTTGTTTAAATAATGGACAGTACTGGGGTTTATTATAATCTAATAACACAGGTTAGTTTAGTTGACACAAGTTTTGTTCTTGTCCCCAAAAACTGGCTGTAAAGAAAGGAGGAAAAAATACTCAGTAAAAGTTAATTTCCTGCTCAGCAACAAGGCGGACTTGGAGGCCGCTGTGGTAATGTTCAGCTCCACAGAGAGAACTGAATGAAGGGACAGGATGAGTCTAGGAGCACCCAGTAGAAAGTCAGATGCACAATACACTAACTTGGATGCAAGTTAGTGTATTGTCGGTGTCTGAGTCAGAGACTGAAGGCTACAGTAGACTTTACACTTGAAAACTATTCGTGATTAGAAGTGTAATCCCTCCACACCCACAAGAATAAGATTCCTTGATTTTGTGGTGTTTTTTCCCAGGAGTGGATCAATTAATAAAGGCTTTAATGCGCATTATTCCTGTAACATTCCCTCGTCCTCTTGTTCTAAGACATAACACCTCTGGGTATCTTTGAATTCATCCATACCAGTCACTGTAATAAATGCCTGAACAAAGCTCAGCTCACTTATCAATTATTAGCATTTGCCCAGCAAGGCACAGCACATTATCAGAAGTGAGATTAATTAGTGACCTGCTGCGTAACGATAAACTGTCATCGTGCAAGATGAAGGAGCTCGGCAACATGTTGTTGTCCAGTTACATCATTCTTCCCCCGAGCTTCTGTAGACCAGCCTCTGTGCTCCTTAACATGCACCAGATGCTCTTCCTGCCAAGAGGATGATACTTTATTAGACTGATGCAACTGCGATCCAGATCTGGCAACCGATTTTAATTATTAGCCCTGCGGAAATCTACTTTCTTCCCGATTTGTGAGAAAAAGAAACTTCCTGACTTATTTAAAAGCAGTGCGCCATCCTGAGCTAAAACGTTAGAGCTGTAAATGCTGGTTTGACTTTCGAACCGAAAGGTGTTAATTAGGTTAAAGGAAAGATCATGAATTGTGAAAATTAGTTTTTGGGTTCTTTTTTTAATAAAGTCTGAGGTGTAAAGTAGTTCCACCAGCTTTTCCACAACTGCTGATGCCAGCCATCTGCAAGCCAGTATGGATTTAAAAAAAAAAAAATTATTGAGAGAGAGAAATATACATTAGTCGTGTACAATTACTATACAGTCTGTTCCCCTCACATATTTGTTATTTTTTCTTACACGAACAGAAGTGTGTAGGGTCACTTAGGACAGTATTAACTGGAAGCCCGAAAATAGCTAAAAAAGGGTCCATGCAGACCTGGGTCCCAAGAGCCTTAGAAAGAATAACTGAATATGACTCCAGAAGCCATGGAGTCTTGGGCACAGAAAGAACATGTGACTCAGGTCACATGGGGTGGCATGACATCTCTCACACTGATCCACCTCGTGGGTAAATCTCAGACAGACGAGACCTCGAATAGTAAACTCTGTACAATACCTTGAACTGGATAAGGACGTACTATAACGGACATTGGATACCTCTTTCTCCCATTGTTGATCCGAAAAGACTACTCCTAACTCCCGCTCCCAAGCCATCTAATTTTAACCACTGAATGGACATCTGAATCCATAAGTTGTTTATATATTAAAGATATAATTGATTTCTTATTGGGTTTAAGGGACAACAATTCATCCCACGGTTGGACATTTGGAAGAAGAGGGTAGGAGGGGAAGAGAGCAGAAGTGCAATGCCGTGCCTGAAAATAATGAAATAGATGGGTAGCTGGAAGATTTGTTTCTAAACAGAGGTCTGAAAAACTTAAGAAAGTGCCATCTTGATAAAGATCTTTAAAAGTGTTAATACCATGATGTTTCCACTGTACATAACTACCATCAATGAGACTGGGAGTAAATAGATGGTTACGTGTGATGGGCATGTGTACTGATGCAGAGATGTACTTAAAATGACTCCTGAATTGTGACCAAATCCTAAGACTAGACTGTACCACAGGGTTTTTGAGAAATGAGAAGGGTTGAGTGGTAGTGGAGAGAAGCCAGTATGGATTTTTATCAAAATGCATCTGGATAACCAGTAATCATCAAGAAGAACTGGTGCATCTCAGCCCACTCGCTGCTGCTCGCTTCTACCAAAGTGAGCCTCAAAGCTCAATGATAAAACGCATTACAGTACACTATGAGACATATAACTCAGTCACTTAAATGTCTCAGTTATGAGTAAAGCACATTGCATGTTCTGTTGTTATCTACAAGCGTGAGGGAAAATCTTTTACTATTTATGTGTAGGTGCCATTGTTCTCTTGTTCTCTTAAGTGCCATGGTTGTGAATTCACAGCAAGTAAATACTGAGGTCAAATCTTCTGATGTCTGAGCCTTTCAGTGTCGGGTTTGCGTGTTCTCCCTGCGTCTAAATCGGCGACACTAAAGAAGCTGATGTGAAAAAAAGTAGAACAGACTCTTAAGTGCCTCCTGCAAGTTTTGTATGAACATTTCTGAAAAGGTAAAGTGTGGCTTGTAGCGTAAAATGCATTTCTAGACCTACTGACCAATCAAAGCACAATTCTCACTTAGAATAACTTCACATGTTTCTCCATCATCAAGCTCTAAGTAAAGGATTTTCTTATACAGAGTAATGGTTGTGTGGCAATATGCTGGTTGCAATGAATGCAAATTAAGTGTGTCACACACGGAGTAAAATCAAAACTGTCCGGTGCACCTGTCTTGAAGCATTTGTGGTAGTTTTGCATTTGCACTTATTTTGTGTATGAATTAACAACATTTCCGTGCACATGTGGTACAAATTCCCCGTAACTATAGGAGAAACCGTTGCATTAGGGTGTTGTTGCCCTTTAGGTGGATGTTTTTTTGGGTCAGGAAATGTGGTGTAATGTCAATGTAACCTGGGCCGGTCTAACATGCTGATGAAATGAAGCAGAGTGGTGGATGCAGATATGGTAGCATTTCCAGTTGCTACAGTACTGTATGCATGAATTATGAAATGTGCACTTGGGACCAGGGGTAGTGCAGATCATGCATAAATGCAAGAACAAGCTGGGCCTGTGTGAGTTTTTGAGGGTATGAGTGCGAGCGGTTCACTGAAGGACGGCCTCCGCTCCAGCCCACACGCTCTCTTAAAGTTCTCAATAACAGCTTCGATGTGCTTCAGTATGGGAAGTCCTCTATAGTATGTTAGAAAGTAGCCACATGCAAACTGAGGAAGGTTTGTAATTGTAATTTAAGACAAATATGTCAGCTCACAGGTTATGTGGGATGAGTCATCCAGTTCACACTGGATTGCAGCTCATCAAATCATTTTCACTCTTTATGGCTAATTAATTTTAAAACACTTAACATCAGTTCATTAACCCAACATTTCCATAATGCAACAATCTGTTATGTTTTTCCTGGCAAACAACCCTGTTGATCAAGTGCAGTTTAACTAATCCAGGCTGAAACGACCCACTTAATCTGCTGATGTGATTCAAATTTCTTTGAAGAGAAACGAGCTTTCAGTTTATAGCAAAAGAAACGCAATCAGAGAGGGAAAAAAATCTTCATTAGCGTTTGTATTGCGGGCATAGTGCTGATTATTTGACGTCACATGACACAGGTGTGACAGTTATTATTAGTCACTGTAAGAAAAGCAATGAAGAGCAAGCGGATTTGATCGACATAACTTTAGATGACTGATTGTTTTAATTAGCACGGGTGCGATTAAATCAATTACAATGACTGTTTCAGTGACAAAACCCCACAAATTTCATACTTTTCTTTTCATTTATTAATTATTCTATCATTTTTAAAACTGACATAAATATTGTGATGTTATCTTGTAAATGTGAAATTGGTGACTGCGTGTATATTGTCATTGAGATGGTTTTTCCCACTAAAAGAGCTAAAGGAACGAATACTATAAATATAAGACAGGATCAAATAAATATTAAAAACCTTCATTTTGCAAGGTTGGATCAAACTCGCCACCAGAGATAATTGTGCATTTAGGGAAATTCGAGGCTACTTTGTAATCAGATTACACAAAAAGAAAATAGTTGTGATTTTAGGTTCATCATATAATCACATTTGAGCTGAGCCTATTCAGAGGGGAACAACATCCTGCTTTGGATACGGCAATTGCTTTCGTGTAACAATAGCAGCATTATGACAGTTTAGGTTATTTGGTAATTCTGAGTTGCCCATAGGTGTAAATGGTTGTCTGTCTCTCTGTGCTAGCCCTGTGACATACTGACAACCTGTCCAGTATGTCGGTTAGGGATAGGCTCCGATGACCCTGATAACGATAAGTGGAAGATAACGGATGGGAGTTTTCATATTTTAAATGTATCATTTTAATCTCAGAGAATACCAAAGAGATTAAAACATCTCTGCAAAGGCCTTGTTACACCAATGTAGAATTTGACAAATGCCTGGTTTTATTACAACTCAAAATAACTTTTTTTGTAATTCATATTTTATCATCTACATTCAATATTTTGTCATCAGGTCTTAAATAAAAATAAATAGTTTACATATTAAAATCAGTCTGTTATTTATAATTTATGGCAGTCGAGATTTAGCTGACTGTGCGCTAGCCTCTAAATGAACTAAGAGCACCAGTATTACTTCAAGAGAAATGTGCTTTTCGGGTAATTAATTTTACTAGTTTGAGTAGGTGGGCTGGTAAAGAGCTACTAGATGGGTAAGGCGTACACAGATGGAGCCTTACTGTATGTGGGTTGTGGTGTTATTATGGCAGTGTGAGGGACTACAGTATTTTCTTTTAAGGTTCTTTAAAAGTGCTCCTCCCTCCCGCTCCAGCTCCATTTCTTTCGCACTCCCCCATCCTCTCATCTCACACTCTCCCATCATCTCGGTCTCTCGCTGTCTCTCCTGCAGTGCTGTGATTTTATTTTATTTTTTTGATGTAAAAAGATCAACTGTAATTTTTGGATCGGGCCTCTTTGTGCACCAATTAAGCTCTGATGTTTGTTAGGATGCCAAGCCTAGGTTTGTTCTAATGAGCAATGATTAAGTTATGGTCTGTCTTTTTTCCCCTAAACGCATTCAGCGCTTCATTTCAGATTTTAAACAGTCTGCTTTTCATCTATTTCTTATTAGCAGCTGTCTTCAAAGCCAAAAGACAAAACAAGACAAATGCCACTGCTGGGATCTTTTGCAGAGATTCAGGAGGGAGGACGAGTGGAAGGTTTGACACCAAAGTATCAGATGCACGATAATTCAATTACAACATCTATTGAGAGACAAGAGAAAGGAGAAACTTTGCCTGGGGTTTCTTCCTTTTCACTACTCTTCGCCCCCACACCAGCAGCAGCAGTAGCCTATTATCTGAGCCAGATAAAAACCTCTGGCCTGGTTCTGAGGATGTCATCATTAAACTGGGCTTTGAGGGATCCCATAGAGTTTCAAACCAGCTATTTGATGCTCCTGTCTGATCTGGTCCGCTTGTGTGATCTATTATGAATTAGAGAGCAATGGAGAGAACAGAGAAGAGGTGGTATTAAGGAGTTTCTACTGCAATGGAGCCATATACCACCTGAAATAACCCATCCATCCCCCCAACCCGCATTTCTATCTCTTCTATAGAACCTCATCCAAATTTTTAACTGAGTCAGAGAGAAAGTAAAAAGGATAGAATCGGGGAGAAAAAGGACTTTGCTGATGCTGCTTGTTGTTTGGATGCATTGCCGTGTCGAGTAGATGATGTTTCTGATGTGAGGTTTTGGAGGCACATGGCAGCAGGCGGAGGCACAGTGATGAATCTCTGCAAACACTCTGCTCTGGCCAGGGAAGAGCTGCGGCTCTGATCTCTGCGCTGTAGGAAAACAGTGAGAATCAGCCACATAATGACTGGCATGTGTTTGCTCGTGTGTGGGCAGGTGATGCTCAGCGCTGCCAGACTGATGCTTGATCACTTGTCATAAAGTTCCTGATTAACCCATAAAGAGAACCGAGTATATGAGCCCTTATCATCATCATCATCAACAGCAACTTTTCTCTTAAATCCCACTTTTGATTTTTCAGCGCTTCTTTTGATCTAAATCAGCAGGACTTGCAGGTCTGCACTGTTTCATGTAGTGTTGAGCGATGGGTATTTTTCTCTGAGCACTGCCTGAAATAGCAGCTTCTCTCTGTGTCCTATAACCCCCCACCCCTACCCCAAAAGAGTCTCTTCCACATGAGTCACTGTCTGCCTGTACTGCTCCACCTGAGGGTTTCATAAAGATGATTCTCCTTTGGGATCATACCAGCATGCATCTATTTCCTCTTCCTGAAGTGAAACTAGAGCTGGTGGTTTATGTCTTTCTCATGCAGTTCTGGGACCAGAGCCCTGCTGAAGATTTTTTTTTGGCAGGCTGGCAGGTACCTCAGGCAGTTTATATTCACATAGACTTCTATTCATAGACTGAAATAAACCTTTTTTTCCTTCTAAAAGTCTCAAAAAATGGAAAACATGATAGAACATAATGGCTTTTACTGTGCAAAAAGCTTCAGTAATTTCTCTCTGGAGTAATCTTTGGTCCTATTTTCTCTTTTGTTGGTGTGGAAATGTTTAGGCTGCCATTCCCCCCCCCCCCTTTGAACATCACTGAGAAGCTGAACATCACAAATGATGTCCTTCCTGCCATGGAATTGTTTTTGCTGGCTGCATAATTTTTTTTAGGTAGAAGCCAAGAAACAAATGTGGGAAAATGAAGTGTCGCGAAGACGAAATGTTGAAATCACAAATGAAAATTTTAGTGACAGAAATAACCGGTAGACTGTGGAATTCTCAGAAAGCGTTGTCGTTGCTTTCAAATCATTCAGAAATTTACTTAAGAGTCACATAATCTTCTTATAGTTGATTAATACCATAATTTGCTTGCTTCAGGCTCACAGTGAGATTGCGTTGGCTGTGAAGTTAGCGATTTGTTTATGGTGACAGGTCGAAGTGCATCTTTGGCTCGTTGATCAGCAATAATTTGGATTTATTCATCAGCCCTGGAGCCCACAAGTGAAGTCTCTTTGGTCTCCAGGTGGTACAGCAGGAGGTAGTTAGTGGCCTGGCAGGGACGCAGCTGCCTGCAGCTTCGGGCAAACTGGAACCAGGCCAACTACACTGGAGCGCCGTGAGCTTGACCAGATTTACCCCTTAAAAAATGTGCTGAGTCCAGAAAGTTGAGTAACCAGTACTCCAGTGCTGGCATGAAACTATCGTGCACCTGTTTTTTTATGATTCAGTGGGTAATTCTGAGGAGGCCGGGTGAAAAATTACAAGTGAGTCAGTGCTGCAAACTGCATTTTTCCAGTTACAGTAAAAAGGATATGTGCTGTCAGATATTATAGAGTTAATGCACCAGGTGGATTGTATTGCCTCTAGCTACTAACTTTGTATAGGTGTGCAGGTAGGTGTAGGTGTGCATATTATTAATTGTTACTGCAGTTTTGCAGGTATTTCTGTCTGTGTGATACAGTACAAGTACAATCTACGAATGCAGCTTTCTAACCAGGCTTCCTACTGTGAACCAGAAGCTTAGCCAAATATGGTTATTTCCAAAGGGCCAAAATGCTAAAGTGAGGCTACGAACAGGAGCCCACAAACCAGCGGGTGTTGTCCAACTTTAATACGCAGTCTATGCTTGGATCCAACTTCCTACCCTGAGCTGTGGTCCAAATCAAACATCCCTCCATGCCACATATACTGCATGCCCCACAAAGTTAGCAGTAAAACGTTATGTGTGTTTTCTTGTCTCATCAGGAGTGTTTCCTGCATGAGCACATCTCAGGTCATTCAGCTGTGTGTGTGTGCGTTTTGTATAGTAGGTGTGTGAAAGCAACAGTGTCTAAGAGATTCCCACGGTGTTTTCATTTAACATGACACCGAAGAATCGACACCACATTAAAGCATTGCATTGCAGCAGGGAGCGTCCCGTGTGGTTTCTTGCAAAAACTACACGTGATGAAGATGAGGGACTTTTTATGCCCCTGGGTGGGCAAAAATGACAGCATTTATCTAATGAGTTATAGCTGCAAACAAGCTAAACACCCAGATAGAAAAGTAGTGTATCAGCAAACATATTTAAACATTTTGCAGGCTGTGTAGTCTCTGTGTGGCAGACGGAATAAGCATTGTGAAGAAAAAAACAACATACAAGCAAAACAGCCTCAGTAAGTCAGCTTCTAAAGTGAGATTAATGCAGAAACTTGGCTTTTTCAGACAACACAAAAAATGTGCTGAAACTCAGAAATCTGCCCCCTGGAGCACAGACTTTGAATTATTTAACTTACATTTTTCAATTATTAATTTTAATGTCATTACTTTGATAAAAATTCTTCACATCTCCCACTACATAATGACATCAGAGCTGGCACTGACCTTACACGCTCCGCTATCATGAAACGTAAGAAAGTCTAATGCAAAGTTTTGTGAAGTTGCAGCAGGGTGTGTTATCTTAAAGGTTCATAAAGATTTCTGATCTAAGAAGAATTTAGAAAACGTGAGCTCGAGTTAAGTCGTAGTTTGGAAAGAACCTGGTAACAAAAACATGCGAGAGGATTATTAAGGTTAAATCCTTTAAATATGGCTTCAAATATTTTGAGTAATTTTTTTTTCTTTTTACACAATTGCAAAGTTTAATGTACAAGATGTGGTGGATCGTCTTGACAATAACAACGTGCATTAAAAAATCCCTCCAAAATGTGTCTGTGTGTCGGACAAACACTGCAGTGATAAATTTGAGGGACAGACGGAGGGCATAAAGTGGAAACAGTGGAGGGATTTTCCATTTAAACAACCGAGACCACACAGACATTAGAAAAGATATGCTGCTGCTCGTCGGCCTTTGTAACCCTGTGAAGGAATGAAAGGATGTGTGAGGTTTCTTTCCCGTGAACCACTGCTGGGAGACAGAACGGCAGAAACGAATGTCAAAGTAGAGAAAATCTATCAAGTTTAGACACCAAAACGTCCTTTTCTGTGCTGAAAAACACATCTCTTTGAGAATGTATTCTCTCGTGTTCCTGAAGAATGAATTACGCGAGGCTGACTTCGGTACGGACAATAAACACACAAAAAACCAAAACAATTTAAGACCTTTTTCTGCTACTGCTAGGACTGAAGATTTCATCATTGTTTGTCCTTTACTGCACTAGTGTTTCCCAAGATTCCCCAAGTCTGAGTAATAGTGCATGGTTTTAAACCAAGCTGGTGTCCCCAGTTTGTGCCTCTTGCTTATTAGCATTACATTTGAGTCACAGTGGTGGCCATTGATTTCTCAGGGAGTTTAAAAGCCCAGAGACTCAACATTCAGAAAACAGCTTAAGGCCCACTGCAGTTTTTGATCCTCAAAAACTCTTTTAAACCAACTGTGTGAAAAAATATTCTATCTGTCGCATGTTATTTGCAACTCTGCAGCACTTTCTTCCACGGATTAGTCAGCCAATAATCTTTCAGTGGTTTATACTCTAAATATAATATTGCACCAGAAAAGATCCTTTTGGTCCAGACTGAATCAGCTGTCCATTAAATTTCTTGTAATATAAACAAATTTCAAGGGTCACAAAGGTCACATTTGTGAACTTTCTCAAAAAATACTTAAAGTGTTCTGGTGTGCTCATTTCCAGTTCTGTCATTATTCCTACACACTACTAAAAAAGAGGATCCACAATTCAAAATGATCGTTCTGAGCCTTAGCCTGTCTGAAACAAGATGTTTTGGCTCCTCTCACTTTGAGGCCATCCTCCTTTGAATCCACCTTTCTTCTTGGCTTTGGCAAACGCAAGGTTTGACATCATACAGGGCCAAAATTAGGAAGAGACCATTTGAAAGTGAGTGTTTCGAGGATTCCCAAACCCGAGCTTTGGTATCAAAGGTATTGCTTGTGCAAAGTGTTAATTTCGTTGAGCAGTCATTTTCAACATTGTTTCCATCAAAACGAGACGGAGCCCGTTCTCATTCCCGATATGTAACATACCAACGATTTGTCACGTCCCAAGGTGTCCCTCAAGAACGCGAAAGGTAACCTTCTGCATTCCAGAGTGACGCGCCGGGTTGTGGACGGAATCCAATAGATTGACCCCGGCGGTAAGACACGTTCCAGCCTTGTATTCCAGCCCTAAACCTATCCTTAATCCTAACCATAACCTTATCCCTAACCTTAACCACAGCCTTAATGGTGTTAGATAGTGTTTTCCAAAGCGATTAAAGTAGAATAAATGTACATGTGCAGATCGAGTCCAAACGGTTTGGTAACATAGGAATGTGTTGGGTGGCCGAAAGCGTAACATACAGACGATTTGTCCTGTAGTGTAATATGTTACGCTTTGGGAGTGAGAACGTGTTGTGAGATGATAGCTAAATAAAAACTAAAGCACAAGAGCAAATGCTATGATGGAAAGTATTGATACTTTCATGAATAATGAATAAAAATTAAGTGGAAATATTCTAGAAAGACAAGATCCAATCAGAACTAATTAAGTTGTGTGGAAAGGCGGGATGAGTTTGGAAGTGATCCAATCAGAAGTAATGTACTTGTGCAGTGGAGAAACAGGGTGGGGTGGGTGGAGCTCCCGTGTTTCTCATGAAAAACACAAGAAAATGTCAAGAATTGGAAGGAAGAGATGGCTTTGAAACCGCATGGAGCAACTCTCACTGACTTTTACGCTTTTACAATTGTTTACGGCTAAATGAACTTTAGATTTAGTCTATGATAATCTTATGATCTTAAGTTATCTAAAACTAGACCAAAACTAAAGGAAATTAGAATTTTAGATGTCTAAAATCAAAATCAAAGTTACATACATATATATGACACAACATAAGAAGGAACACTTGGGTCCCCGTATTTTTGTACCCACATCAGTGATGCTCAGAGGACGCCATTGTCAGGTGAAATTTTCAGTTTGCCCATTTGTGCCATGCAAATGCAAATGCTCACATTCCTGTGAGCAGGACTGTAAACAAACCTGGCTCTGTGTTACCAGCTCTTACCATCATTCTTTATCTCAGTAAAATTCATCTCCACTGTACTTCACTGCCCACAAACATGTATCTCATATTCTGCCGCGCGTCCCTCTTTAACAAGTGGTTTTCTATGGCTGATAATATCTTGTGCATTTCATGACTCTGTGTTTCCACCTCATAGCCTTACAATAGGAATTCCCCTCTGAACGTGTATGTTGTACTCTCCATGACTCTCTGTTTGCGTCCCAGTGAGTGTCTGTGTGTCTGTGTGAGAGGGTTCAAGAGGGAAAAGCATGCACTCCCATGTCCTCCTAAGTGCTCCTGAATGTCACATCCTATCTGCAGCCTGTCCCTGAGGCACAAATGGACACTCCATCCACTTGTCAGGTGATTAATCTCCGCTCCTCTCTCTCTCCCTCGTCTCCTCTCCGCCTCGCATTCGCTCTGCACACACACCTTCGTCGCCCATTCTCCGGACCACCACACACACACACACACACACACACACACACACACACACACACACACACACACACACACACGCATACTTATCCAAATAACGCTCCCTCTCTGAGTCACTTCTCAGTGAAGATCAATGAGGGGACGGATGTATAATTCAGCACATTGCTTTAGAGGCCGTTGTGGGGGGGCTTTTTTCTATTAGTGCTCAGAATGGCAGTGTAATCGTGGTTCCACTGGAAGATGATGAAGTTGCATGACAAGCGCAGAGGGCAGCACAGGTGAAAGGAAACAGTTTATGGAAAGAGGAGCGGACAGGAGAAATCTCAACTGATTCCTGTATGTGTGATGGCTGAAGCAGAAAGACCTCTGGTGGTTAGGAAGCGTCCCAGGAAGCTGCGTTACAGTGCAAATGGGATTGTCAAGGCAGAACACGTCAAGGCTGATGCTTTAGTGCGACTGCTCGGCTTTGCTGAATGCTGATTACTGATGGAAGGGCTGAGGCAAGCACACAGAGGATGAGGCAGCAGTTGAGTGCAGATGATACACCTGCACAGGTTCACTACAGTATATACTAAAGCACGCACACACGCACACAATAGAGCGCTCCAGCAATATGGTAAACTCGTCACGTCTGCTTATTGCTGGATCTGCAGTGCTCTCGCTTCACCTCTTGTCCTCCATAAAGACGAGGCATTCGATTGTAAAGTGGAGGAGTTATTTCTGTCAAGGGCCGGCGCTGAGCATTAACTGTCTCCTCCGCCCGCTGCTTCTGGAGAGCAGAAACCCTCCATTTTCCACAGCCCCACGCTGAAACATTTTGCCCTTCCGTCCAGACTCGGAAAGGCAAAGTGCGTTTAATGAGACATGTCTTGCAATCTCCATCTTGTAACTCCCCATTGAAGAGACAATGAAATTTCATTGGCCCGTACAGTGTAATCCCAGACTTCCATAATGTAATTTGAAATCAAAGAGTCCCCTTCATGATGTCCCTTTATTACTCAAAGCAGCTGGATGGCACTTTTTTGTGTGGTTTTTTGTATTCGAGCAGGTTATTGGTCTCCAGCAGGCTGAGGATGTGGATCATTTATTGTGGGAAACCAATAAAGCTTCTTTATGACAGTGCCAGGTAGGCTTACATTTGTATCATTGCTTGTAGCCTTTAGTTTTTATCAACATTGTAACACTTACGCGGTTATATTAGAGGCTGCTGCAGGCCAGTTAGGACTATTGTGGATTAAATGGTGCGCTCGTAGGTTATTCTCTGTATTAATTGTGATTGTGACGTTGCGCCTTGAGTGCTTGAGCATACCTTGAGTCACAATATCCTGAGAGGATTAGTTTCCAAAACAAGTTTTCAGAGTGCAGCAGAGTGGAAGACAAAGAGATTAAGACATGTCTGCTTGTCTCATTTTGTATTCAGCTCAAAATATATATATATTTTTCCCCTTGTCACAATTTTCCACTCTTTCAACCCTCCGCGTGTCTCTCCAGCTGTTGCGGTGGCTCGACCAGTTATTCACACATAATTACAATCTATTTAGGAGGAATCAGTGAAAAGACCAGCACTCTTAGCAGCTCATTTTCTACTAAATTAACTTGCGCGCCGAACGACTCAAGTACAGCCCTCCTAAATATTTTTGCATTGTCTCTAAGTAAAATAGTTTTTTTTTTCCATTAGAGCACACTCACACATGAACACAGTGTTGGAATTTGATGAATTGGGACACCGTTAATTGAAATGTTGGTTGTTTTCCTGTAAAAATAGCCCTGTAGTGCTCTGATAGCCTTTATTAGTCTCTGGGGCTGTGTTTAAATGGCACACAGAAAATGTCATGTGTATAAATCTATTACTGCTTGCAGATAAATAAGCTGGTGAAAAATGGGGAAAATACACAAATAAGCTTGATTTGCAGCTTACAGTGTTAACACATTTAGACTTCTTTGTTGTGGTAATTATTGTTGTCGAACTTAATTCATATGATTCCGAGTTCATAACTCGTCTATTGTTGTTTAGGTAAAGCGTACCTGATGGCTGTCCTCCTTCTCTTTGTCTGTACTTTCCTATATGAGACATGATGTACCTCTAAGTGTCACAGTGAATTGAGAACAGCAGGGTGGGAGGTACGCTGCACACTCTGAGCCCACGGGGCACGCCGAGATCAAGCAGTGGAGAGAAACGAGACATTCCCCTGCATACATGAATATCATTCTGGTTAGAGGGGAAGATGAACAAAGGACACCGAAGTTAATGCCTTATCTGGATTTTTAAGTGCATCTTATCTATTCTTATTTCACTGACGTGCAGGCATAAAGAAACTAAGAAAAAAGGAAAAGCAGCTGTGGTCTTAATGGCATCTAAGAAGCATCTACAGTATATTCAATATTTGTATCTTAACAATCGATCACATGACTGCTTACATGCAGAGGGGGTGGTGGAATTGATCAGTCCTAATAGTTATCAAAGAGTAAATCCATAAGGGGATAAATGTAGTCTCTATAGAAGCTCCTTAAAGCTGTAGCTCTTCAAGTCGTCACCAACAGGCGGCCATACTGCTCGTAGTCTAACCGAATGGAATTATACAAGAAAATTAGATTAATGCTAAATTTATTACCGTAGTAAACTCTTGCAAATTGAAAGTCTGATTGAATATGCATGATGTCTATTTGTTTATTTATGTTTGATTTTGTGCAGAAACCGTGATGGTGAAGGTTACAAACTATTAAAACTTTTTAAAGTTTCACTCAGTCAGCCCCAGAGGTTCAGCTTGCTTCCCTCCTGCACTGTCTATATAGGCAGCACACTCAGTTTTGTTTTTTTTAAATCCAAAGTCAGTGTGTAAAAACTTAAGACTCGAGTTGACACGTTGGCATGAGACAGTACGTGCAGCCTATTCAGGTTGCATGGGCAGTCCACATCTCCTCCAGGATGGCACTTCCATACAAGCTGTCAGAAGAAGGTTTACTGTGTTGCCCAGCACAGTCTAAAGAGTGTGAGGGAGATACCAGGAGACTGCCATTTGTGAGAAAAGCTGGGCAGGCCTGGAGAAGGGCATAAACCCAGCAGAAGGCCCTGCTCCTTTGTGTGAGGAGAAATAGGAGCACTGCCAGAGCCCTACAGAATGACCTCCAGCAGACTACTGACCAAACTGTAGGAGACACAAAGGTGGAAAGAAGGCCTGATGTCCTTTAGTGGGAGCAGTGCTCACAGCCCAGCATTGTGCAGCTAGAATATATTAGTCTACTTCTTTAAAGTCAATAACAAGTTTTCTTTCCATGTATTTAAAATATGTAAGATTAGGCTCCCTTAATACTCTGTTTAAATAAAAATTGTGTTTATTACATTTAAAAGAATTATTCATACCCAATGAGCATGAATAACCAACATCAGTATCTTCAGAATAGACAAGCCTGTGGGATAAAAAATGGTGTCCCAGCCACATCAGGTCATTCATCACTTTTTCGTGCCCTCTGCAAACAGCTCTGGAACTCATTACAGTCAGAGCGGCTTGCCACCTTTATGTATTTAGTCGTTTGCTTGTTTTTTCTGTATCTGTAGTGTTTTATTTAAATGCTCAAACCGGTGAGGAGGTTTTCTCCATTTGCTTGCACGCTTGTTTGTGCTGTGTGGAGCTCTCTGGGCAGCTGTGCATGACAAAGGAAGACCTAAGTGGCCAGATGCTGCTCTGCTGGAGGACTGAGATATTGTCACTGGGCTTAACAATGATGGCATTAGACTTTAAATTTAATTTAATGAAACCTTTAATGTTCCTCCGAATGATTTGCAATAAAATCACTTATCTGCTCAGGGAGTTCCTTTTTATTGCTTTATAGCTGTGTTCAAGGTGCCCTTGAGCAAGGCACTTAGCCTACACTTCTTAAGAAGCTAAGCCAGATGTAAATGTGTGCAAATGCACTGTTTATGTATGCTGTCCATTTGTGAAGCAGACCGCATATTCTCAGCAGACCTGGACAAATAAAGGTCAAAAGAATAATGATCATCATTGCCACCAACATTACAGCACTTCAGTATTTCCCTGCTCCCCTTTCTGCCTTTCTGCCAAACACCCAGAACAAGCTAATTAAATCTTCTGTCGGGCATGGAAATCACTCCGCTTTCATCCTCCCTCCATTCACGTCAGTCACATCAGGAACATGCATAATGACACGTGTTTTAGGGCTGTAATTCCCCTGTGAATGTTAGACATTTCCCTCTGATCGCCCCCGCCCGCATGCTAATCGCTGATGTGGCGCTGTTTTGAGCCTGCTGTCTGTGCGCCGTGCTTGTCGACGACGGACACCTTTTAAAGTGTGCTGATGAGGGTGTGTGGGGGCTTTCTCGAGAGTCAGTTTGAGAGGCTATGCAGATCAAACCACTCCACAAAGACACACAGGTTGTTTGAACTCACTCGCACACAGACACACTCTCTCTCACGGCTAACGCACTGTGTGGCTTTTAAACTTAGCTGCCACTTTTTAGGAGTCTCTAAAAGTAGAAGCAGAAGAGGACAGGTGAGCACGGTTGATCCCAGTGAAAAACAGTTAAAACATTCATAGGACAAAGAGCCAAATTTCTCCAGGATGCATGTTTATATAAACTTAGTACAAAAGAAGGAATTTTGTCTAGCTCAGTTATTTCTTTGATGTAACAATGCTTCGTGGCAATGAATCTTATACTGTTGGAAAGCCAGTTTATTTCCCTTATAATGAACCCATCTTTGTAAGGTATGAACAGCAGAGTTGAGTATGTGGGTTGTGCCCATAAAAAACGTGCCAAATCTGCTCTGGAACCGAACTCTATCCTCCAAGATGGCCACACTCGCCCCCACAGAGCGGGGTTTATCAGAGACTACCTCCAGAATTTGGGAGTGGAGAGGATGGAATGGCCTGTGTGCAGTGCTGACCTCAACCCCATTGAACATTTGTGGGATCAGCTTGGACGTGCTGTTCTTACCAGGGTGACCAACGTGACCACATTGGCTGACTTGCGGCAACTGCTGGTTGAAGAATGGGATGCCATCCCACAGCAGTGTGTGACCAAGCTCGCTACCAGCATGAGGAGGAGGTGCCAGGCTGTTGTGGCTGTGCATGAATCTTCTGCATGCTACTGAGGCCTCTGTTTGTTAAATGAAGACATGTTTAACTCGCCAATAGTTCTCGTTGCTTCAAACTTACATCATCCAATCCAAGACACCAAAACACCAAACAAGAGCAGCTGTTTGGCATTGGCAAAGAAGATTTGGTAACTTTTTCATGGGCTTAACCCATATACTCAATGTGTTCCTTACAAATGCGGCACCATCAAAGGAAAACAAACAGGCTTTCCAACAGTATAAGATTTAATTGCAAGAAGCATAAAAAAATCGACCAAACACCTTACTTTTTGTTCTAAGTTTAGTTGTGGTTTATCATAAAAGTTGTGGAGGAATGTCTTCTCTCTGTTGGCCTTCTGCCTCTGTTTGGCTTCTCCTGCTCTCAGCATGTGTGTGATTAAGTGAAGGTGTAATGAATAAGGACGGTGCCCTCTTGTTTGGCCTTGCATTGCTGTTTTCCAGCTGAGAGAGCTAATAACCTGTTAGTGGGGGATTAACTGTGAGATTACACAATACCAAAGCAAAGACTTTTTGGCTTTGGGGAATGGTTTCGAATTTAGCAACAAATCCCAAATCTTTGACAGTGAGGTAATGACAGGAGCTTTCCACATTTGCTCCCGCTGCTTAAAATGTGGGTTAATCGATTTGGTGCTCAGAGTACTTGTGGGCGAATCGGTGGAGATAAAATGAAATTGTCCTGTGTTTGTGTTTTTCCTCAGACCAGTGCGGTGCTGTGTTCAGGAGGCTGTGCTCTGCTGGCTGTCAGCTCCCTGTTGGCCATCATCACCATCTTCCTGCCCAGTGGAGGATGTGAGAGAAGGATCTGCACCCTGGCTGGATACATGCAGATGGCTGCAGGTCGGTAGAGACGTGAAGACACACATCAGCACAATCGCATACATACTTACCGATCCATAAATATATAATTTTTGAGATAAGAGATTACCTTCTTATGAAAGACGATGAAAAAAATATTTTTAATTGAACTGATTTCAGTTTTTTGCTTCGTGCTGTAAGACATCCTTCACTACTCCATGCTATACTATTAGACTATTAGATCCACTCTAATAGCACTGCCTGTTACTGGGATTCTATATAAAAAATACAAACAAACAGCTGACCTTGCCCATCAGTCAAAAACAAGAGCAAAACAAAAGACACAACTTGAGGACAGCTGCAGCTAGGCAACGAGAGTCCGCATGGAGGGACTAAACGAGTGAGATGAAGGCGAGGATGGATTTAGAGCCTGCGGTAAAAAGACAATTATGCCTCCTTAACACAGGTCATTGGTTCAGAGCTACATGTGACTTATCAGGCCGCTGGTTTCCCTCTAACAGAGAAGTGGTCCCGTAAACAGAGAGCAGTCGTGTCGGCACTTGAGCTTAATAAACCAATAACACACCACGGCTGATGTCGCTGCTTAGTACTGGCCTTCACACTTCTTGCTTTGCGCATTGGACCATTTTAATGGCATGTGGTACAAAAGGTGAAGCATTTTTCTGTAGTTGTATTAGAGGATACGGTTCATGTGTGCTTTATTTACAGCAGTGTAATTCCCCATTTGTGCGTTAGACTGGCTCTAATATTGTGAAAGACGCTTACTGTGGCTCTCCTGGTTTTAAAAAACAGTATTTGATACAGTAATTCTGTGTACACACACCACATTAGGGAGGTGACCATGCTGAAAGTTCTACATGTGAAGTGAAATTGAGCATCGTGTGTAATAGTCATAGACTGTATATAAAAGATGGAGGTAGCATTATGACCTCCATCTTGATGTGGCTGGACGTGACCACAGGGTGGAGTACTAATTCATCAGTCAATGCTTGCGCGCTTCCTTAGCCCCATTTACACAGGATTAGAGACTGATTTGGGATTACCTGGCAACCACTGGTCACTAGGGAAAAAAGGAGTATTCCCTGTCGGTGAGTATTTCCTGGAGTATTTCCAGTTTGCCAGCAGTGATTGTTTTGGTCAGTGGCAGAGTCTGGTAGTGCCTCCTCTACTTTCTACACCAGCAGCACCCCCAGCTAAAGCAAACACAGTGTTTCCACTGTTGAGAACTGTTTCCTTCTCTGAGAAAGCGCGACTACAGGTGTCCTGACCTGTTTTTCTGACATTATATGTAAAAACTTAGGGCTTGAGTTGCCCCTACCCACTCTGTTCAGATGCACAAACCCTTGATTGTTACTTTTTGTCTCCTCTTATTTATTTACATAAACTTTGTCCTCACCTATAGCTTATTTAGAACCCTGCAAGTGGCATTTAACTAAGCATAATTAGAGACTGGATTCATTGGCCAGGTTAAATCTTTATTGACAAAGGTGGACTTTCACAGGCTATGGTTAATGATGTGTTTAAAGTGGTGCTTATTGCTTACAGCCAGACTCTCATACCTCTCTGTCTGACTCCAGTATCAGATCAATGTTGCTTTGGGAAAATGAGAATGAGTCTTTGGAAAGCCTCTGGTGTGTGTTTTTTTATGTGTGTGTGTGTGTGTGTGTGTAATCCAGTTCTGTGTGTCTATTATAGCTACAGCTTTTGCTAAATAACAATGCAAAGCGAGGAGCTGGGTCTTTGTTCCGTTTCCAGGTTGACTCTTGTCTAGATAGACAGAGGTTTCACAGAGCCCACAAAGCCCCGAGGAGGGTAGATCAGAAGAGTGTTTGTTTTCCCAGCACTACAAGTATGTGTGTATGTGTTGAGAGAGTGCTATCAAAGTGGGCTGATAAACTGTAACAAGCAGATTAAGAACAATGGTTTTCTTTGTGGTGTGCATATCATCAGTTTGGCTTTTGACGGTGTGAGTTTTCTCGCAGATTGGAAGAAATGAACTGCTGGCAAGATTCTCCTTGTCACTTTTCTCCTTCCAGCAAGAAGTGAAACCTGTTTTGATCCCCATGTTTTCTATAGTGACTGTGACAGACAGCGGAAATGTCAGCATCCATATGTTGTGCTGTGTTGCTACATTTTGGAGTGCTGAAAGTAACTGAGACACAAGAAGTGAATAACATTTTGCTCATCACTACTTAGTTCAGAGTTGATTGGAATGGATTAGAGTTAGGTGTCAATATACAAAGATTTGAGCTTAAGTCACTTAGAAGAGGTGTTTCTTGTTTCATTAAAGCAACATTAGATAGAGTGCAAACTAATGGAGCAGAATAGATATCAAGGATGTATTTGATGGATGAAATGTGTAGATGATATATAAACTGATGTGATTACGCCATTTAAAAAAATGGCATGCCTTTGGCGTATGTGCATTGCCTAATGTTTAGATTGTCTATGAGTGTTGCTTTCACCATGTAAATGGTTAATGGACTGGTATTTATGTAGTGCCTTTCTACTTGTTTGAGCACCCAAAGGACTTTGTTAATACAAGTCTCATTTATCCAATCACACAGACAGTCATACAATGTTTTTATCTATGCCTAAGCACTTTCTCACACACCCACATGGATGCATCAGGGGTTCACTATCTTGCCCAAGGGTACTTCGGAATGCAGACTGAAGGAATCAGGGATTAATCCACTGCCATTTCGATTGGTAGATGACCCACTGTTCAACCTGGTATTCCCAAGTACTAACGAGACCTGACCTGCTCAGCTTCTGAGAGCAGACGAGGTTGCCCTGTTCAGGGTGGTATGGTCCTAAGCCATGATGCTGTAAGGGAAAATGAAAACTTGATTGCCCCAATGGAACAGGATAGATTTCCCTGATCGCTATCGGCAAAGTCCTTCTTGAAGGAAGTCTTTTCACTTGGCGACCATCTTGACAGCACCTCCAAATAGTTATTTGGGCAGTGATTATAAAGTCTGCATTTAAATGACAATGGAATGAAGGGGGGAAGGTGGTGTAACAACTTCATGTGTAGAATCACCAGATATAAAGCAAGAATATGATGAATAAATGATAGATGAGACCAAAAGTAAAACACAAAGTTTTGCGACAAACCTTGGCGTTATTTCTATTAGATCTGTAACAAAATAACAAAAGCTTCCACCTATACTGCCAGGTGTGAGCTGGTCTTGTCCATTGTCACTTAAAACACTTAAACCATGAGCGTATCCAATTTTATATTAAACGTTAAGCATGTTGTAGACGTGCAGTTTAGGTTAAAGTTAGCTAGCACTGTGCAATAGCTTTGAGCAACATGACAAGCAATAAATTACAAGTAAATCTGTTGTCCCTTTAGTGGTGCAACACAGGGTTGTCATGTTTTCCTTTGCAAAAGTGGGAAAAATAATTTGCCGACATTCATATTATTAAAAACCCCAAATCTTTGATGTCTGAGTGAGTCTGGTGAAAAAAATCTAAAGTTGCTGGTTGTCATCGGAACATAATGCACTCTCCGTAGCATGAGCTTTGTCGAGGCACTTAGCAGCAGGAAATTGTGGCTATCACCACAAATAATGGAACTCTTTGTCATAACTCAAGAAATGCTGTTACAGCTCAGCCCTGAAAACTTTCGGTGACAGCAGAACTCGGTTAGTCATTAAACCCTTTACACTGTGCACTTAAATATACTCGGTTCAGCAGATAGCAGTAGCTGGGATTAGGAGTGGGGCACACGGAAGGGAAAGAAGTTACACTACTGTGACGTGTTTAAATAGTTACAACAATAATTAGTATCAATACAGCAGACAAGGGTTCATTATATTATGCACAAGTTCCCTGCAATTAGAAATAAAAGCTCATAGCTGCAGGGAACTTGCAGTTGTGAAGTGCAACTGGATTGATTTTATGAAGAGAAACTCACCACGTGGAGATTTGTCTACGGTTACTATAAAGTTTGGCAGTGTAGGTGTGTTTATATTGGGAAGAGGTATTCTTTAAAATGTCAAACTTCTAAGGGTACATGTGATGGTGCCCACGGTGGTGAGGTGGCTAGCACTGTTGCTGCACAGCGAGAAGGCAGCAGTGGGTGGGTTTGAATCCACCGTCTGGCTGAGGCCTTTCTGCGTGGGTTCTCTCTGGGTCCTCTGGTGTCCTCCCACAGTTCAAAGATGTGAATCTTAGGTTCATTTGTGATCCTGAATTGGTTGTAGGTGTGGATGGATGGATGGGTGGATGATGACTTCTTAATATGTGCTACATCTTGTCCCTACCTGTCACAAGAAGTTTGTACTTGTAGCAACATTGCAGGAAGAGGTTCAACTCTTGTTCCACGTTGTCACATGACTCACGTTATATTCTTACACTATATGAATAGAATTAAACTGAAAAAAACAGAACTCTTCGCTATAAAAGACCTTTAAAGTTTTCATTCACATTTAAAGTAAATCAAAGTTTTTAAATTCACTCTGCAGTCTAGTTGTACCTTGAAGAGGTTAACACTGTTAGCCTCTAAATAGCTAAGAAGCCTAAACATGAAAGTTTTGCATGGTACTCCTTACACACACACACACACACACACACACACACACACACACACACACACACACACACACAACTTTATACTCTGAATACTCACACACATACATGACTGCCTTGGTTAAACCAGGAAAAGCCTTTTTTCGAGGCAAAACTGCCCAGCTCTTTCCTTTTACAGCCCAGTGGTCCTGTGGGTGCAGTCCAGAATTAGATGTGAACTTGCTAACCCTCCAATGGTTCAGCTCAGCACTCAATACAGCGGTTCAGCTGCTGCACCGCCGAGCACTGCTGCCATCAATGTTTTACGCTCAGAGAGAGGGAGGCAGAAAGTTTCTGTGCGCTACGGCAGGGAGCCTTTTCTCCTGTCATGCATATTTCATCGGCCTGTTCTTCTTAGTGGTCAGGATCCATCGGATTGGACGGCTCCTTTGATGCGCTCTGTATGTTTGCATTGAGGATGATTAGAAAGGAAGACGTGCACAAACTCATCCTTTTTATTGTGTGTTATATTCATGTTTTTCCTATAATTGTTCACCTCTTAGTAACAGAACCTTTACCTTAATCTTTGTTGGTAATAACGGTTTATTTTGCTCAGACTCAGAGGCAGCTGAGGGCTGGGTTGGGGGTTCGTCATGCTACAGTGTTCAGGCAGATTCTCGCAGTGCCGTTATCTGTTCAGGGCTGAAGACATGTCACACCCGGGTGAGTGTGCAAGCACTCACTACAAGCTTAATCTCAGCTGTTTCCCTGCAGGGTTATAGCCATATTAACATATGGAGATCATTTACATTATGTCCTTACATAAAAACATGCTGAAGAGTTTATTTGCTGCATTGATTGTTTTCCTGTTTTTATTGATTCGACTGCAAGTCGGTACTTTTCCAGTTCAAAATGTTTTAGTTTGAAAACAGCTCTCTGGGAGCTTCGTGGGTTGAGGACTTGAAAGGGATATGCCTGAAGGCTTGTTTTTTTTTCTGCTCTTGAAAGAAATATGAAGCACAGTGTTGTTTTTTTCCCTCACTTGTACAGTTGGAGTTGTTTGTGTAGCTCCATCTGGAGTAGTAGCAACGGCTCAGGCTTTTCGTATTGTTACATGCAGAGATAAAAGGAGTGAAATGGCACTCGATAGTTAAGTGGAGAGCCATAAGTAAAGTCTGGCATTACTGGTAATGGTTTTTAAATATGAGAAGTTTGTAAATCCAAACGATCCAGAGGCCTTGTTTGTCTTGTTTGTATCATTAAATGGCAGGACTTTGGGCAGAAACTACAAAAACACTATAATTGATATTTGACTTCCTAAAGAAAAGAGCTTATTCTTGCATTGCAACTCAAATCCTACATACTTCTATAGTTAGTAGTATGCAGTCATTTTCTCTCCATGTACACTTTTGTTGTACTCAAATGTTAAAAAATTGTCTGTGGAGCTCTTAACACTTTTTACATATAGTCTTCAGTCACACAGAGCTAGAGGCGTATTGGCAACCATCTTGCAACCACTGGTCGCAAGGAAATTGTTGGAGGTTGCTAGGGCTCAGTGTAAAAATTTTTTGCTAAAACCCCTGTTGGTGTCCCCCCCCTGATAACTACCAGTCGCAAGGGGAAAGTGTGTATTGTGCTGCTGGTTGGCAAGTGGTTGCTGGAGGTTGCTGGCAGTTGCTAATGTGAAATTGTTGCCACAGTTTTGCTGACTGGTGTTCAGGCCTGGGTGACTGAGGCCTCAGTGGTCACCTCCATGGCTTTATAGTGGAAAACAGGTGGCCCACCAAATAATTTGAACTAGGAGGAGTATGCATTATCAGTATCAATTATGATGTCAGCACTAGATAGCTAGGCGGTATATTACTTTTTTCAGACATTGCATGCAAGACCACAAACTAATTGCATTGTGGAGTTGTTTAGTGTGTCAGTGTGTGTAAAACCATCGTCCTAATTACAATAATTTTTATATCATAATTGGTAAGTAGCGTTTTGACATTCAGAGTTAAATGTTGCAAATAATTGGAGAATGCTTCATGTGCAATTTGAGTACCGCACAAGTAGGTATGCATTGGGAACTAGTGTATTGCATGAACCATTCCAAACACAGAAACACTAATAGTTCTGCTGTTTTTAGCATTTTTTAGACATTTTTTGCAGCAGTTGTTGTAGTTTATATTGGCACAAAACACATTTTGTGCCAGTATAACAGCAATCAGTGAGAACTGAACTTAAAGAAAAAGTCATTTAAATATAGATTTTTAACTTAGTTTTGTGGCTCTAGGGATTGTAATTCAAATCACTTTGGTACTTTGACTACATTATCTCAGCAAACACTGGATAGATTCCCAGTGTAGCACCGGCATATAATTGTCTCTCAGTATTCAGATGTTAGCAGCATGCTAATATTTGCTAATTTGCAACTAAATCAGTTGCTAAACCCTGAACATTAGGCTGTATCTGCCTGTGGAATTCAAATTTTTTTAGCTTGTTATCATATTGGCTCCTGGTCCACATATTCATTGACTCAGGGTGAGTTTCTTTCTCATGCTCAAGCTTATGCGTTCCAACAAAACAGCAGAAAGAACTGGGCCATTTTTCTACTATCTGCCTATATCACACTACTTTAGAGAACTGCATTTAAATTTAAACAGTGACACCATGGCTGCACTTTCCGATGAATCAATGAATCCTGCAGTCGCAGCAGAATGAATAAAAATGACTTTGAGATTAGAAATTTTCATTTGTGGACCAACTTTTTGCTGGCAAAAGTTTGTGATTTGCAGCTAAACTTCACATAACCCAGGCTGTACGGTGCGCAGTGAATACTTCCCTTTATGGATCCCCTTTGTACAACCTTCTGAAACTGTGCCCACTTATCTTCATCTTCATCAGAAAGAGTCCTTCAGTGTTTTCTCTGACCCTGGCTGCTTGGGGAAGGAAAGGAAGTGTGTTTTCCTGTGTGTTCCCTCTCTCACACGCACACACGCATTCACACATCAAGTTTCATTGTGCTGATGCCGAGGAAGCCCGACTTGCTGTGTCAGCGTTCCCTTGGGCAAAGCCGCTATGCAGATGTCCTCAGAAGCGTGGTGATGAAAATAGGAAGTTGCTTTGATCAAAGCACCTGCTGTGTTATTTCAGTGCTGCTGTCGCTGCCGGAGCCCATATGGTACCCGCGCCAGGTGTCAATCATGTCTGCGATACAGATGAATACATTTTCCATATCAGGCTGGATTAGAGCGACAGACTCTATTAGCAGAATGTGTTCCTCCAAAAATGAAATTACGCTTAGTGAGTTTTTCTTCCATCACTCCGTGAGTAAGAATGATTGGACCATCATTCATGTCACTATTAGTATTCAGAGAGTTCTTCCTGGAAAATGTCTTCGACTGAGTGGCAGAACTTTTCTTAGAGAGCAAACATTACCAACACTTTTATTTTTTATTTTTTTGATCATCTTTGCCTTCTTGAAGCTTCCCGATGCCTTCGGGCTCTAAATGTAGCCGTTCCCATCCCTTTCACTTTTCTACATTTCTGTGGGAGCAACTTTCGGTCAAGCGCCTTGCTCAAGGAATTGGAGTTTTTCGTTTCTGGTCAGAGGCTTTTCTGCTCCGCCCTTCAGGCTGCTTGCTTCTGATTTTATATTCTGTGTGTCTGAGAGTGGGTGTGCAGTGAATCCGTGCTTCTTTTTCTAACACGCCAGTTCTTCATATTTTATCCTTTCATCTTAACTCCCTAATAAACAGATCTTTATCACAACCGCAAACAGACAAGACCCCAAAACGCCGCGCGCTCGTTTGCTGTCAATCGCGGGCGTTTCATTCTGTTTCATCACAGCTCGACCAGCTCGAGGCTTTCGGCTCTCATTGATTTGGCAAAAATTAAATAAAAAAGCAGAAGCAGAGCAATGGATTAGACGTACACCCTGTATTTACACTGCTTTGTTTCGTGCGTCTGTTAGTGTGACCCAGTTTAGGCGCAGTGTGATGTTGACACGGTAACCTGCGTCTCACGGCGCGCGCTGACATCAGATATCAGTCACAGACGTGCGTCTTGTCAAGCCGGAGTGCGTGCTGCTTAAAGCGTTCCAGGTTGACAGTAATGCGACTGGTCACCGTCGCCGCCTCCCGCAATCTGGGTATTTTCTTCTGAGTTTGCGCTCTCAAGTCTCATTAATTAAACAGAACAGAAGCATATTTACACAAAAACGATTAATATTTACTAGAGAAACACTCCACGACCACTTCATCTGCAGGCCTGACAAAGCATTTACTAATACGCAGCATGTTTGAATCATCCATTCATTACATTCTGCCGCTGTATCCCAGCATCTGTCGCGATTGTACCCAAATGGATAAACTCGGCCTAATGTGTGCTTATGAATCAAAGCCTGCGTGTGTTTGCATATTTGTGTATGCTACGCTCACTCATTGGTCTAATCTGATGTCTACTGTAATTATGAGCACGGCAGCACTTGGCTCTGCTCGCTCACTGATACATTACCCACAAAAACCACAGTAATTGGTCTACCAGTCAATTAGAGCTGGACTGTAATTAAGACTGAACTTTCATCCCGTCCAATTCATCAGTTTTCTTTTTAATTTACTGGAAAGTCCTCTCGTAGGCTTTGTGTTCATTATTCTGAGATCAACAGTTTTTTAAATCTATCTTTAATGTGGCCTTTGAAAGTATTTCTGTCCTTTGATATGACTCTTCATCAAGAGGGAAGAGTGTCCAGCATGTTTCAGAGATTTTCTCCAATATTAATGTTCTTTACAGTACTAATTAACCTTCCCTATCTTTTGTATAAGCTGGAAGCCCTTTGATTATCTCTGCTTCTGCGCACGCTCACCCACACAGTGAAAGTCTCCTGCCATGTGGTCGCGCCTTCCCGAGTTGTGTCACGGCAGCAAGCTACAATGACATGTCGATGGAGGAGAGGAGGTAAGATGAACAGAGGGAGATTGGAAGAAGGGAAGTGGGAATTGCAGCCCTTTGTTTCTATTTTTTCCCCCATATTTGTTCTGCCGGACCGCTGCAGTCCTTTCACATCTGTCAGACAGAGGAGAACCATCGCCAGGTCCAAAACATGTTTATCTGTTTCTTATTCCTTGCCTGTCTCCCTTCTCTTCCTACTCCTCTGTCATTCTGCCATGAAAGCTGCAGCCAACACACACACACACATTTACACGCACATTCGCACACATTCACACACAGGCACACTCAAAGACTAGTGGCTATGCATATTACATGAGTCCTCCACCTCTGAAGGCCTCTCTGCTTTTTTCATTTTGCAACTTAGAGCAGAGATGATGAGGTCGAAGCTGGTTCTTGCACTTAAGGGCTGTTTCCTCTCTTTACTGCAGAAGTTGCAGTTTATGGCTAAAGAGGGTGTGTACTGCAATTTCAAACATCAATATGAAATTCAGTAATGTCTTTGTGTAATGATGTCAACAGCTCAGGCCAGGAAATTAAAGAAATGATTTATTTCTTGCTGGTGGTGCTCTGTAATCAGATCAGATTTTCCATTAAACCCCGCATACATGTTGGCGTTCTCTTCCTTTCTTTTTTCCAAAAATAATATGCACTATTCCACACAAAAAAAGTAAGAAGTCAACAAAGTTTACTAAAAGAAAAGTGTTTAGTATTAACTACAGCTATGTGCACTTGCTGTGCTGTTTGCTGTGATTGTTGTACCTGTTTTTAAGTAGATCTACAGTAGATGCTTACTGGTTACACTTATACCAGCAGACTGACTCAGACTGACTCAGGTATGGTCACAATAATATGACTTGTGGACGCCTCCCAGGAATTCCCACCAGTGACTGTTTGAGGAGAACAACAGCCAGGATGACTCATTGTTGTGTCTGTAGCAGTTGGATTGCAGCTGCTTTTGTCCTCCACGTCTGGGCCCTCAGTCGTAAACACACACGCTTGGAAGCGCGTTCGCGCGTGTGCGCATGTTTATGCGTGCTTTGCTTTGAGTTACATTTCTCTCATGTCGTTTTATCCTCGTCCCTCTCATGCAGTGATTGATCTTCTTCTCAGAGGCTGTTCATAGCTTGCGCTGCTTTGCCTTGTTTTTGTTTGTACCATCTGTGTTATGGGGAATTCTGGGTTTTTGAAAGTCATTTTGAAGGATTGAGACCACCGGTAACTGTCATGTGCACACAATGATTGATTATCTAATGTTTCTCAAATCACACTGGTTTACCTGTGTTTATTATCTCCTCATTTGCATGAAGTAAATAAATGTGTTTGCTCTGCTAAGTGAATTAAAAATGCTCCATTGGATTTGTACGCTGACCAGACCACAGTAAATTCCTGCACATGTACCGTAAGTAAAAATCATATCATGAGTTCTTAAGCCGCACCAGGGAATCAAGTATGGGGAAGCTAAATAAGGAAGGAGGTGGTGGTGGTGGAACGCAATAAATGATCACCTAGATAATATTTAGCTAATATCTTTGATGATGGTGTAGCTTCTTCTAGCCTCTAATGCAAGAAACAGTGGGGGGAAAGTGATTTCACCTTATATCTGTTACATAATATGTATTTTAGAAGAGACAAGATAGTGGATATAGTTAACAAAGGATGTTGAAGATGGAGCTGAAAAAAGAGGAGAGGTTGATGGAGGTATCAATGAGGATGCTAGGGATAGGTGTAGGGATGAGGACAGATTTATCAAGAAATTCCACAAGTTTGACAGTTTTAAAGAGAAAAGGTTTAAGCAGAATCTTTAAATTTAATTTTTAGGCAATGATCAAACTAAAGTCTTTTAGATATTTTTTGTCTTAAGCAATAATTTTGGGCCATTTAGGAAAATATCTGTACACAAACAAATTAAAACAGACAAGCCAGTTCTGTCTAAAGGTAATAAGCTAACTACCAGTTCCAAAACTCATGAAACTGGATAACATATCTATCACCTTTATGTAAAAGATGGACAAAGCTACTGTGACGTGTCTTTAGACAATTTTAAAGACACGTCACAGTAGCAAACAATTTTTTATTTTTTTGTAAGATTTGATCCTACATGGAGCAGTGCAGTGTCGAGATATTATCTAACGTTTGGTAAGCAAATTCCATCCATAATAAAGGCGTAAATGGGTGCATTGTACAGAGAATTTCAAAATCTCGCAGAAAATAATTGCAGTGATGCTTAAAAAGGCATCAACACTTGAAACACTAAATTTTTTAAACTACAAAACCCAAGAGACAATTCAGTTAGCTAACAAGGCCAACAGTTCCTCTCTTTTTGCAGTTTAGTAGTTTGCAATTTAGCTAATGTGTTCAGACAAAAAGGCCTCCTGTGGTTGTGGGTTCATATTTATTGCCTGTCCATCCATCCATCCATCCATCCATCCATCCACCATCCATCCATTCATCCATCCATCTATCCATCCATCCATCTATCCCTCCATCCATCTAGCTATCCATCCTTCCATCCATCCATCCATCCATCCATCCATCCATCCATCCATTCATACATCCATCTAGCTATCCATCCATCCATCCATCCATCCATTCATACATCCATCTAGCTATCCATCCATCCATCCATCCACCCACCCATCCATTCATCCATCCATCCATCCATCATCCATCTATCCATCCACCATCCATCCATCCATCTAGCTATCCATCCTTCCATCCATCCATCCATCCATCCATCCATCCATCCATCCATCCATCCACCATTCATCCATCCATCCATCCATCCATCCATCCATCCATCCATCTATCCCTCCATCCATCTAGCTATCCATCCTTCCATCCATCCATCCATCCATCCATCCATCCATCCATCCATCCATCCATCCATCCATCCATTCATACATCCATCTAGCTATCCATCCATCCATCCATCCATCCATCCATTCATACATCCATCTAGCTATCCATCCATCCATCCATCCATCCACCCACCCATCCATTCATCCATCCATCCATCCATCATCCATCTATCCATCCACCATCCATCCATCCATCTAGCTATCCATCCTTCCATCCATCCATCCATCCATCCATCCATCCATCCATCCATCCATCCATCCTTCCATCCATCTAGCTATCCATTCATACATCAGTCCACTTATCCAGTATAATTAACTCTAAGAAAGTAAATATACAAGTGATCCAAAAGCGGATTTACTTCTTTAAATATATTTTGTTATACTATGATATGCTCAACTTAAATGCATCCACTTGTGGTTTTAATTCTATGCACGGCTGATAAAATGTACACAAATAATATTTTGAACTGGCTGAGATATTCTCTCTGCATGGACAGTTGCTGATCCAGCAGGTCTGCACAGATAAAAGGAGAAAGCAGCAGTAAACCGGGCCATGTTTGAGCTTTCAAGTGTCCCCAGCAAAGGAAGAGAGAGCAGCAGAGGGAATATTTTCTCACAAAAACATCATCACTTGGCTGGATTGTAGCCAGTATCAGGGAGATTCGAGGAAGGATGTCAAAGAGTGGTGAGATCTGCAGCAAAAACAGGTCAAAGTTTGTTGGTTTTTCTTTGAGAAAGTAATGTCAAACCACAGATGGATAGAGCCAGCATGACATCCCGCTTTAGTGTTTTGCCCTCAGTTGCCTCATTTTCACAATGCTGGCTTTTGGAAACCTAAGCACACAAACAGCGGATTGACACTACAAAATCAAAAGGAAATGATTTAGAGATCATTAAATAAGGTAAAAGCTGCATTCTTTTATTAGCTACTTCAGCTGTTAGTCAGGTTCTTTGCCTGTCTGTCGACAGCAGTACTGTGTGAAGTTGTATGTCATCTGGTGGTGGCCAAGACGGCGCTGCTGGCATCAGTTCTGCCACAAATGACTGTCTAATCCGCTAGAAATGTTTTCAGTTATCATCTGAGTATCTTTTTTTTGTTGTTGTTTTTTTGACAACCTTTTATTCATCTTATTATATATAGAGAGAGTAAAGCACAGTTTCAATTACAGATCATGTGTCATAGTTTGAGGATAGTAATGAATCACTTTGCTCTCTTTTACACTTGATGTCCTTGTTTGTTTATTGCTGTGCTTTCATTTGGTGATGTGGTGCAGCTGACTTGGGTCTGATGCAGCTACATAGGAAAATGCAGCAGGCAGATGATCTCAAATGCTGAGTTACTTTGGAATGTTTTAGATACACAACATTTGGGGGTTTTTTGTTGTAATTTTGTACGACACGTACAGTAAGTCTTTGGTAAGACAAATCAGTCTTTTGTTTGTTCAGGCAGACACGAGCTGATAGTGTATCACAGCTGCTTCTAGAAGTTCACTATGTGAAAGTGAGTCACTGTCTGCACTCCCCTCAGCCTGGAGACTACAATATATTACCCCAGTGAAAGATGCCTGGCACTGGCTGAGATTAGAGACTGTCCCATGTATGTAGGTCTAGGTGTGGGCTTCTGTGTATTTAGATGGCGTGCTTCAATCAGCCTCTAACATACCACTTCATCTTTATCAAATAGATGGTACCCGCAGGTGCAAGGTTCTCCCTTTACACACACACACGCACACACAGCCCATACCTGATGTTAGAGACAGGGCTCCACATTCCTATCTTGACCACATTGGGCCTCACATTCACTTAACTTGATGCTTCTTAAATCACACACCTGCTCTCACCTGCAGTGCTTTCTCTCTGTCTGGCTTATAGATAACACCCACATATGCACACACAGACACAAACAGAGTTTTATCACGCCTGAAGATGTGTATCTTTTACTCTATGAACAAAGAGAATATGATATGAGGTTGATTGTAAGCAGGTATCATATATGAAGGAGGACCTCAGATCGAGACCACAGGCTTGTAGAGACACGGGTATCTTTAAAAAAAAGTCAGCTGTGTACTGTTCTTTCTCTGTCCATGAGCACCACACTCACATATTAATGTCCACATGTCCACATGCACATATTCGCCCACACATGATTTCAGTCATTTTCGTGCTGAATTCCATCCTCATGTTTCATCCACAATTCCACAGAGCCAAAGCTCCAGGTGTCATGCCTAATGTCTCTGTAATAAGCACTGTTTAAACTCAATGAGCCAAAGTAATCTAGAGAAGACTGTATTTTTTAAGATGAAATTTTTAGGTTTCAATGTGTTAAAATGTGGCGTTTCCTTTCATTTGTCCTCCTCCTAATCGTTCTGTTGACCTGACAGCTTTGCTCACCACCACATCAGCCTTTTATGAATTCACGTTTGCACGCTGATGTTGAACACACACACACTCACACGCACACACCAAGCGCGCAGACAGTTCCCTCCTAATTGATATGTCCTGTGTGCGTCGGGCTGCTCCTGCGGCTCACGCTGATTGATCCGCTGATGGGATGGATGCTCCCCAGCTTGTGATCTAATCTGTTACAGCAAAGACATACTCTAAAGATACAGACAGTACCAGAGAGAGCGAGAGAAGGAATGATCTGCCTTTCCTCTGCTCTCTCTGTCCCAACTCAACCCTCACCTCACTCGACTCTCTGATTACAGTTAAAAGAGGGCACGTCGCTGGAACACACAGACAGGGAGACTGATGGAGTGACCGTCCAGTTCGGGACCAAACAGATTAAAGTCTGGTCTCACTCAGCAGCCTCTTATTCATTCAGTCTTTCAGCATGTGACTGAAAGGTCAAGATGAGGCTGCTGGGCTGAAAGTGAAAGATGAATGAGATGAGATCATCATGTCAACAGCCAGACTGTTTCACCGTGTGCTTCATCGTGTCATCCTCGAGTCTGGCTCAGCTGACATGGAGATCTGCTCTTCTTGCTGTACACTTCTCCATATCATATTGTGACATTTTGTGAATACTGGTACTCTGTTATACAGCTAAACTCTTATTTCAGTTAATGTTTGAGTGTTTGTACATGCAGTAGTAATGCTGATGTGTAAACGTGCATATGGTATTAATACTATGCCATATGCACGTTTGATACCACCTGTTGGCGTATCAAATGAGAGAAAGCACTATAACAAGAATGTAACAAGGCAGAAAATTAATTTAGCTAATTAATTTAATAATTAATAATTTAATTTATCTAAAAAAGACTAAACATGCCTAAACCAGCATGAGCAAATATCAGCAACATATGGATTAGGTGGGTTGTTTTGCTAGAACAGAGCACCAGACTGCAGTGATTCAATCAGCCCGATCCCAAACTGTAAACACGTGAGTGGAGGAACTGGCCAAAGTGGGCCATATTAACAGAGCAGCTAAGTTAAATTAAAGTTTTCCTGTGCATCACTCAATATAACAGCAGCCACTCTGCAGCTGTGTAAGTGACTCCGTTTGTTGTGGCAAGTGAGTCTGTTCAGGTGTGGAGAAAAAAGTGCATACTGTCTGTGGTAGTCAGGCATAAAGTGTGTAGAAAGGCTCAGGCTGCTGTATAGCAGTCGGCTAATAAAAGGGAAGGGAGCAGGAAATGAGTCTTTAAGAGCAATTGTACTGCCACTGGATTGTTTATGTCATCATGAGTGTTTTTGATGTGGTTTTTCACTTTTAACTTTATTAGTCGTCTTCAAAACTTGTGTGAAGCCAACACTGTTAAAGGTGTGCAGAATTAGCTGTTTCTGTTTCTTTCTTTAATGTGACGATTCGGTGGATTTCTGGTGGTGTGCTCAGATTTAAATGTGTTTTGTCTCACATAGGAAGTATAATATTTAAGACAAATTACGAAAATTGGATACTTAAGAAATTGAAAGTATCTCAAGATTCTCCGTAGCTGCTTTCACAGCCACCGCTGCAGCTCTAAGTGTTGATGATGGAGCCAAATAAGCAGGCTTAGAATATCGATTATTCTTGATTGCAATAATCGTTCCCATTTATGTTTCATTTTTATTTCCCAAACGTTTGTCTGCCTATATGCTTTGCTTTGCTGATTGCTTCTGTCCCATTTCATTCTAGCCGTGTCTTCATGTTTCTGTGTTTCAGCACTTACTTTGGTGAGCACCGAATTATCAGAAACAAGAGGAATGAGTGTGTAATAATTTCTTTTTTTTAATATGTGTTGGAGGCTGTGTATGTCTGCTAATCACTGTTCGTGTTGTCAAGACTGCACAGACTAATCTTATAATCCGTCCTGCTATTTTCCCCATTATCCCTTCTCAGTGACAGGCAGTTACAAACAACCTCAGTAGGGGCTAATACTGTGTCAGTGGGGCTGAAGCGCCTGTCCAGGAATGAGATGCTCACCATCTGCTGTGTTTACACTTTCAGACTTTCAGACAGTATTCTTTTGACAGCCTTTGATGCATTAATGATTTCCCTTGTCTCTCGAGTCTCTTGGTTCGTTCTCTCCCTGTTTACTCTGGAGTTAGCTGCACTCTTTCATCATAGCTGGAATTCCCCAGGTCCTCAACTTCTAACCAGTGCTTTTCAGAGAGTTGTGGAGTATGGAGAGATTTTTTTTATTTTTTTGACAGAGTTTGAGAGTTTGAGAAACGCAGGCTGTCGTTCGCCTCTCATCACTCTAAAGCTTCTCACCATGCTCATCTTTTGAACCCTTTAAAAATCTGGTCTGTGGAATTTATGCTCGTTAGTTAAAAAAAGTGCTCATGATCTGGATTTTAATCTATGAAATGCCAGGATTGTTTGAACTGGTTCATACAAGCAGAGGATGAATTACTACTGCTGTTCATCAACCAGAATGATTGCAGAGAAACAGTAGCGACTGAACTACAGCTTATGCACTCGCAGTTTTTACAGAATGTAAATTTTGCCAAAAAAAAGACAGATCCTGGGAAGTCTCATACCTTTTCAGCAGCTCTTGTGATGACATATGAAGTGTGGCAACTGGCTGTAAATTGCTCATCTTTCTCTCTGTCACACAGAAGCAATTTAATGTTGGGAGCAAAGCTTCTCAGGCATGAGACATCTATGTGATACAAGTCGTCTCTTGTGAGAAGACAAATGAGAAAGACAAACGAGGGAAACCAAACTAGAAAGAAAGAGAAAAACAGGCTGAGCGTAACAGCTTGGAAACCTGTGCCATCTTCTTTTTTTTTCATGTTGCCGGGGGCAGAGCGGGCTGTATCTGTGAGCGCAGATCGCATTCAACAGGAGCCACAGGGGCAGGAGATGTCATCGCTCCCCAGAGTTTCCCAGCACCCTCAATCTGTCATGACACGTTCACACACACATGCGCACACAGCTAATGCGCACTCATACAACACCGAAACTTGCACAAGAGCAGAACATAACAGCTATCTGATCTGTTTTCGCAAATTTTAGATTAATCTCTGACAATAACAAGGATTTCTCCCTTCAGCCATCATCAAACATTAATGATGAATATCATGGCAGGATGAAAATGTATATTAGCTCTGAAGGAGAGATGTTTTTAAGGTCATGGTCTGCAAAGGATCTCAGCACCAGCAAGTCACAGAATGTCACCATGGCCTCATCAGTTTACTCCAGGCCACACGAGTGTGACAAAACCAGTTCATAAGACAGATGTTTAAAGATGGTTCAAACGATTTTCCCTCGAATGCACAAATGTAGATGGAAAGAAATATATAAATATAACCCTGAAAATGTTATTCAGCACACTCCATCACACTACGACACTGTCAAAAAACATGGAAAACAAAAATGTTACATGGCAGACAGTAGCACTGCCTTTTAGATACTTTAGCAAATAGCTTTAAAGTAGTATCTCATATAGTGGCCAGTGTGTCTGTAGACCAGACTGTATATAAAAGATGGACATAGCCACTGTGAAGTCATCCATTCATTTGTGGACTACAGTTTTAAAGCCTTGGTTTGGACATTTTTGTAGAATTGGACTAGAAAGTAGAGTAGTGTTGGGTCACAAGGTGCGTCTGTAAGTCACTGTGATATTTCATTATTATTTATTGATAATATTAGTACACTTTAAATATTATTACTACTCATATCTGTATACATCAGTACATCTGTACATTTGTCCATAGTACATGAGTACTTTTCCTCTCTGTATAGCTATATAAACATCCGTATACTGTAACTTATTTGTACTGAATCTTTTAATAGCTATTCCCACCTTTTATACTACTCTTATCTGTATATAATCTGCTCTTATTGCACTTACTGCTCTTGCATTTCTGATTAGATGCAAACTGTATTTTGTAACCCTGTATTTATACATGTGTAATGACAATAACGTTGAATCCTAATCCTTTTATTTATTGTTCCTAAAAATAGAGCTTGACTGATATATCGGCTGATGTTAGCTATTTGCCAATAGATCGGTATCAGCATTGATCATGGCTGATAATTGAAAATGTAAAAAAGTAAAGAAGACACAGGAGAAACATTCTTTAACCATGTTATGAGTGTCGAGATGGCATAGTTCACTGTTGTCATCGTGTTTAAAATGTCAGGCGGGCAGACCATCAACAACAAATCCATGACTTGCCGTGACAGTAAAACATGATTAAACTGCATTGCCATATTGTCTTAGTCAGGACTCATAAATAACTACACATAACAATTGTTTGGGAAATGTTTTGTGTGTCTAAAAGAAAAAAAATATCGGCCAAATATCTTAAAAAATCCTATATTATGTCTGACTCCTGAAACTCAAACTGAACAATGTGATGCACCTGTTTCTCACAGCAGCCACTGATTATGCAGAACTTTAACCCTAAACACAGTTTCAGCAGGTGAGTTCGCTCATTAGACTTCATTCGATTTAGTTCAATTGTGAACTTGTTACTAAACAGTGTTTTAATCCTTAAATAGTAGCCAATAATGGCTTCTTTCAGAAAACACATTGCCTTTCTGAACATATAAGTTCAGAAAAGTACTTATTTCTACTTTTAAAGATACTTTATTTCATTCTTTTTAAAAGAAAGTTTCATATTTAATTGTTTCTTTATTTATAAACTTTAGAAACAGAAATTGAAATGAAAAAGAATCCTCACATCCATAAAAATTTGCCAGCTTTGCAACATGAAAGCAGTCTTAGCAATCCCTGTAGGGAGGCAGAATAGAATAGTCATATAAAGAAGTGTTTTATTAATAAAGGACATGAATAAAACAGTATTAAAGGATATAATGCAAAATAAAATAGATGAAAACTAGGCCACTCACGTAATGAAAAGTAGCTCTGCAATGACTGAAAGAAAATTGGCACCACTGTGGGTTTTGACAGATTTACAGATTTGGTAGGAGAATTATATACGGTCAGCTGTCAGTGTGGAAATACGGGGGTCTCTGTGGTGGAGATAAGACTTTTAATGAGAAACAGGAGTCACACGGAGGTCCTAATCCCCTCTATCATCTCTCCTTTGCCTTTTATAGCCAGAGTGTTTAACACAGTCTGGGCACACACGAGGCCAGGGCAAGTCAACGACCCTCAGGAGAGGTCACGAGGGCAATCAGCACTTTGTATGACCGAGGAGAGACACAGTATTCATCTAATCCAGAGAGAAATATTGTCTGAAATAAAAAAAAAGTTTCACTGCTGCTGAGACTGTTGTAGCACTTTGAGGTTTTTCGGCCCTAAAACAGAATTACAGCCTGTCAGAAGCTGTAAGAGGAACAAACGTCCTCTATCGAGTGAAAGGCCTTCAGCTGGATAAGAGAGGGATGTGCTCCCTGTCAGAGGACCTAATCGTGATATCTGCCCTGCCTTTTTACGACAGCAAGCCTCCACTCAGTGGCTGCGCATTTCTAAAGAAAGGCCGAGATGAAGAGAAATAGCAGAAAAATGTGAATCGTCAGAAGAGACCGCAGTCACTCCTGACAGTGAAAGCGTGGATGCAATTATCACTACGATGCCTTACTTGTGTCTCAAAGAGAGACGTCACAGGAAAATGATGCACGGCTGCTGATTTTTCACAAGAATATGTTCCCCTCTCACCCCCTGCACTTCAGCTCTGCCTTTCAACTCGGCCTTTTGTTCCCTCCTGCCTCTTCATCGCCTCTTCATCTTCCTTCCAACCCTCTCCTGACTTCTGCTCGCTCACCGCCGCCCCGTCGTACCCACTGGCCCTCGAGAATCTTTGAAATTTCCCTGAAATTGAAATGCTGTAGTGTCTTGCCCTGCGCTTGACCGCCTGGGACTGAAAATAAGTCTGCTTCTGTCTCTGTTTGCTCTGAAAAGCTGTGTTTTCGGTCTCGTCCTGTTGCATCACACAAACAGTACGTATGCGCCATAAGAGGAGTGCCATTAATCTCCTTGTCCCGTGAGAACTGTGTTGTTTGTGTGAGTAATGAGCTCTGTACGTCTGCACTGTGTCTCTGTTGTCTTTAATTGGTGCAGCGTGACTCTATTAGAAGGATCCAGTGTAATTAGAGTCTTCTACAGAGTGGGAATCCAACGTTACCGCTTTTTAAGTCTGACTTTTTTGGGCATTGAAGCGCTGACTTACTCAGCGGCCATCTGATGAGTGATTAGTAGCACCTGAGTGTTTAAGTGGAAGATTATTTTAAGATAAAATTTTATTTTTGAATGTTCTGTATTATTTCTCTCATAATTATGTATCAAAACGTGTCAGATCATTATTGTGTGTATGTAACTGTAGCTGCCACAGAAACATTTGTGTCGAGGAATGTGCTCTGTGTGTGTGTGTGTCGTCACAGCTCCAAGGGGACCCAGGCGTGTGAAAGAAGACATAAGGAGCTGATAAATAATGATTGCCCCCCCCCCCCCCCCCCCCCACACACACACACACACACACACAGGTTTTTAATCAGTACCTTGCATAGATGCCTCTGCATTTATTTTCCAATTTGCACACAAGTTGGAGAAAAAGCAGGAAAAAAGCAGCTCCCTGTTTGAAGCAGTTCTTCGGTAATCTCTCTAAACAGATACAAAATGTGGATCTGTAAATATGTAGCTGCAGGCAAGGCAAAACCATTTTTGCTACAGAAAGCTTCCTGGTTTCTGTTGCTAATCCGCTCGGCAGCACGAGTTATTAAATCCAAGTTTGGTAGCCGGAGTTCTAGTAACCAGTCATGTTTTAGCAGGCTTTGCAAGTGAACTGTACTTGTAGGGAGCAAAAAGAGGGACCGTGATTTGGCTTTTTTGTTAGCTTTTTAAAAATCTGCTATAAACCTTGAAAAACAATCCCCAGAGCTCATCAGAAATAGCCAATGGGATTTAATGTTTGGCATCTGTTTTGCTTCTTCAGCGGCTGATTAATGTTGAATATTAACACTGACTAACATTAATTGGACTTAATTTATCTGAATTTCAGGAGTGGGACCATTCCTCATGGTCTGTCCTCCTGGTGCTGTCTATATACACACTTCTGCATTACAATGTGTTTATACTCGTTTTCAAGACTGATCTGAATACAATATATGCCAAACATATAGTGAAGTTAGTTTTTCATGCATAAAGGTACAAGTAACAGATGGATCCATTGACATCCAGATATTCAATCAGTTTTATTTATGTAGCCCTGAATCACAATAGTAGTCTTCATATTGTGAGGTGAAGACTCGACAGTTACACAGATCTATCTACTGATTATAAGCACGTGTACCTAAAACCAAACTATAAAGCTCGAGAAAGATATAGAATTATATTCTACTAACCAATGACGATCAGTTGAATATAATCAGATAGTCTCAGGGTCGGACTCTAAGTCTAACTAAAGCTTTAGTCATGTACTTTCAGCTACTCCCTTATTTCCCAAGGGATCACCACAGCGGATCTGCATGTTTGATTTGGCGCAGATTTTATACCGGATGCCCTTCCTGATCCAACCCTCCCATTTATCTGGGCTTTGGACCGTTATTAGGGGAACACTAACTGTGACTCCTGTAGGGTGGGTTTGTGTCTCCTGCCGGTCTTGAACCAGCATGTACCATACAAATATTAAAATCTAAACACCTTTTAAGAACAAACAGTTTAATGGAGTTAAAGTGGACCAGTCTGGGCTTATGTCTCATAAGGTGATACTTCTGATCACTGAGGTGGTTTGTTTCAGTTGAGATTACGTGATCTAAAGTTATTAGTGGATTTAGTCACAATTTTTGAATTAGTGGCTAATTGTCACCATTAGTTTTCACCATGCAGCAGTCATGCTGTAACAATAACCTCAAAAAGTCTGTGCTAAATTTGTCCAGCGTTTGCTATGGATGGACATCCACTCATAGTCCAGTGTTCGGTCAGCAGGTTAAACAATCAGTCTGAATGATAAGCATGATAAGCGTTTTGTATTTAAACCAAAGGCTGTGTAATGTGTTTGTGGCTGTGAGTGTTTTAAGGATGATCCATTTTACAGCAGAGTAATGCTGCTTCACAGCCGCTCCTGCTGACTTGCTGACCTCTGTCTGATTGTGTCAGCTCACAATTAGCCGGGTGCAATTCGTGAGCTGGCTTTGTGAATTTAAGTCTGAGGACTGCATGGTGCGGCTGTTGTTACTTTACATGATTAGTGGATGATGCAGCCTTTTTGAGCTATTCATTCTGCTCCCAGAATACAAATTCAAAGGGAAGTTTATTTTTCTGAACAAGAGACAGATGACTCACACTTCTGTCTTCATATTGGGTGATTTTTTTTTATGAGGTGGGTGGGAGGAGTTTATTTTGTGTGTGTGTGTGTGTGTGTGTGTGTGTGTGTGTGTGTGCAGTTTTCAAGTGCAGTGAAGCCTTGATATCCGATCTCCCTCCTGATCAAGGTGACTTGGATGGGTGGTGTGTTTTGGGAGAAGTGGCTCGACTGCTTGGATGAAGATGTCAGGCATCGCTGGCAGGTTTGGGACCGCTGTGCTTTCTGTGATATGACTTGTAAACACATTCCCCTTGCTGAGCCATGCATCACGCACACACACGCACATCGATAGGGCTAGTTCAAATAGCCTTAGTCATTCTGTTTTCATTCGTGTGTTTATGTGTTAGTCTCTTTCTCTCTCTCTGATGATCTGTATCACAGTAGGCTTGACCCAGGTTTGATGTCACTGTCATGCAGCCAGTTTGAAATCTGAACCTCCCTGCTGCCCATTGATGCCTGAGGAGGGAGATTTGGTAGAAACTAAATAGAGAGCAAAAAAGAAACTGAGACAGGGAGAGTGGGGCGGAGAGACAAAAGAGAAAGCAGGATACTGCTTCACCCTCTAGATCTGTATCTCTGATATGAGTGCGTGCAGCTACGCTAGCTTCTCCTGACTCTTAGTTCTCTGTTATTTTTCTGTCCAGGTGGCAAGGGTTCATGACGCAGGATGAATGGCAAAGGATAATCCCCCAGCTCACAAATAATCAACTTACACCGTCTCACTGCCTGTCTGCTCGCACCCTGTGTCCTGCTCTGCTCTGAGTTATTGATCTAAAAGCTTTACTCTTGTTTATTCTACTTTGGAGCTTCACTCAGCCTCAGTCAGGTTTCAAGGGATCATTGAGATTCCTCTTTGAGTGTGTTTTCTTCTAGTGAGTGCTTCCATTAGGTATCGTGTTGTGGTTTAGTGTAAATAACATGGCCCGAGTGGTTTTTTTGAGGGTTCTGTATGCGAGTGTAGTTGTAAATTTATTTCTACCCTTAACCTCATTGTCTGAATTCTCACGCAGTCCTTTGAATTTGTGACCAGCTAATATCTTCCAAATGATGAGATATTCATCATTTGCAACACACACACACACACACACACGTTGAAGAAATGAAAACTAATTGATTCACTGATTAGATTTAACATACTTTACTTTCACAGCCTAAACAAAGCTAAGCAATGCAATTCTTGGATCTTCTGTTCAAGCGCATCCCAAGAGTTCTCTATTGAACTGAGATCTGGTGACGTTGGAGGCCATTTGAGTTCAGTGAATTCACTATCATGTTCAAGAAACCAGCAGCCATCAGACTGTGGTCATGTAGAGATGGACATGGTCAGCAACAACATGCAGGTAGGCTGTGGGGTTTAAATAATGCTCCACTGGTAATAAGGAGCTCAGATTGTGACAAGAAAATCTTCCCCGCACCATTACGTTTATACTACCAGGCTGAACCGTTGATGCAAGATAGGCAGGATTCATGCTTTCATACTATGCATACCAAATTCTGACCCAACCATCTAAATGTCAAAGCAGAAGTTGAGATTCAGACCTGGGAGTGTTTTTTTATATGTTCTGTTGTCCTCTTTGGGAAATCTGTGTGAATTGTAGCTTCACTTTCTTGTTCTTAGCTGACAGCATTGGCACCGTGTGTGGTCTTCATGTGCTGTAGGCCAGCGGCCCCCAACCTTCTTTGTGCCACGGACCGGTTTATGTCCGACAATATTTTCACAGACCGGCCTTTAAGGTGTCGTGGATAAATACAACAAAATAAAACCAGTACCGGTACCAAAAAAAAGAAGATTTATTCATAACACACGGGAAAAGGGAAACCGAGTTAATGATAAAAACGATTAAAAATAACGATTAAAAGCTGATAAAAACCCTGAACACCATAAATTTCACACCTGAGCCTCAACTCTAGTGGCCCAGTACCAAACGACTCATGGACCAGTACCAGTCCGGGGTTGGGGACCGCTGCTGTAGGCCATCTTCATCAGCGTTTGATGTGTTGTGCATTCAGAGATACTCTTCTGCATACCTTGGTTGTAGCAAGTGGTTGCTTGAGTTACTGTAGCATTCCTATCAGCTTGAAACAGTGTTGCCATTTTGACCTCTGGCATCAAAATTCTTACTCATAGATATGAAACTCATCGGCTATTGACTCTTTTTTTTTTGGATCATTTTCTGTAAACCCTAGAGATGGTTCTGTGGGTAAAAATCCCCGTAGATTAGCAATTTCTGAAATATTCAGACCACCCTGCCCAGCACCAACAACCATGCCACTTCCACATCTTCCACGTGATAAATATGTCTAGATATTTTCAAATATATTTGCCAGTGAAGCTTGTGACAGTAACAGGCTTAATATACACTGAATGCTTTGCTAGCCAGCAACAGGAATGGGTGCAGGCCTTAACCAAGGGGAGCCTGTGGTCGCTCCACTTATCTCAGCATCATCATCCCTCAGCTGGCTGGTAACAATATTAGATAAGACCTCTTGAACTTCAGCAACCAATCATTATGACAAATGACAACGTGTGACTGTGACAGTAATAGTCAATGATTTCTTTGTGAACTTATTAAAAAAGATAAATTAACAGATTAGGCTGCTGCCTGGCCCTCCTGAATTTGATTTCCTCGCACAGGTTCATGTCGCACTGTGACAAAGCCACATGTTCGGTCTGTGGAAGTTGTTGCTTAAGAAAAACCCAACAACAGCAACGCTGAAGCAAATGGAAATAATTAGAGGATAAAAACATCATTTATGTTAAAGAAGGACGTGCTGAGCATCTAATGTGTAATGATGTTTATATTAAATAACTGATTGTAAAACCTGCCACTTCTCATGGACGCTGTACCTTTATCCTATCCCCATTGGGTGACTACAGTGATGCCAATTCCCTCTGTCATGTACAGTCAAACCCACTTACACACAGTGCTTGTCAAACAGTGCCAAGGCTGTGAACCAACTAACAATCTGCATTGTGTGTGTGTGTGTGTGTGTTTGTGTTTGAATGTGATTTCCCATTGTGGGCTGATTGTGCAGCAGTGAAGTGTCTATAAAGCAAAGATGGATAAACAGCTCTTCTTTGTTTGGCCCCTAACGTTGGCAGCACACAATCCATCGAGCAAAAGCACACACTCTGTCAGTGCAACACACACACACACCGACTCACAGTCGCACACAGATAACATGTTTATTGTCTGCGTTCAGTTATCGTCTCTGTAATGATGGCCTTATTTTCCCCTCAACTCAGCATGGCCTACACTTAGCTTCAAAGACATCCCACTTACTGTGTGCCAATTGTGGTTCTCTTTACTACAGACATGTGTTCACGCACGCACACAGACACACAGGGCAGGTGGATTGTTAGCACTACAAAGAGGGAAGATACTTGCAAAGAAAAAGGTGGTGGCTTTGACTTTGTGGTGTTTAAGAATAAAAGTGTTGGTCTAGTTTATTTAGAGCGTTTTTTCCATCTCTTCTATTCTACTGTATTCACACTCCAGATGTGGTTCAGCATTATTACACTTCTCTTACTTATACCCCCTCAGGAGAAATTCTGATTTCTCTGCAGACTTCTCTTTCTCTCTGGGTTTTATTTTATGCACATTGTTTAAATAGTGTCAGTAGATTTTGATTTTTCAGATTCGGTCAGGTGTAAAATCTGCAAAATACAAACAACATCCATTGGTGTTATGGATTTGCCATGAGGCGTGACTCAGTTGCAGTGCTTTACAAACACTCTGCCAGCGCAGTTGACAACAAATCAATTTGCCATAGTTGCCGAATTTATCCGAAATAGTCACAGAATCTGTAAATGACGTGAATTACGCTGTTGTGTTCTTAATGAGTTTTCAACAAGCGTTTCAGCCGTCGCAGAATTTCAATCCTGGTGATTAGATGCTTCTTATCAAAATGCTCCATGGAAATTGTATTTAATTTCTCTCCTTAAAAGACTACTTCACAGATTTAACAGTACATCCCTGTAACACTGAGCGCTTCATGCAGGATCGAGATCAGTGAGGCATCTATGCTGCTAAACCACAGCTTTTAACACGTGTGCTCTGCTGCTTTTTAATGCAGTTACTTGTGCTTTTTAATTTTTTCTGATGGTGTGCCCCAACTGACAATTATCCAACAAAATTTAACTGTTAGTTTAATTCCATCAAATGGCCTACAACTATTTTAATGTCCTGTATTATATCAGGTCATAATGCTGATTCCAGTGCAATTTCCAAACGAAGTAACCACCAAAAAGGTCCAAACAGTGCTTTGTTTGAACATTTAGTATCTTAAAAAGATTGCAAATAGATTTTTTTGGGGGGGGAAAAGCAAACAAAAATAACACATCTATGGACCATAAACAAAAACTCATTTGAAAAATGTTTTTTTTTTGTTTGTGAAAATATTGAAGTGTCATTTTCTGGCATCAAAACCAAACTGTGTTTATAGAGATTGTAAAGATTTCTGGGGAACCACATGCTTCCACTTTTGAGATTATTGTGGTTTTATATGCACGGGCAGTGTGACTGTATTTTCCCACTTATGCAAACATGCATGTAGTAAACTATTAATAGCAGTGTTTGTGCTGTTAAGGCCTTTTTTTAGTATTTTTAATAGACTCGTCTGAGTAATTACATGGCTGGCTGTGAGGTACAAACCATACAAAAAGTTTGTATTTTTCTGTCATGATCCCTTGTGCGATTGTAGGCTTTGGGTCTTGTGGTTAGATTCTTTGTTTGGTGTTATAGTTCTTCTGGTAATTGAATCATAGCTTCCTCTGTGTCTCCTGTCTGATCCTCTTGTGCCAACTCCGTGATGTAAAGTTCATTGCTGTGTATGTGTTTTCTCCGCTTAGCTGTTGTTCTCACTTCCTGTTTTATTTTGGTAGTTACTTGTCCCTGGTGTCTTGTGTTTAGTCTTATATCCCCTGAGGTCTCATTGTCTCGATTATCTGCACCTGGATCTAGTTTTTCCCATCTGTGTCCTCTTTCCCTAATTACCCTCATGTGTATATGTTGTGCTGTCCCCTCAGTCTCTATCTCACTGTCTGTTAACCTTCCTGGCATGTCTCAGTTTTGAATTTTGTTTATTCTCTCAAGTGTGGATTTAGTATCAGCCAAAATAAAGGCTTCTTTTTGCTTTACTTGTCTTTCTGTTTGAATTTGGGTCCAAAATTCATGACAGTTTAAGTTTTTGTAGAGTAAATTCTGGTATTTTGTTAGTTTAACTAGTACCAGTTTTAAAAATGTATCTCTGTACATGGCACCATTACACTTTATCAATGCAACTTCGCTTCACAAAATCTTTTGAAATGTGTTGGCAGCAGTGCCCAGTCACAGTTTTCACTTCAAAGGCAAACATTCAACTTTTATACTGCTCAGCTAGTAGTTAGCAAGTGTTTGCAAACAAGTCTGCATCTTCCATGCAAACTACAGGCAACCAGCTTTCTGCTACTGACCATAGAAATCATAAACTGGTTTTTGGTACAGCAACTGATTTCATCTATCAGTTGCCAGTAACCTCAAGGAGCTACTCACTCTCTAATCTGGGAAGACTCTTTTATCCTGCAGTTGATGGCTGTATCACATCCAATATGGCGGACAACTCTCAAGCAGTGTGCAGATGATATCATGTGAGAAACCTCTATAGTCACTTCTGACTCTATACCAACATGGCTGTAGCCAAAGCACTTTCACAATAGGAGGTCCAAAGCTAATGGGTGACGTGACGTCGCTGTAGCTATGTAGAAATGTATTATTTATTTATTAGCTAACTATCATAAGCATCCGCGTTGCTTCTCCTACTGGCTGAAAATGAGTTGGTTGGTCTGCTTTGTAGCCAAGTTGGCAATCATCAAGGTTTTGAAAAGTGTTTTTACTATTTGTAGTGCACGGTGCATGCTATTGCATTTGACAAAGTAAAGGCTCTTGTGGCCGCAGTAAGAAATGACGATTATAGACTAAGCAGATGTCTTCCATTGTTAGCCTCACAGGTTGAAAAGCACGGGTGTAACAGTTTACCTATAAATCAAATATCCCAGTAAGACTCTAAAAATTGTCTCACCTAAATGATTTATTGTTCAGTTACACCTGTCCTACAATTCAAGATGTCTGGTGAAGCTGAGTAAATGGCGCGTGTCATATTGATTAACCATTGGTTCCTGACAATTCTCCTGCTGACACTAAAAGTTTAACTATAAGCCTTAGAGCAGGACACTTTGTTTTTAAATTTCCTGATTCTTTTGGAGGTATAGTACCCTTGACAACACCACAGACTCAAAGCCACTTTAATTTTCTATTTTTTGTAATAATCAAAACATTACCAAGATCGAGAGCCGCTCTGTGTCATGTTAAAACTACCAACAACAAACCGGAGGACAGATGGAGGCACGACTTTAGTTTTGCTTGACTCTTTTAGCACGTCACACGAAATCTGGTCCGCACACGCCATCCTGGCTTTAGTGTGTTGTTTGTTTGTGTGAGAAGAGAGTGTGCATGCATTTGTTCTCTTTGCCTTGATGTATGTCCCCGCGTTCGTCTCTAAATCAGCACACAGATAAACAAAGTGCATATTCAGGGATTCTTAATGATGGGATTCAGATACTGCAGAGCCGGGGAAACATTCAGCATCATCACTATATAGAGACACACAGAACAATAACGCTTTTAAAGCAACAAGACGTTACTGTCCAGACTTTAACTTCATATCAGTGCTCTCCAACAATCACACTGATTAACCCTCTCTTGCTTTGAGTCTGCATGAATTAAAGGGTGGTCTGTGCTCTGGTACTTATCTGCATTTAGGAGCGTTGCACCCAGACACACACTAACATGTACACACGCGCACACTATGGTATGTTAATCATGTGTGTTTTCCTCAGATGATCAGAGAACAGACTGAAGCTGCTTATTGAGATATAGAGAGAATTAACTCCAACTGCTGAAAACAGGGACGCATATGCTTCAGAAATACAAATACCCTGAGGGTGCATGTGTGTGAGGGTGCACCAGCATCTGTTGGCTGCTGGATGTGTTGCCATATCATTAGTGCTGTGTGGTTTCCATGCATTTGTATTTACTTGCTTTTACCATTTTTTACCTTGACTTTGCAAACACTCCATGAAAATGGGCTTTTTGATTTTTAAGTGTGAATTCTGACAAAAGCCAAGAGGCAGTGAGTCATAGAGACATGATCAAAGGTCATAAATATTTCCAAAAATCATTTATGCTTTAAAAGCTTGACTCATTTATAGAAATACATCATTCTTGAAAGAGCTGGTCTACATGAATAGAAGATGATAATTTCCTGAGTCAGATTCTGTGTAATTAATTATAACTTACTCGCTCTCAGTTTTTTTTTAAAGCTGAGTCGAGCTGTGAAGAAAATTTAGGTTGTTTTTACTGGCTCTTCAGGACCTCCTTTGTTTGCTAATTACCAGTACTTATCATTATAGCCATCCAAAGAACACCCAAAGTAGCTTCTCCCCCATTTATCTTGTATTTTAAAATAACTGTCATTTTAAAGCTTAGTGATCAACCAAAAATGTAATTAACTGTTGGCACTCTGTACGGTGGCCCTGAAAGGTCAAACACACTGCAACTTTAGAAAAAAAAAACATGAGCACATAGAAAAACCACAAGGGAAGTGTTTTTGGAGACACAAAAGAAATGGAGGACTTGTCGATGAGAAAAAGATTTGAGGTAATATGTGTTTTATCTGCATGATTCACAGAATACTGCAGATACATGTTTGCTATTAGCCGTTTACTGTTATCTTGTTACTTACGCAGTTGGTCCGTCACGTTATTGTGTCCCCAGAAACACTTCTGTTGTGTTTTGTGAGTTTGTTTGTTTTCTGAGCTTTGTTTTTAAAATTTCTGTTGTGTGTGTTTTTGCAGCTTTTCTCTATTTGCTGGTATTTTCTCAAGTTGCAGTTTGTTTGACCTCTCAGGGCCACCGTAACTTTAGCATAAATCTAAGAAATGAATAGCTACATGTTTGTTTTGATTGGTTAAACACCACGATGACTTAGGAGGCTGGTGCAGCATTAGCCACTAACCAACAAAAAAAAGCCCTTAAAATCACATCAATCACAAGTTTTTTTTCTCTTTTTTTTCTTGCTAAAAGTGCTCTCCTGCACAACTTGAAAGCTGCCCACCATCCATAGGGTGGCTATCTTCTCTGTGATCTGCATTCCTACATTCCTGTGCACTCTATCATCTCCACTGTCCTCTATCTCATTCTCGCCTTCCTCTAAAACCCATTCCTTCTTTTTCGTCCTTTCTCCTGTGTTTAGGATTTAGTCATAGATTGGAGGTTGGATCACAGGAGGCAAGCCATTATTGTGATAAGAGAAGACTCATAAGTGAAGAACAGGCTTGGGACCTCATTCTCAACCACACCACGGCCGAGAGATGAGAGTGATTTCAAGCTTCCTGTTCTGTTCCCGAGGAACTGCTTGTTAGCACCGGGGCCACACTCTGCGGTGAAATAAGTGCGTTTGCATGCGATTGTTGGAGATTAGGGTGAAGAGGAAGGCGTATGCATGTGTGTTTGAGCGTGTTTGTTTGTTGTTTTCACACACACATGCTGTTTTTCTTTGATAGCTTCCCTTAAGTTGCTGATGCAATCTCTTTGAGGCTCTTTGGAAAAAAAAAGGCCTCTTTCTTCGGATGCAGAACAGATAGTCACGGCTCACAGAGAGCAAAAAGCAAAGCAGGAATAATCAAAACAACGGCATGCTACATTCAGCATCACATCCTCAACTACTGGAGGCAAGGAGAAGGCATGGAAGCAGGTGTGTGCCCGGTGTGTACGTGTGTGTGTGTGTGTGGTTGGGGGTGCAGACAAAAAGGCTGTGGAACATCTGGATGCCGGTGATAGCTCTGCTCACACGCGTTACGAGCCAAATTAATCAAACCTGGTGGGGAGACTGTCGAGTGTTTGTGTGTTTGTGTACGAGGCGTGTATTAAGAGTCGATCCACGTCCTGGACGACATGGTGCCGACATATAGTATACCAGGGATGGTGGAGGGATGGAGAGAGGAGTGGAGTGAAAGTATAAATCAATGGGTTGACGTCTGCAGGGTGACTGCGCTCGATAGTGGAATTGGTCCCGCTGAGAAGAGAAGCAGACACATTATGTAGCCTCTTCTGAAAGTCCCAGAAAAGGCAGCGAGAACAACCTCAACAGTTTCTTACACAGTCTTCATGAACAAAGTTCAACCCAAGACTCTCTTCAGGATGTCTGCTGGGAGGCTGATAGTCAAAGATGTTGACATCATTGAGGTTATATGAACATAAAATTCAGCAGTAGCACCATTTTTTTCCCTTGGAGGTCTTTCGCTTGTAAGAGGGTTTTTTTTAAGTTCAAGAGGTGCTTCGGTATACACAAGCTTCAATGAAAGATTTTTGAGAACAAAAATCCCATATTTTGTTTGTTAAGGAATCTGGAGGCTCTTGCGATGCAAATGTTGTTTGAACCTTGATCTAAATTTGAATATCTCTGCACATTCATGGCTCTCAGAGGATGGATCTGACGATCTGACCTGGAAGATCTTTAACTTCAGGACCACTGAAATATCTTAATAACATTTGGACTAGTTGTAATGAAATTTTGTACATACAGAACAAATTCCCAGTAAATTGAAATTATGCACCAAGGCAAATATGAAAAGGGGCACAAGGTTGGCAAAATGCAGCACATTCTTTTATATTTCTATGTAATTCATTTATGATTGGCTTTTCCGTCTTTTAGGAATTTTAAATGCCTGTAATCTCTCGTGGCTGTGTGAATAAGTGCATCTAAAATGTGAACTTTACTGTAAAAGCCTAACACTAACCAAGTCATATTGGTGTCTAAAGCCACTACAGTACTTTTCTTGCCAGCGTGTAACTAATTTATTTTAGTGATTAAACCCAACAGTGAGTGAAAAGGAAACAAGCGAAAGCAGAAATGAAAAGTTATCAACCTTCAGCCAACATTTATGTTCTTTGAAAAATACCTCAGCTGTTTCACATGAGATATGGTCAAATAATCATATAGAGTCGCGTTGCCTCAAGTTGCCTTCTCCCACAGGAAGCACAAATCACGATAATCCAGTTCGCTTCTACATGCTCATTTTGTTTGGAGAGGATGCTGCCTGTGTAGAGTGTGAAGGAGGGAGGACACATTGTCTTTAGCACCACAACCAGGTCAGATTCTATATTTATATTCTTCTTCGTTCAGACGCTCCCTTCAGGGGTCGCCGCAGCAAATCTGTGTGTGTCCCTACCACGTTCCTCTGTCACATCAACCGTCTACATTTCCTCCTTCACCCCATCCATCAGCCTCCTGTCTGGTTTTCCTCTTTACCCCCTGCCTGGCAGCTCCATATTCAACATCCTTTGTCCAACATTTCCTCCCTCCATCCTCTGCACAAATGTCTCAAACTTGTCTCTGAGATAAACACTTCTAACCCTGTTCATCCTGGTCACTCCAGCACCACTCCCTGTCTTTTTGTCAGCCATACAATCTCCAAACCTGGTCCAGGTCTCTCTACCTAGGTCTTGTAAACTTCCCCTTTCACCCTTGCTGTTTTGTCACAAATCATCCCTCCATCCACTGAAACAGCTCAACGTTTCCCACATGGAACATGGAAACAATGATTCATTATGACTTTACTTCTCTCATCTTCACACTTGTTGATGGTTTGGTTGATATTTGTGCCCGACTAGGAATAAACTGAGATCACTGTGTTGATCCTTTTCGCCTGTGGATGCAAAGAGAGATCATTGTAAGCTTTAATTGTGGAACCCCCCTTGGAGGTCCCCGGTGTGCAAATCACTGAGGTAGAGAAACCACGAATGTGATTAAACCAGAGGTGTTTCTCCTTTCCGCCTCCTCCTCTGATTGGGACGGTATTGGGAAGGCAGCAGGGACGGACCGCCATCACTTATTTGCCAACTTGACTGGCGGGTCGATAAGAATTAGCATTTGCCTCTAAATGAAACCTTTAGGGATTTGAAAGCCACTGTTCCAGCTGTCTGTCTGACTTGCGGATTTAAAGAAAATACATCTTGTCACTACTTCTGTTTATGAATTATCCAGATCAGTTTTTGACTCCTCGTATTGGATTTTTTTAAGGAATAAACAAAAGAGCACCGGTTACCGTGTGTTTGGCTTTTTCTCTCTTTATACACACTTGTTCTGAGCGCACGTGACTTTTTCTAGAGGAGGGAAGTTTCCTCTCTGTCCCATGTTAATGTGAGTGTATTATATCAGCATTGATTTTCTCCCTTGCATTCCTGCTATCGACACATGAATATATCACATTAACTGCTGAAGCACGCTGGCTCAGGGGTTTATGCAGTGGTCAATGCAGCATCAGGAAGGTAGATAAAGAAACTGTAGACTCTATTCTGGGTGGGCTCACTGCTCTTTTCCCTCTTTCTCTGTGGGAATTCCAGATTTCCCTGTTTTACAGTGTTTCAGTTTGAACTGAAGCAAATTTATATCACAAAAAGGGAGATTTTTAAGTGTTGTGAAACTTTGCTTTTTATGTAAGAAAACAGACAAAGCAGCACTTATTTGTTCTGTCTAAGTGTTTTTCATGTTGGCAGCCGCCCTCAGATAGATGCTGTGTTTATTGCCATTTATCTCTCCGTGTTTTAACCACCCCTCCCTCGCATTCACTCGTGTCTGTCGATGAGGGCAGGTAGCGTTGACGACTGTGAAATTAAATTAAGCGTGCCACCCCCCCCCCCCCCCCCCCCTTTCTTCCCTGTCCTCTTCAGCCTTCTCCTCTGACATGCAAAGGTTTTAATGATCATGAAGCTGGGAAGCATTCCAAATGGCAAATGCGTAATTGAGAAAAATGAAAGGGACAGAGGTACGATTCATTCATCTAAATAGAGGAACATGGGGTGCAAGGGGTCGCCCCGTCTTCAATTTCTCATTTTTTTCCCCTCCCCTTCAGCTAACTTGCTCAAAAGGGAATGTGAGGAAATTTCATTATGTGAGGTGTGGGATAAATCAACATGACGAATCTCTCTGCTCACCATAATTGTGTTTTGCTCAGCAGAAAATCAGACAGGGGCACCACTGGATGTTGGAGATCGTTTTGGTCTTTGGGGAAGGTGACGTGAAGCATGATACTGAAGAAATGCACATGGAAAAGCTCTCAAGATTTCACACAAACATGTCTTTTTTAAATGAAATTGCACAGTTGTGGCAGTATTACTTTTGTATTTTATTAGTACTGATAATACAAGTATGTATAACTAATAATGATAATGGATTGCATTTATATAGCGCTTTTCTAGACACTCAAAGCGCTTTACAATTCCACTATTCATTCACTCTCACATTCACACACTGGTAGAGGCAAGCTACAGTTGTAGCCACAGCTGGGGTAGACTGACAGAAGCAAGGCTGCCATATCGCACCATCGGCCCCTCTGGCCAACACCAGTAGGCGGTAGGGTGAAGTGTCTTGCCCAAGGACACAACGACCAGGACAGACAGAGCTGAGGATCGAACTGGCAATCTTCCGGTTACAAGATGAGCTTCCCAACCCCCTGAACCACGGTCGCACAACTACTGAGATTCCTGCTGTGTTGAAGAAAAGGAAAGCAAATGTTTATGTTTTTCAGGTGGGGGATTGTGGGTGGTTGTTGTTTAGAGCTGTATCGGTCTGGTTTTATCTTTCTTTCCCACCACTTGACTTTCTGTTGTTCTATTTGACATCTGATGCTCTAAACCTGGTGGGTCTATTTCTGGGGACTAGAGTAGTTGCAGTGCTGAGTTTGACGTCTTTTGGATGAGCAATCTTCAGATTTTAACTAAAAGTGGCTGAGCGACTGCTGCCTGCTCCACTCTGTGTGTCGGGAGTGTCTCACTTAGTGTGTCCGAGTGAACGGTCGTGTGCAAATCTGCAATTGATCAATATTTTAAAATCTGAATTTGTTTGCACTCTGCTGTCTTACAAAATTAAAATGCTCATTTTTACACTGGATACTGATGGTATTACTACTGCTACTACTACAAAAAATATTAATAATAACAATAATTTCCTGTTGATCATTTAGTCTTCTAAAACACCAAAAGCCAAGACAAATGCCAATTTTTATTTAATTACAATTAATTAAAAAAGTTTTTAACTAGGTTTAATTAATGTGATTCAATCACTTAAAATCACTTTTACTTTAAACGTCTGCCACTATTACTTTCTAATCTTATCTTGCTGGATGTCATTATTTCAGTGTCATTTCTTGGTGCTATCCATGAATCTGGATTTTGTTATTGCAGTGAACATCTGATCTCAGGCTAACGGATCACTTGCTCCATGTCCTATACCTGTTTTATTCTTTTTCTTATAGTCTACTTTCTTTCCCATCTACTTTGATGTCCAAACTTTTCTTGTTTTTTGTTTTTTTATTTGAGTCTCAGTGAGTGTCTTTGGGGAAATGATGTTCAGAGCCTCTATTACTTCAGCCCAGGCCTCTTTTTTGTAAACTGTCATCACTCTAGCTGAACCACTTTGGAAAGTTAAGGTTTTTCTGGCTTTCTCCTCAGACACTCTTGTGTGTTTAGATCGATTCTGATTCACGAACTTTCACTGTGGTAAGAACAAAATAGGCTGGTGTGCGCAGGCAGTATTTGTGAATGAGGCCCATTGATTGTGCGACTGACACTACCAGGCAAACATGCTTGAAACCCTGACATGAGCTTCCTGTTCAAAGCTTGTTGTCGCAGGCCAGATTTGGCAAGTATTCATGGGCACATACTGCACACTCACCTCTGCTGCTCAAGCCACAAATGCATTTTCCTTTCAAATGTGTCAACATTTAACCCTCTCGAGGCAGGCGTTGCCGATTTGCAACAGTTAAAAACTAACAACCTGATTACCCCACATACATATTTTATGAGTTTTTTTTACTCAGAAGTACCACTGCAGGACTTGGTTGTGCATTAGCAACAAAAACTTAATTTGAGCCTGAGAGGGTTAAAGGGAAATAAGCAGGTTTTTCAATGGTATGAGATTTATCGTCAAGAAGCATTTTTACAACAAAAAAATAATCGACCAAAAGTTTACATACACTACAATAATCATTTTAAGATGCTATGATATGATACACTGTGACAGTCTGACTTTCCATTAATTTCTCAGTTGATCTTTCAAATGTACATGTATATACAATTATGTTATAAAAGATTTGTAAACACCATATAGTTGTTGGCAGTGTTGGTCAAGTTACTTGAAAAAAGTAACCAGTAACTAATTACTGATTACTTCCCCCCAAAAGTAATCCCGTTACTTTACTGATTACTTATTTTCAAAAGTAATTAGTTACTTAGTTACTTTTTAGAAACATGATTTACAACCTGAATAGGTAATAAAGCATATAGATCTTTTTCTGCATAATCCATCATATAAAATGTAATCAAATGAAAAAGTCTCTTTTTAAAACTTGTTTTATTAGTTTTAATCTTTTAACTTTATGCATCAAGCAAAAAATTTAATTATATGCAACATTCTCTGACTGGAAGAAATTTGTTTAACATTTAAACCTATTTTCTGCACATTCCAGCATATAAAATAAAATAGGTTTTTGTGTTTACACTCAGTCTTTCAAATAGATGCAAGTAAAACACAACAGAAAATAAATAAAATCAAAGACTCAGCCGTCCTGTTGCTCTGTTTTCACCTGTATAGCAGGAGTGGGGCAGGCGGAGGTTTACGCCGGTTCAGGTGTGTCGCAGCGGTCAGTGGAAGGATCTGGGAGTTTCTCTGTGAATTTCATATTTCCGTGGCAGCGTACTCGGTGCTTGCTCGGAAGTTTAGGGGTTTTTTTCGCTGTAAAAAGAAATTTTCTTCCCACGCAGTGAGCAGCGGACGCTAATGTTTTTGTCACTTTTTACGGAATCAAACTCAAAGTAAGGTCAGTACTTCCACGCTTTAAATGCTGCACGGTCATACTCTCTCCCGCACTCGTTATATTATCCATTTTTGATCTACACACAGCTGTTGTTGCCACAAACGTCGCACTCGCTTACGTCATTGTCATGAGACACTCTCGCAAAAAAATCATGGTTTTAGTAACGCAGCGTGCTTACGGGAAAGTAACAGTAATCTAATTACCTTTTTTGCAATAGTAATCCCTTACACTACTCATCACTTGAAAAAAGTAATCGGATTACAGTAACGCACGTTACTGTCCATCTCTGGTTGTTGGCACTCACAGTGTCCTAAGCAATGTTGCTGCAAAGTTTAATCAAGATTGGTCCAGTCGTCTTGGAGGAGATGGGGATCATACAAACAGACATATTGTACATACGATGTCATCATTATAGTGTGATGACATTTACAACTGATTTGGTTACTAGTTGTGAACAGCTGGCCACACAACACTTTCTGCACATACTCAGACCAGTATTATCTGAGACTCTAACAAAGACATCCAGACGAAACTCAACATGTACCTCAAGCTGAGGTTCTGGAAGTATTTTTTATTTTTCGACCATGACTAGATGTAGAACAGGCTGCTGACTGACGGTTACTAAGTGTCAGAGTGTTTGCAGATTACACATTCCCAAACCTCTTAGCCTAAATTTTAATTATTACAAATAAGTGCCAATCCCTTAAGCTAAACCTAATTCAAATTTTCACCTTAAAAATAAGTCTTCAACCTCAAGCAGGCTTTTTGATGCCAGTGAAAAAAAAAAAATCAAACTCTTGCAAAATTGAACCTGGCCACGTCCGAACGGCTGACCTGTTCATGGACCTCTCATTAGTGGTATCATTAGCTGCTGCCTGCCGCGGGGTGAATCGCACCGCAGGGATGAGCCTGCAGGTCTGCCTAAACCAACTAAGAGCTGCGATTTTCATCTCTTGTCTGACTCTGGATGCCTCCTCCGCCGGCCATGGGTTAATGTGGCTGACCCCCACCACCAGCCACCCTTGGCACTCTCCACCTGCACAGCCCAACAGCTCAGCTCGAGCCATCACTCCAAGCTGACCCGACTTAATCTGTGATTATCTGTCAAACGGGAGGCCATTTATTCCAGATTAATTTATTCATCTTCCTAGTGTGGCTTCCGCTGCGGGGGATTGATGGTGCAATATATCTGAGGGAAAGAGAGCAGAAGATGAGGGCGAGTTCTTGCTTCCGTCCTCCACTCTCTCTGTGAAGGGTGGAGATCAGTTTTACTGCTCTCTTTCACAGTAGCCCCCCGTCAGCCTTCGCAGGACAGACAGTTAATCAGCTAATTAAAGCAAAACTCTAAGATTATTAGTAAGGTTCACTGGCCTACATCTTCATCTCAGCTTTAAGTGTGCCTTGCAGATGGGGCATAACTTACTTGATAGTTAATGTCAATATTTCTCCCTAACAGGAAATAGGGAGAGTGTCAGCGTTTCCTCAGCTCTTCCATCTCTTCTGCTCTCTTCCTGTGTTAAAGACATACCCTTAGGTTTTTGGAAAGTCAGCCCTTTGATCAGCATAATGTTACACAGCGAGAACATTGGTAGCCTCCTCACGTGCCAGTGCTATATTTTTTCCAGAGATTATGTAAAACTATCTGATTTCAAACACTGCACTCAAACATCACCAAACATTGTTGAAATCATCCTAAAACAAGATGCTTACATGCATGCATTTCCTGTATGCATGTAAGGTTTTCTTTGCCTGTTGAAAACACGATGAGAGCAGCGGGTGTCCACCAGAAAGGGTTATTTGTTCATCGTGGTGCCGAGGAACAGCAGAAGACCTTATGTTTGTTTTAAATGGAGCAGTGTTTTTTATGGCTTGTCTCTCCTCGCCACAGTTCCCTTGTCTTATTCTCCCTGTCTCTCTGGCACCTGGTATTCTGAGCTACAGAGGTGAACTGGATCCCCATGACTGTGATGGCTCATTACAGAGTTCTTCCTATCCTGTAGCCATGTAGACACACACACAGACCTCTGTCTCCCTCCTTCTTCTGCCTAGTGAGTTGTTGAAGGCTAGCTGCCTGCTTCCATCCGTGTCTTTAAACTTCAACAAAAATCTCTCGCTGAGGATTTATGTGCTCGAGGCAGGATGAGACCGCTCGGTCTCACATTTTAGGGCCCTCGGTGAAGGTGTTAAGGAAGCAAGACGAGAAGTAGCGAGGCGGAGAGGTGGGAGTCTGAGAAGATTTTTTTAGGTTGGCCCTCTGGCTGCTTGTCTGATGGAGCTCCCAAGATGGTGCTTGGCCTTGCCTTGAAGCTGTGCTTTTGTAGAAGGAGACATCAGTTATGAATCTCTTCTACCTGTTTAATCCCATCTAAACTTCACCCCTTTACTTAGAGTCCCAGGAGTAATTATTTTTGGAGAAGAACAACTTTCCCCCTTCTGAAAACTCTTCCTCTCCTCTCATAACTGCTCTGTGAAAAAGTTCACACATTCCAAACTGTCGGCCCATTACCTGAGGCAGTGCACCCCACTGCAAGATCGCTCCACAGTTAGAGCAATATTGTCAAGGCTATTGCACTCAGCTTATTATACTTAGTGCTCCACTTGTTGTAGGCTGTATAAATGTATTAGCACTATTGTGCTTTCTAAATATGAAAAGGGTCAAGGCGGGTTATAACAGGAGTGTGTTTAAGTGTCAGGCACTTTTTTTTCCAAAGATGAATAAAAGTCTGAGAGAAAAATGTTTTAACAGGTGATTCAAGGACACAAAGTCCTTAAAAATCTATTGCTTCAGCCAGATGCCGGAACACAATAGCGGCACATCGAGTGAGACCGATGGGAGAGGCTTATTGAAAGTCAAGTCAAACATACTTCCTCCTTCCTTCTGTCTCCTCTCTGCCCACTTGTATCTGTTCCTCATCGCTCCCTCTCAGATCTACTGTCTCCTCTCCGCTCTGTCCTCCCAGATGTGCCGCATTAATTCCACAGCTGCTGTCCCCATTAATGTTCACCGTCACAGCTTGCACACACTCATTTTCACTGTTTTCAGCCTCCCTCACCACTTCTGTGTGTGTGTGTGTGTTTGAGGGAGAAGTGCAGCAGCTGTTAGCCCTCCGCTTCCTAGTAAAACTATAGTAGCAGCGGTGTGAGGAGGCGAGAGCGGCAGATTTACTCATTCATGGAGGTGTCATCAGCAGCCGCGCTCATGCTTGTCCCTGACTCGTGCACAGGGATGCACACACATGCAAACACCACCACTCCCTTTCCCATTTAAAACAGCCCTGCCTGAGAAGCTTTCAATAATCCCCTCTCCACAGTGGGCTGTTTTTCCAATACATTGCTCTGACCAGTTGAACCCAGTGGACGATATCTGTTCTTTACCCCCAGGCTCCTCTCGAGCCTACGACAGCCTCCTTCCCCCTCTTGTTTAAAACTCAGTGGGGATATTTTGTGTGTGGCTGTGATGGCAAGGCGGTCCCTGCACTGTATCTTAAAATGCAGATGTGCATATATTAAAAAAAAGAAAAAAGAAAATTTGAAAAGGCAGCATCCATCACAAGTGGTACATTTTTAAAATCTCATTGCATACACATTAATCATTAATTTGTTTGCTTAACAGCGTTGCCTTTCTCGCGGTTATGACCTGATGGTTAATATATAAGTGGTTTTATCCTGGCCTCATTAAAGTCTGCAGTAAGTATTAAAGCATTAAACTGATTTGTGTGTAATTTTGTCCTTTTGCAAACTTACCTCTCATTGCCTGTTTGTTCTGTGCAGGTCTCCGTAATTCACTGTCTCTTCCTCTTATTAATTTGTTAATTTGAATGCGGAGGGAAGTAATTGAAGGTCACACCTTTGTGTGGGTTTCCTAGCTTAATGAAGGATGAAACAGTCTTCATTAGGAGTGTGTGTAATAAACTAAGAGTAGAATTTGCAGACGCTATCGAGGTGCACTCTGGGATGTGTGAGAGCTGTTGCTCTCGGAGTTGAAATACTTAATTGATGGTGGTTCATTTTTTGTGTTTAAAGTTTGATATCTTAAGATTTCATATTTCGTTACTCATGAACCTCTTTTCCTTGCAAACTGAGTGCAGAATTGTTCAACAATGTGGGCAAAGTTTCAGTGCAGAAGACTGCACTTAAGCCTCTTTTCCACCAGCACCAACTGTGCTCGCCCCAAATCATCTTTAAGGTTTTCCAGTAGATGATAGTACCTGGTACCAGGTGTTTTTCTAGTATTAGCCGGGGTTCCAGCTGAGCTGAGTCGAGCTGGAAATGTGACGTCAACAGACAGTATGCCACTGTTTGGCCAGGGAGTGATGTCACTTCATAAAAATAAAAAAAGCAGAGGTTTACCATCAGTTTAGCAGCAGGTACACCATTGCATTGATGTCCTCCATTTTTATGTTGTGTTTGTGTCACATGATGTCACAGGACTTTTGGGCTGCGTTGCTATAACAACCCCACCCACATCAAGGTGGTGCACAAATGTTATGGAAAATGATTGAAACCGAGTAGAGCCATTGGAAAAGAGGCATTAGTTTCCTGTTTAGAAGCTTTATGTTTTGTTTTCACTCGCAAAGCATTTTAATTTGCACACGCCTTTTACTTTTGCTTTCTGGATAGGTCTACTGCTTGGATAGGTGCATCGTGGTTCGTGATAAATTATACTGCTTCACAGCATAAGTGTTGGATGATGAAAAATTATGATTAAGTTGTGCATTGAAATGTGATGCCAAGGGCTGCTTTACAAGCAACCATATATGAGGAGTTGAGGGTGAGATCTGTCTGTGAGGACAGGCTAGAATGATTTTTAACCACTGAGGTAAGAAAATCGGGTAAGGTTGTTGAAAACCTTAAGGGTAATGGCTTGAACGTGAGCCCCAATTGAACACATCTGCAAATTATATGCTACAGCCCAACCATTCCAGATTTTGCTGAATTGAGTTGGAGTTTAAGCCTCGCACACTCCTCCAGTAAAAATAGATATCTCATTTTTGAAGGGACTGCATGGTCCTGTTATTGCTAATGGCTGCCACTTCTGCCACACTGCTTGCTTGCTGCACAGGATCTTAGCTCTGAAGGATTACCGTGCTAGCCAGCGAAATCCTCATACGCAGACACTAATAAACACACAACACACAACAACAGCACACACACACATGGAGAGGAACAAACAGCAGTGAGCCGTAAGACTGAGGTTGAGTGTTGGACACGGGGAATCAGGGACTAAGGGGACCCATTGTATCTGAAGCCGTGACCCAGCCCTGCCTGCCTCAGATAACAGAATTACTGCAAATTGAACTTCAGGGTTTTCTCTCTTACTTTGCTTTTCCCTGTCTGCAAATTGCTCTATCTTTACCCGCTGCCTGTGTCACCTCGTCTGTGTCTCCCTTTCCGATTTACGAATGGGAGTCAGAGCCCGAGAGAAAGCGAGAGCGAAAGACAAGAGATGGACGCAGACACAAAAAAGATGGATCGCTGCTGGTAAGCAAGAGACAGAAATGAGCGGCAAGGAAAAGTGAGACCGATGTCTGTGGAAAAAAACAACGGGAGGTGAAATGCTTGTGAAAGGCAGAAGGCGAGTCAGGGAAAGTACTCGTGGAAAGGCTCTGCACTCCCCCCAACAACTTCCTTAATTAGGAAATATAATATTGAGAGAGGATTGTGGTGGATCAGTTATGGAAGATAATGGTTTTATCTATAGCCACCACACAATTATGGATACAGCTACCAAGGCCCTTTCCAGGTTGACTACCTGGAGTGAGGAGAAGTGTGCAGGAAAGAAAAGCCTCAGGCTATGATTTGCACAGTGGATTTTAACAGAATTGTATGGAATACTTTTGCATTATTAAAGCCCCCATTAAAGACAAGAAGGAAGAGTGTCTATTAACATAAAACACGATTTAGACCCCGAAGGGACAGGCAGAAGCAGTGATGAAAATCCATCAAGCCAAATGCTGATTCCGGGCGTTTATTGTTAAATTATGCGTTTGCATGAATTAGTTAGAGTGAAGGAAATAAAACAAGGTTGCAAATAAGAAATACTTTTTTTAAAATGTATTATCCCATATTCCTTTAATTGATAATGCCTAATCTATTAAGGCATTACCCCTGTGATTTAGCATTGCACTTTAATACAATTGGGGAACTGGAGAACTGTTAAAAACAGAATGGTCAGAAGCGAAGCAGAAGAGCAACCAGATATCTGGATTTTCCAAAAGAAAGTCAAAAAATGCTGTGTCCTACATTTCCCATAATGCAGCTTAAAAGCATCTCTTCTCATTACGTCATCATTAAAGTTGCTGATTCATTCTGTGACAACTGACATAAAGCAGTTTTCACACAAGTCAGTCACGCCCTCATGGCTCACAGCCTCTTTGGGCTTAAAGGTGATGGTTTTGGCCAGTTAAGGCAGTGTGTGCTCCAGTTAACAGAGCAAAGGGAAGTTGGCGCTCCATCCGGAGAAATCTCTTTTCCAATAGCTTCAAGTGCATCCTGCGTAGCGTATTAAAAAGCCTGCTCCTCACTGATTGAATCCTAAATGGATTTCTCACCCATAAACCCCCAACATTCACAATAACCTTGAGTATTACCATTTTTATACATACCACTCTCCTTCCTCGAAAGGTGCCTATCTATACAGCCGTTAGTATTATGATTGCCTCCTTGGAACAAACTATTTGTTCTCGTGTTTGCTCTCTTTTGGGCTTGAAGGAGGAGACGAGTGGAATGCAAGTTGTGAAATTGCTCACAGCGTTGTGAAATCTTTTTCAGCGAGCCAAACACAGAAAAACACTCTGTTTTTCCCAGAATTCAGTGGGAGGGATGTGGGGGGTGCAGAGCGGCGTAACTCTCACATGGGCACTCACCACCTTGGGTTCATTTTGAGTCTTTAGCAGCTATTTTTATTCTCCTCCACTCTCGCAGCTCTTTTACTTCTTCCTTATTGTCTTTTTTCCTTTGTCCGCTTCATTTCCAGCCCTTTCTGTCCTCTGCCAAATGGGAAGCTGTTGTCATCGTAACCACAAGTGTCTTTGGCTTCCTCTTTCTCTGTTCCTGTTTTCCTCGTCTGCCTTTCTGCACATCTTTCTCTTTTTTTCCCTGCCATGCGATAAATATTTATTTCCATGCCACTTGAGGAGTAGGTCTGAGGTATGATGAGGACAACTTGAGTGGCTTTTAAGGAGCTAACAAAATTGAAATTGGTAGCTGCTTCCCTGGTATGAAGACAGCACGCACACACACACACATACGCTCAGGAAACACATACCCGTACATACATGGGCTGAATGGAAGTGAATTGATTGTAGCGGATGCCTCGTGCTTTTTTACAAACCTTTCTCATTCACTGAGGGAGGCCTCTGGTTGCTTGCCCTCCCTGGGGGGTCTTCAATATCTGTTATGGGTGGGTGTGGAGGCCTGCACTGTGTGCCAGTCAATTTTAATCATATAAAGCTGCCCTAGTCCTTCACTGAAGACATGTCAGCTTTATACAGCTTTATATTCCACTCCTCCTCCTCACTCTGCTGTTGAACCTGAGATAGCATTTTTGAATCAAGTGTGGACGTTTTACGAGAACAAAGGGCAGACGAAGATACACCTCAGAGATCTGAACTAAAACTTCAGTTGGTACAGTCAGGGGGGGTATTTTTTTATGAAACAGTCTAGCAGCTTTTCTCATGAATTCTTTCTTTAATTTTGTCTTTCTCTTTCAAAATGAGTGCCAAAACTCCTGTGCCCTCCCTCACTGCTTCCTCCAATCTGGCATTTCTCAGTGAGCCACAGCTACAAATCTTCCGCCCACCATATGGACCGAAATCCTATAATAGTGCAAATTGAATGAGGTGTGTTTGCACACAGTTTCTGTTCCTCATTCGCACAAAAATTACACGCATTAGTAGCCGTGGGACAAAGTGGGCAGAAGGAAGGGAGGACCTCCTTAGCCTGCAGTCTGAGATGGTGCATGGTTGGAGGAGAAGATGCTGTTTTGCATGGCAATAGGCTGATAGTGTGTATGGGTGAAGTCATGGCACTGGCTGGCCATCAAACACAGCCTGAATAGGAAGGAGGCCGGACCCGGACGCTCCATAGCTAATTGTGTTACCCAGAGAAAGCTCAGGCTCGCCTGTTCTCAGCCATTGAGGAGTTGAAGGGTTTGAAGCCTTTCAGGATAAGGTAGAATAGTCCCCGGTCTATGAATGGGCCCTTCCAGAAAGTGAGAAAGGCTTAAAGACAATACAAGAGGAGGAATGTGATTATTGGATTGGACCTTTTTTTCCCAGAGATTAAACTGTGTTGGCAAACACACAGTTGAAATAGTTCACTGGTGCTGAAACTGATACTGTCTCAGCTGAATGAGCGGTGGAGTAACATTCACACTGAAAACCTGACAAAACAATGAGTCTGTTCAGCACTCCTTAGTGCTAACACTGGCCATGCTCACAACTGGCTTTTGATTACCTGGTATTCATGCCTGATAGAAATCAGTGTTTACTACTGTGCCTTCATAGCTCACCTGAAGCCAGACTTACCATTGGAGACTGTGGTTAATAGCCTTGTCATGTATTCTTTGCAGATTAAATTACCACCTTTTATGGACTTCTAAGTGGATAGACACAAACTGCTAATTTACCAGCGAAACCTTTGGGAATACAATCAATTTCTCTTCTTTGTTGTCATTTTCCCTCTTTTTCTTTCTCTTTGTGGTCATAATGTACAGCCACTACAAAAAAAGGGAGAACTTCATCTATCATATTAGCACGTGTCTCCCAGAGTAGTTTTGGAGAAAGAAGCACCAATAACCACCTTCCTGTATCATGTCCTCCACCTTGACTTCTCTGACCTTAGAGGCAGGGATGTTTAACCACAGATATCCTTGAGCCTTGCTATTTTTATGTCTTTCCTAACCTTTTAAAAAATGTTCTGCTCGGGCAGTGCCTTAGTTTATAATCTCCATCCATCTCTGTCAGCTGGTAACTCCACCCCCGAAAGACATAATCGGATTTTGGTGGCATTAAACAGCAAATAGCTGCTGTCACTGGACAACCTGCTAGTAACCAGGTTTAGAGAGGGAACACCGCATTTGTCAAGTGTCACTGCAGAGAAGAAAACACCAGATACGGACATGTGTTGTACACTTGCTCTGTAGTCTCATAGGAATTAACAGAAGCTGTTAGAATGAGATGGAGGGGGGGCATGTAATTTCTTATACTGTCAAGTTGGTTGTACAAGTTAATAGGGTTCCCTAAGCTGAAATGAAGATTTTAAATGTAAGGAGGGTCGGGAGAGTAACCTTTGAGGGTAGAAGCGTTGCTAGTTCATCAGTTTTCACTGACACTTTAAATTACTGGGTCTAAAATGATTCGTTATGTATCAGAAACCACTGATCGAGAGCACTGGCTCAAAAGATTATTTTTATTAAAGAGTCCTGATTGCATTTTCATTTTGATTGATAGTTTCCAACTCTAATTTATTAGTTTGGGTAAATAATCTGACAGCAACACGAGAACTCTAAAAGTGGTTGAGGAAAACCAGTTGTCCTTGGATTGATTGATGCCTAATGAAAGCCACTCAGCAGGTTAACACATTCTATGCACATAAATTGGGAGAAACCCATAATTTTAATTTCACCAGTCTAATGAATAAAATAAATATGACCTGGATCTGGCCCACACAATGTGCTTACACATGGCCCACATACCGCAAAGAATGACGGCCCTTTGGTGGCCCACACATGGGTCAGCACAAGGCCAGTTGCAGACACACAGGTGGTCCTGTGCTGGCCCATGTGTGGGCCACCTCTGACAAACCAGATCTGGGCCACCAAAGGGCCGTCATTCTTTGCGGTATGTGGACCATGTGTAAATTGTGTGCAGCCACAGGCCAGTTGCAGACACTGCTGGCCCTGTGCTGGCCCAGAACAGTTTCAGCTCTGGCCCCAGATGTCAGCCGAATGTGTACCTTAATCAAGCCATGTAATAACAACATGTGCCGGAACATAATTGTGCAAAACTAACATGATGAAACTCTGTTCAGACAGTGAATGGACTGAGTGTTTTATAGCGCTTTTCGACTCTCAAATTACTCAAAGTGCTCTATACAACATGCCACTTTCACCCAATAACACACTTTCACTAAACTGAGTGCTTCCTAACTACATTCATACACATTCACACTCTTGACATGCAGACTGGTGCATGTCAAGAGTGGACTGTTTACCACCATGTTACTACCATGTTTACCACTGGGTGACTGTAGCTCAGGAGCTACAGTCACCCAGTGGTAAACATGAGTAAACCCTCACTAGGATTTGGATAAAGTATAAACTCACAAACCTGTCAAATCTGCATTTGAAACGTTGGCTAATATAGCAGTATAGTATTGCAACATGGCATTTGGGTCTTCTAACTAAAATAGGAAAATAGGAACATAAATAGTGTCATCATTGCCAGACCTGGCCCGCATCTGGTTGACATAAACTCTGCCATGACACCAGTCAGTCAGAAGTGCCAGCTTGATGCTGGATCCGGGCCAGACCTGTTTTCTATGAGCCTGGGTCACATAAACCAAACCACAATCGGGCCAGATGTGGCATGCCATCACATAAACAGTGCCATCTACGCCAGGCCTGGCCCATATCTGCATGACATACCACTTACCATGCCAGAAGTCAGCCAGCAGTGTCGGCTTGACACCAGATCCGGGCCAGACCTGTCTGCTATGTGGGTCTGTGTACTTAAAAGAAAAAAAATCAGACGATATATCAGAATATCAGATTTTTAAATATCTGATATCAAATATCGATATTGGTCTTAAAAGTTCTGCATCCATCAGACTCGAGACAAAGTTTAGTTCATCCCACCAGAGCACAAAAGCTGTGCTAGTTCACATTATGGATATAGTAAGCCAAGAAAAACAATTAGGACGCTTTCCATGTTTACTACTATAACGAATAGATATGGCCGCCACCACAAGGTTGAATCTGCCATTACCCTTTACAGTGTGCATGTGTCACTGCAACAACACTTGCTCGTTTACCAGTTCATCTGTTGATTGGCTCTTGGCAGTAGCGGCCTGACAGCTGTTGTCTTACCCGCTACGGAGTTCTCGTACAGATCTCTATTCAGGGTTTCTTGAGTGCCTGCCTCTCTTTTATAATATCTGAAGATGTTGGTCAACCCTAGATCATTGCTATGCTACAGAAAATGGGTCAAATCAAACCCAGGGATCTGTGGCAGGTAATGAATTGGAGCAAGTGTTTCCATATATGTAAGAATTGCCTATTTCCTCCTGACTGCCAAGTGATTTGTGCCGCCTGTGTACCTTCAGTTGGTGAAATTCATTTCAGACGTCTGTATTGTTTGTTCTTGAAAATGAGAAATATGTATCAGACACTTGCGATGTCTCATTCATCACCAGCTCCCGCTGTCCGAGAGTATCTCTCCTCCAAAGACAGATAGATATGGCAGGGTATTGTCTGTGGCTGACACCGTTGTCAGAGGCGGTCATTGTGGATGTGAATGCGCCTCTTCCCAGGGACAGATAAAGCAGAGCCCTCTCTCTTTTTCCACTGTAATTGCATTCTGTCTCAGTGCGCTGGAGATGTAACTATCAGATGATATGAGTAATGAAAGTCCTAAAATGAGGTGCTTTCCTTCTTTGAGTGTCACGCACAAACTTGTTTGTAGCCAGTTGAGTGAATGGATAGATTATTTGTATGTGTGTCTGAGTGTGAGTGTGTGTGCGTTTCTGAGGAGGGGGAAACAGTGATTGGTAATCATTTGGATGGGAGAAGTGAGTCTCCTCATCAATCAAACCGTGTTCGTTAAAGGTTACGTCGCCACATCTGAGGGAACGTATTCAGCCTTAGCGAGGGGAATAAAAAAGTAATTATCCTTTATCATCAGTGAGAGGAGACTTGACATAATTAGTTTTTTTTTTAAGCTGATTTGGGCTTCCTTTCCTTCGGGATTAAATATATCAGCTAATCATTCGACTGTTCACCAGCCATCAGGCCTTACAGTCACCCGTCTCCTAACAGATGAGACAGAAAGCTGTCCATGGCTCCGTCTTCCAGCCCGTCTATTGATCAGCCATGATGATCTGTGTTCCACCTCCGTTCCTGCAATTTATCTCTCGCTTCAACTGAACTGTGCTGCTCGTCATATTCTGTCTGGATGTTTTGTGTCTTCATGGTCTGACATATAATGCTTCCATTCCTCCGATAATGTAATGCGAGGGCTTTGGGGATAGCAAGCAGAAATAATTTTCCCTCAGGCATCAGTAGAGTGTCAAACTGTACATTAATAAATCTATGTTATTATTGGCAAGGTCGCATTGCTCAGACCTCATTTTCACAATAGTTTTATCTTCATCGTTGATAAATATTATGCTGGTTTATATCATATTATAAACCCATTTTAAAGTGACGTGTGATGTATCTGTGCCTGCTGCTCCTAAAGCCTAAACTCAAAAAATCTGAAAGTATTACATCCTAAAATTTTCTCTTACAACAGAAATGCTGTTATATTAAAAAAAAAATGTGTCAAGGCAGCTCAATGCTTCAAAACCCAGTTTCATTCTCGTGTTTTCAAATGCTTAAGAGCCTATTTCACTCAGGTTTTACTGTGAATATAGAAGTATTTCACTTAATTAAATGCGGTCATTCAGTGCTGTTGGAAAACTTTGTGCTATGATTGTAACAATGTTAATGTTACTGAGGGAAAATTGAGTGCCCTTGCTGATTAAATGTGTAGTCTCTCGCACAAAGGAAAAAAAAAATCTGCATCATTGCCTTATTTAAACAATCAGAAAATAAGAAACTGCATTCATTTTGAGGTGTAACTAGCTACTTTTGTAGTCCAAGCTTTAGTTTTTTACCAGCTCCTGGTCGACAGATCTGTGGCTTTAACTGCCAAATGAGCAGGTCAGTTAATCAGAGAATTTTAGAGCAGCAAAAATGTTGTGTTGAGAGCAGGAAGAGTGAATCGTTGAAGCTGTGGATCAGAAAACCAAGAAAATAGAGGTAAGAAGAGCTGGAGGCTTGTTGCAAGTTCTGCTTGATTTTGTCACTAAAAGACTTCAGTCTGCTACTCCAGTGATCATTTTTATTGTATTGTATTTTCATAGAGTTGGTGGAATCACAGGTAAAGACTTACAGATATAGGATTTTTAAAAGTGTCTATGTGATTTAAAAGTCACATAGACACTTGTTTGTGCGATTTCAAAGTCGTGTTTTGCAAGCAGGGAAGTTGGAGCGCCCTCTGGTGGACAAACTATGCAACATCAAAGGGATTACATAGTTGAAAGGGTGTTTCTGCCATCCCATCTACTTTTTACCCCGTCAGCCTTTAGTATTGTCGTCACTAGGGATGGGTATCGTTTAGGTTTTATCCGATACCGGTGCCAAATCGGTACTTTTGAAACAGTGCCGGTGCTTAAACGGTGCTCGAACCGGTGCTTAAAGAATGGAGAACACAAACTTCGTCCAAAAACCTCTCATGTTTTTATTTTTAGCAGTCTCTTTTTTTCTGCAAAATGCTAAGAACCGTAACAACATATAAACATCATCTGTGCAAAGATTTATGTTTTTAAAGTGAAACAGTGAAAAATTACAGCGCTGTCAATACATGAATATCCAGACGTTGTACAAAAATGTCCAATTCTGGCACACAATTGGACACCATGCCAGTTGATTGTTTTAGGTATTTAAGAGCAGACATTAATTAATTGTATTAACATGCCTAAAAATGCTTTTGTTAAAAATATGTTTTTGAAGAATTAACCAGACATTTACATGGTAATGGGCCTTTTCTGCCATGGAGCGCTTAATTGGCCTCTGGCCCTTTAAACTCTGAGGGGCTGTAACTTTGGTTTCTTTTGGTCAATTTGCATGATTGACACCTCTTTTTAATTGTTTGAGCCAATAGAATCACAGTAACGATGCCACGTTCACGTTACTTCAACCAATCAGACGTTCCAAGGCCAAAACCCACGTGGGCCCAAATTTACTGCATGTGACGTCTGTCCAGTCACGTGTCTATAGGTGGGTCTAAAATGGAGGTTGTTGACGGAAAACGACTCTGATGCGGCTAGGTAGGCGTGGTAACTGCTGATAATCACATGGCTACCGGCTACCGGCGAAAATAACGGAGGAAATCTGGACGGTAAGCCAATTTCTGTCTTAGCGCATTAGCGCCGCTGTGTGTTTTTGTGGTCTTCTTTTGCGGCTCATTCAGTGAATTTTGGTCAGAGTGTGGTGAAACTTGGTGTTTGGAATTGGTGATAGCTCTGGAAGATCACCAGCTTTTCTTTAGCCGGTTACATGAAGTCTGGAGAATTTCTGGTTCGCCTTGTTTGTTTAGCGGACTTTTGCGCATTTACATAACTGCTCGTTTAATCATGGCTTGTTTTCGTTGAGTTTGGTGGTTGTAGAAATGGTTTATATGACATTTTAGCTGAGATTCAGAGGTTTCTGTGGATACCACACATGTCTGGACTTATATTTCTCACCCCGTGTTATAACCGATTAAACGTGATCTCCTCCTTTTTGCTCGCGGTACCGGGGGCGTGGGGCTTAAAGCACTTGTTGCAGGCTGCTGAGTTTGCATCTTTTGCTGTGAAGTACAGCCAGACTTTTGACCGCTTCGCCTTGGGCATTTTTAATCTGTAGCTCTGCTCTAAAAGAACGTACGTACCTGGGCCCGCCTACTATCCTTGTAAAGGTAAAATGATTGGCTAGAATCCAAAGTGTATGACATCTCAAGGAAAAAAAAAAAGCACCGAAATAAAGCACCGAAATGTGCGCTGCTTTTCGGTCTGGTTACTACCGTTTATGTCAGAACCGGTGCCATAATGGCACCGGATACCGGTACCCATCCCTAGTCGTCACCCAGCCGGACGGTTGGGCAAGCAACGTGGACACCCAAGTTTGCGAATACAATAACTCAAGAACAAAGTTCGAATTTTGAAAGTTCGAATCTCGGTAACCTTGACCTCAAGGTGATCAGAGCAAAGATGAGTCTAATCTACTGATGCACACTGTTTATACATGTGTAGACCGTATTCATACATAGTTCTGCTACCAGTGCAAATGTTACAAATTTTTACTGCCTTGCAATACTAGTAAATACTTGTAAACTTTAATCAGCCCTAAGTAATGTTGGAAAAACTTTTCTTTGACTTTTTGTGCCGTTAAACTCACACCATGCCTTCAACATCCTTCACTTTGACATTTATTTGAAAAGTACAGGTGAATATGTTATTGGTGACAGCTACCTGAAGTGCCGATAGCAGTCTTGAGATATCCCATCCTGAGAGCGAGCTACGGTGATTTTGAATTAGAGGAGGACAAGGATAAGGTGGCCTCTCTTCCTGCCATCATGAAGCTTCTAATTACCTGCCATCTTCCTTAGTCTCCTGGACTTCACGCTGGGGTGTAAAGACAGAGCGAAAGAAAGAAAAGAGAGGAAGAATTATGGAATGAAGGCAGAATGAAGGAAGGGGGTTGAGAGACTGTAAGAGAAAAAGAGAGTGAAAGCCTAGTGAAAATCCATATACATGATTTATACCAGTGCGACTGTGCGCGGTAGGCAGGAGTTATCTTTTATTTATGAGGGCATCAGCGGCAAAGCGCCCAGATGTTAAGCTGTGTGGGGATCTCATCTAGCCAGAGTCACTCTCTGGCAATAAAGCTAGAAGGTAGGCTGTTCGCAGGAGCCGGGGAGGGCGGAGCAGAAATGTGTGTGGAAGAGAGAAAGGGCTTTGTCTCCTTTGACAGAAAGCTTTAGGCTAGATAGTCGTGGCTTTAAGCGAAAGCCTTAAAACTTCCGTTGGATTTGTTACAATTTGTGAAAGTAGAAACTCAGAAAAGGGAAAAAACAAGCATTGGGTCATTTACTGGACTGGCTCATTTTCCACTCCTCCATTATTTATCTGCAGAAGACACAACACTTGTTGTTTTCTCCTCTGTCAACAGCTCATCAGAGAGGCTGAGGATTCATTATGGAAATGAAGCCTTCATTGTCAACCTTTGGAAATCAAATGCAGGATCTCGACTCCGAGCATCATCATCATCATCAATCTAGCCTCACATTAACACGGCCTGGATATGAAAAATAAGCCTCGCAGACTAATAGCTCTAATAAAGAAGGGTTGCTAATGTCACGCTGAAGCAACCCAAGGGTGTGGAGGTTGCCGTCAGGGCAGCGGCTCACGCTTTACATGTTTGCGCTAAAGCAGGGTTTTTCATAACACGGCAATATTCGTGACAAATGCCTAACAGCCGCGGGGCTGAGCGCAGAGAGATCTGTGAACTGTAACAGAAAGGGAAAGGTTACACTATGACCGGGTCACGCGAACCCTCCAGCTACACAGCAGGTCCAGCAGTTGTGTTAGTTTTAATCTTGGCTTCTGCAGCGCTGCAGCAGCCTGGGCTGGCAGGTTAACCACATTTCATGGATCATATAACCACAGTTTGGTCATATTTGAAAGGACCTATGTGTACTTTAAGTCCTCGTGCTATTTTTCACGTTTCTGTTCTTGTTTATTCTAGGCTGTACTTGCCTTGTTCGTATACAGGGGGCTGGAACCATATTTTCTAAACTTAAAACTACAAGGTCAATAAGATCCTGTTTGTCGCCTGTAAAAGGAGCTGAGTCTCACAAAATGACCTTGAATGAAAGATGCTACTCGGACTGAAAATATTCAGTGTCAGCTTAAGAAAGTGAGTTTGCCGCCGTTGCAGGGCGACCTTAGAATTTGATGGTGGCTGTTAACTTACCCCACCACTCCTGTGCAATTATCTCTATTGGAGTACTTAGTTACATTAAACGGACAGTATTCACATGACATTTCTTGGCTCTTGGAGTAGGTGCTTATGTTATAAAATGCTTTCAGCTGCAGATTCTTAATAGGCCATTCTCTATTAGCAATTACCAATGATAAAGAAAGGATTCGGCAAACGCTACCAGTTTGGGATTTTAAAATATCTCCATCTGCCTCAAAGAGATCAAAAGGAATGCTGAAACATTTCTGTTTTTCCACTTGCGTAACCAGGGGCATCCTCTGTTACATGTTTGATAACAGAAATCCATATAGCTTTCATATCAGCTTTGCTCTGCTGCTGCTGAAAGCTATAATCCCAGTTGCTCACAAATGGGGACTGTCTTCTGTCTGCTGGAGAAGTGTTTCGGTGTGTGCAGGTGCGACTGTGTGCGCAACGTGCTGAATGCAGACACACACACAAAGAGCCACTCCCTACTGCTTGTTGAAGCCTGGTCATGTTAAAACGCTGACAAATGGCTGTGTCTGCCAAAGACAAAATAATAAGTCCGGTGCAGAGAGGACGGAGAGTAAAATGACATACTAGTGTTTATCTTTTATCATGGTATTTTTTTAATATCACGACTTTATTCAATTTTGTTACATGAATTAACACGACCATGTCTCTGTTCAAACAGCTGATAATGGAGCGATCATGTTTATTTTGTTAAAACACTGACTTAAAGTCAGTACTGTACAGTATTGATGGTGCCCTTATAGATGTGCAAGTTTCCAATTCCACAGCCACTATTTTAACCCCATACCATCAGAGTTGCAGACTTTTAAACTGAGCGCTGATAACAACCTGGCTGGGTTTTCTCCTCTTTAGTGCAGATGGGGCGTCCATATTTTCCAAAAAGAACATCAGTTTGTCTGATCACTGAACAGTTTTCCACTTTGCCCCAGTCTATTTAAATGAGATTTGGCACAGAGAAGACAGTTGCTTTTCTAGATCACATACACATATCACTCCTTTGCACGATAGAACTTGAAGCTGCATTTGTGGATACCAAATTCAGCCGTGTTCACAGTGATTTCTGAAAGTGTTCCTGGGCCAACGCAGGGATGTCCACGACAGAATCATTTCTATGTTAAATGCAGTGTAGTCTGAGGGCCCAAAGGTCACAGGCATCCAATATTGGTTTTGGCCTTGTCCTTTTCGCACAGAGATTTCTCCAGATTTTCTGAATCTTTTGACAATGTTATGTACTGTACTGTAATGAAATATTTAAAGTCTTCACTGTTCTATTACGAGGTAGATTATTCTGAGATTGTTCCACAATTTGTAGATTCAGTTTTCTGCAGATTGATGAGCTTCACTCACCTTTACTTATGAGGAACTCTGCCTCTCTTAGGTGCTCTTTATATTTACAACCATTCTACTGACCTGTTGCCAATTATTAACCTAATAATTAACCTAAATAGTTTCTGTTCCTCCAGCTGTTGCTTTTTAATCCTACATAGTCTATGCCAGCAGTCCCCAACCCGTGGGCCATGGAGCCGTACCGATCCGTGAGTCGTTCGGGCCGTGAGAGTTGAGGCTCGGGTGTGAAATTTATGGTTTTTCAGGCTTTTTATCGTTAACTCTGTTTCCCTGGGTCTTTTCCTGTGTTGTAGTTGTGTGTCTTATTTTGAAAGAAACCAACCACAGAGCGTTAAGGGGCAGAGAGGAGGATGTTACTCTCAATGTGGTTGGTGCATTTCAGGAGGATGCTGCTAATAAAGTTACACAATTACACAGTGAATTCGCGTTTATTGTTACAAAATACCGCAGTTTTTGTCTTGGTCGTATCATTTTATTTTGTTGTATTTATCCGCCACGCCTTAAAGGCTGGTCCGTTGTCTGTCTGTCTATCTGTCTATCTATCTATCTATCGCTAGCATTCATGTCTGTGTCAGTCTATTTTATGTTAAAGGTTACTAGTTGTTTTCCTCTGGCTGGATTTTAAGGGCCATTTAAAATAATAGCTTTTTGTTTAGTTTTTGTTTTACATCATCTGCCTTTGGATGCTGCATTTGGGCCCTTCTGTACACACTCCTCATCAAGACAGATCAATCCTCTAATAATATATTAGTTCAGTCTGAACTACAATAGTCAAAAAAATAGTGTCATTTTCATCTGCTGTAATTCATATATGGCAGTATGGCTCTGCTCTGCAACCTCACTGCTTTTCATCATGCATACATGGAAAGCGTGAGGCGGGGAGAGCAGCAGGACCGGCACAGAGCAGGCGTAAGTGACAGCAGATATGAATGCTTACATACTTCCTCACCCCGAGTCACAAATCAGTTGGGAAAGACAAACTATGAGAAGCTGTTATGCAGCAGAGAACATTAAATCTGATAAGAATGGAGGAAATGTTCAAGATGCTGCTAGCTGTATCCAGGCTGCTGTTATTGTATCCTTAGAAAACACATCAACCTGTATGGGTTCTACTCCCCATAAAAGCTCTATTATCATAATGTCCCTGGGCTTGGCACCCCCATCCCATAGGCCAATGGGGTCTCCGTTTCACCGCACTGATAATAAAAGGTACCTCGGAGCCTCCGCCACACCTCCGGGTTTAGCCCGCTTGGTGTTGGAGCATTATTGGAATATTAAGAGCAAGTGTGATGCACGCACGTGTGTGTCTTTGGTTTGTTTGCATGCAAAAAAAGCAAGGACAGATGCAACAGAGGACTAATTCATCGTCACTTAATGGGATTTCAGTAGGAGCTTGTGTTGTTGACAGTTTACTGTAGCCACCTACCTCGGGGTGAATTATAAAACGGCTGAGAGTTGCTATGAGTGGTTGTCACAGTGGAGCTGGTCAGACAAAGAGCTGGGTTCTCGAATAGCACCCACACACACACACGATAAAAAGAAACAAAAAAAACCACAGAGACAGAGCTCCATGTTGCTAAACTCTGTCTCACAATAACGCCGACACATTTTTAGAAAATTGTATTTGGTCTGGCCCAATTAAATTATTATTCACACTAGTTTGCATTAAAACAGAATTTAAATGGGGCTTAATACGATTTAAAGAAAAGGCAACGTCACAGCCGGACCACCTACCTACCTACACACACACATACGCATACACATACGCACAATCTGAAAACACATGCACACACGTTGTATAACCAACAAGACTGAGAAAACAGCACTTCCCAAGTCGCGGGGAACCTTAATTTAATTTGCCATTGTTTGCTTCAAGATGAGACAAGGTCATTTGCATTTCCTCTCTGAGTACTTTTTTTAAGCTGTTACTCAGCCCACCAGTAGAGCAGAGACACACACGCAAGGCAAAAAAGCACCAAGAAAGCTTAGGCTTAGATAAAAAAAAATAAAAAAGCATTGTTTTGGTGTGTGTGTGTGCGTGTTTGTTGACTGCTGGAGGTTGTCTGTGCCTACGTCTTTGTCTGTCTCATTATGCAGATACACAAGGTTACACTGGCTGCCTGCTGGGTGTCAGTGTGCATTAGTTGCAGTGTTTTACTATCTGTGCTCAGGTCTCCACATGAACATGTGCATCGCAGACAGGACTATTAAAAGCCAAGGTGCGCCCTCACCCGAGCTGTCTGTCAGTGTGATTGGCTGGCTCCGCGTAATCGATGGAGCCTGGCCCACAGGCCAGCCACCTAAATCCATACAGACGGCTGGGAAAGATGAGATGGTGGTGGAAACCATGAAATCTGTCAAACACACACACACACACACACACACACACACACACACACACACACACACACACACACTCCTCCCTCTGCACTCTGTGTTTAAATGGCCCCCCACTGTTTAAGACCCCATCGATCAGTTAGCGAGTGTGTGGCATTTTGACTTAAACCGTGCATGGATAATGGGCTTGGCAACTACCATACAGATAGTGTGGGACAGCAGCCCAAGGAACAGGCAGAGTGAGGGGAGACGCTCATTAATCCAGGGGTGAGCTGACATGCCTTGACATTGCCAACAGGCTGCAGCTGGATTGAGGAGCATCTGGAACAGCCCCGCGCGCTCCCATCTCTGCCTCACCCCTCTTTGAAGCAATGGCCTGGCCTGGTCTGGTGCAGTTGACTGCCAAGGCAGATGGTACATTGGGTGGGTACAGGCCGGGCATGAGACGTGCATGGGCAGTGATGTAGGTGATGGAAGCACACAGACATGCTTTGGCTTGAGCTGGTCGCGCTGCTCAAATTTACTTAGTCGGGGAGGGTAATGCCGGCTTCACGGCTGTGCATTTGGGATGACATTAGCAAGCCGAACAGTGTTGTTAGGGGAGATGTGGGGATTGGTAGCCCACGATTTTTCTGTGTAAACCCGGGATCAGAGTATGTGACCCTGCAAATGGCCCAATCTAACAGACAAACATCACTGGACATCAGTATTTGTCCTGCCGTGCAGTCTCTCATGGGCAGCTGATTCTGTGTGTAGGACTCCTCACGGATCACCATGTCATAATTGGCACTGTGGCTTTTGACATTTCCAGCTGGACCACAATCACCTAACTTGACATGGCAGCCATCCTAAAGAGAGAAACTGAACTGCGGTACCAGATTAACCTCAGTTGATTGGGTACAAACAGCTTTTGATGACTAATGATAGGTCATTTTAATAAACCTAAAGGTATAATAGAACCAGTTTGCTTCCCTTATGGCTCTACAGCCCTTTATAGAGATGAGTTTGCAGGTTTCATCAGGTCAGGTCAGCGACGGCATTTCATCATTCCACAAAAGTCACTTTTCCTTCTTATTTTTTTCTTTCTAAAGGATGCACGTCACTTTGTAAGACACGACTGCACGCGCACAGAAGAACCCTGGCCAGTCATTCACAGTGAGCGGCTTTACAGATGGTTTTATGGTGATATTTAGCTCACACATTCATCACGCCCTGCTGTCGAGATCTTTAAATGCAGGTCCGCATATTCAGTTTGTTTTTGCTGTTCAATCAATGGCAGCGCCAACAGGGTCGTTCACCTCTGATGCACCAGCCCTGCAACACCTCCGTGTGTTCCCGCAAAATTACACCATCATTACAGACTAAGCACACACACTCACACACACACACTGGTCTCCAAACTCAATAAACTAATCACACACCCACTGCTAGCCAAATGGACATCAATACGCCACAATCGCAAATGTCAACGCTAATGAATGTAAATGTATTCAGTGTAAACTTGCACACACGAGTTGAACTGTTGCAGGGGAGACGGGTGAAACAGCGAGCCGAGGAAATGTACTGTAGCTCAACCAGACCTCATCCTCCTCTTTCCTCCTCAGGTCCGGCTCACTGAGCTTGACCTTGACCTTTCTGTGGCAAAACAACAACAAGAACAAAAAAAAGAACCCCTCTTTTGGGGAGACTTTATAATTTTGTCTCAGTAGATTTCTGTTCTCTTTTCTAAGTATACAGATAATTTTCTATGCATACACAGTCTCAGCACATCACCTCTCATTAACCAAGATGGGCACCAAATTCAGCTGCTTAATTATCCCAAAACAGAGAGAGGAGAAAATCGCTAATGACAGGCAGTATGATAGACATTACAACCGAGCACGGTCAGAAGCGGCTTGTCTGGTGCACATGTATATCTTTTTGAGCTAAACCCATTCTTTGAAACACAAAGTGTTGCTGAGCAAAATCTGGACCACATATGGCTATATTCTTGTAAACACCAGACACTTGCATTCTAATTAACCCTCAAAATTGCATGAACTGGAGGCCACAGTTTGTGTGGGCGTGCTGGGCCAGCGCTATGAAAGAGAAACCTTATCGTGGTCTCATTGCTGGGACCTGAAGCGTAGAAGGAGACATCTGATAGGCTGACTGTTCTCTCTGCCACGAGGTTCCTCTGAGGCTGTGCTGTTTCATATCAGCTCCGAGGAGGGACGGTGATGGTCTCATTGCCACTTTTTTTTTTTGAGGGGGGGTAATGGCTAATTAGGCATTTCATGACTAAAGCTGCATGGCTATTCTCATTACATGCTACTCAGTACTCCCAGAGTGCTGCAGCATTATGCTGAGGACAGGGAGCGGCCTCAGTTTCCAGTGTCTGTGGCTGTAAATTCTCTCGATTTTTTAAACACTAACTGCATTAACTGTTTATTCATAGCTTTTGGCTTTGTTGGAGTGATAATAACAACATCCCCCACCCCATGCTGTGTAGATGTTTATTTGATTGTTCAAAGTCGTTTCTCCCTGATGTGATAGACGTCCCTATAGATGTTTCTGTCAGCTTAAGTCCTCACCAAGGCCCTGGGTCATTAAAGTGGTGTCTGTCAAACACCCTCCAAATTAGACACAGCATCATTTCATTCAAAGGGACAGTGTGTGTGTGTGTGTGCTGTGTGTGTGTGAGAGAGAAATTGGTTGGGGTGTGGGGTTTTTGTGCGGTTGCTTAGTGATAAAGCCGCTAATAGAGTAGCCATTGAAGATGTTAACCAGTCTTTATGCTGCCTGAACCCCCAGTTATCAGGATAATTTGACACTGGAGAACACATCACAGTGTTTATGTGAAATTGGGATTGTTGTGTGCATACATGTGTGTGTGTGTGGAGGTGGAAACAATGCATTGCTTTTTTTTGGTTTGCTGTGTCCCTGTGTTTAAACAAAGGGGTTTTTGTTCCAGACATGCACGAGATGCTCTCGGAGTGTTTGTGCACAGTTAAAGATAAGTGCTGATTTAAAGTCGTAATAACAAGGACAACAAGGGCCGTCCCCTGTTATTGTAGCGTGGCCAGTCAGTTTTACACCTGGCTTTGTCTTCCGTGTATTCATCCTTCGTACAGATGGTGCGACAATGAAGTGGCCCTGTGTCTCTGTTTGATTACTGCCTCTCCAAAATAAAGGCGAACGCTTTAAAAACCTTGTATTTGTTTGTTTTCCCCACATTGTGAAGTTTTGTGACAAGAGATAAAGTTGTACTTGCTCGTTGTGTGCAAGGTTGCTGAAGTCTTAGATACTTGCATTAAAATAATCTTTTCTCACACAACTTATACATAATGGCTGTGGTTGAAATTCAGAGAAGACTGTGCATGCATGAGTCTCTGGGCACCTTGCAGGAAATCAAGCTGTGACACTTGTGCAGCATGTTTACACTGCATCAGCAGTCAGAGATAACAGCTCTGTTTACGCTGCCCAGGCTGCCTCGCCATTCTCCCGTGATAACACTTATTGGTGCACACAAGTGTGGGGACACCTCGCTGTGTCAATTGAGAGGCAACTAGTGGATATCTGCATTCAGCTGCAAAAGGGCAGCCCAGCTATACTGCAGTTGAATGGGTTTGCAATTGAAACCAAACCCTGGAAAGTAAGAAGGACTCAGGTATGTCGTGTCGAGTGCTGGAGGTGTAGGGCTAACGTGATGTTCTGCAGTCAGTTTGATCTTCTGCATTATACTCCACACATAAACCGCCAGGTTACTGCCCACCCAGTTCACCTCTGTGACCTCATACACCAGAGTGTGATGATGAGTTCCTGTGCTGCTCCTGATAAATTGCTCAGTAAGGCCGGCCTGGAACTGCAGAAATTGCATCCGTCTCCACACTAGATATACTAGCCAGTGCAGCTTATTGGTTAGCAGTGGGGGGAGGTGCTGTGTGTTATATAGCGTTTTATCCAGATTTGTATTCTTGTCCGACAGAAACACTCGAGGACCAGTGCCAAGCTCAGAAGAAACTAGAATACAAATAAATGAAATGGTTCATGAAAGATTAAAGAAAATAACACAGTATGAGCCCTGGCTCAGCAGTAGGATAAACTGAACCATGCACAAACCACACAAACTGGATTGAGCGGCTCAGGAGTCGGTGCCACGCTGGTTCACCAGCTGCAATTCTTGGTATCCTTAACCCAGAAAAAAAAAATACCACTTGGATTCCTTTTCTTGTACTTATCCTGTCATGGGGTCTGTTGTCACCATTACCCAGTTATTACACTCTTCTGTCATCTCACAGTGAGTCCACTCCAAATATCAGCTTGTTGTGATAGCTGTGATCGATGGACAGTCAACATGTCTGTGTGTGTTTTCAGGGGAGGCGCTGTTCAAACTGGCTTTTGGAAGAAAAAAAAGAACGTGCAGTGCAGATCAGAAGAAGGCAACTGATGATAAACAGTTTGCTGTTATACTACTAGAGAACCTTGTGTGTGTGTGTGTGTGTGTGTGTGTGTGTGTGTGTGTGTGTGTGTGTGTGTGTGTGTGTGTGTGTGTACAGCACTGTGCCATAAATAATTCACATGTCAATCACTTTTGTGAATCATTAACCGAAGCTGCATGTCGGGGGTTTTAGCCTGCAATAATTTCTCCTCCTTTTGCTTTCCGGAGTTGCCTCCATCTCTGAATACTTTGTTCAACGTCTTTCAAGCTGTCAGTTTTGGCGCGATGGAGGCTCAGAGGGCGAGACAATAAGTATGTGTGATTAAGCCCCAGAGTCACGCCTCAGTGGACCGAGGTCACTCTCTGACCCTGACCACTGAAGCCCTGCATGTGTGTGTGTGCGACGGGGAGAAAGACGAAGTATTAAATAAAGGAGAGTGCAACAGACTGGTATTACCAAGGCTCTGCTCCCAAGAAGGGTCAAATGTCGCCCAGCCACACACAGGCCAGCCTGTGTGTGTGTGTGTGTGTGTGTGTGTGTGTCTGTGTGTGTGTGAGAGCAGCTGAGCCACCGCTGTTCTGACTGCTCTCACCGCATTAGCGCTCCTCTCCCTCGTGTCTCAGTGGTCGTCTTGATTACCTCTCTGGTCATCCTTGTTACCTTCATTTACAGATCTGAAAGCGTGTGATCGATTGAAGGAGAGATGGGAGGCATTTATCCGCACTGCGAGGGTGGAGGTAAATTTTGATTGGCTCCACAGATCAAAGAGAATATGTGGGTGATTAAAGAGCAGGATGAGCTCTCATCCTTTCAGCAACAAACTTCAGAAGACCAAAGAGATGATGCAGGGTGAGGCTGAGGGGGAACTGCTAAAAGTCACTTATCCACTAGAATGGACAGCACTTAAAGAGATGTCATTAAAACATGTGTGTGCGCACCTGTCTGTCTCAGTCGTTGCTGACAGAGCGAGGCAGGGCTCATTAAAAATGTAAGAGATGCAAAAGCAAACGGTTTTAAGGTTGAAGTGTGAAAGGCACCTAAATTCTCAGTGTGATGCAGTGTGTGCAAATGCAATCATTTTAGCGCTCCGTGCATCATGTGTCATCGCCTCTAAAGTGAAAATATTAGAACTTGTAGTATTAAAGAAGGTGAATAATTTATACGCGTATTTCATGGTTACTAATGGGTTGTAGAAAAGTCATTCCCACAATGACTGCTTATATAGTATGCGAAGAGCATTTGAATGGGAACCAGTAAATTACTGTTTACAAGTCAATTTAAATGCATTGCTTTGAGGAAGTAATCAAGTGTGGGCCCAGCTGCAGACACCATAGAAGATAGAATGGCAACAGTGGCAAAAATGTAATGTATACAGCAGCTCGGAGAGAGGAGGTCCGAAACATAAAACCAAAAGTCCAAATCCAGGTACAAAGGAGCCAGCCTGGGGAGTCAAACTGAGACTTGAGGGAGTCACAGCAGTGATCTGACGGACTGAGGGAGAACACAGGAATAAGAAGTGAACTCAGTCGACATGAAGGAGTGGGGAAAAAACAAAAACAAAGGATGGACAGAAAGCCACAAGAGGAAATAATGTTCAAAATAAACAGGAAGTGACTGAAAGGAGAATGAAGAGTAAGGAACAGAGGGGGAAGGCACTGAGGAAAGGAACAAAGATTGAAAAATCCAAAGGAAGATAAAACTGACTACAAAGACCATGAAACAGAGATTTAGCAAAAAAGAAGACACAATTAGATCTTAAACTTCAGAGGAAGTGACACGTAAATGAGTCTCAAACAGACTGGAATACTGATAGCGTAACCCCGAGTATGTGCTGCACCTAATAGGGTCTTTCTCCTCTCGTAAACTGCTAAGCTGTTAATACATTTGTATTTATGCACTTTGCGTAATCGAGCCTTTTGTAAAACATGCTCAAACTCTCAAACAGATACTGGCCTCCTCTAATGGAATAAATGCTTGATCCACAGTGTGATTAATGCTTCTTTCTTTTTTTAAAAACATTTCTTTATTTATTGGGCACTGAGGATATTACATAGTCATAAACATTACAAAGTATTCCTTCTCATTGTCTCTTTTCTTTTCCTTTTGTCCCCTTATACCCTAATATTTCTTACAAACTACTTGACAGGAACAAGGGATGTAGAAGTTACAGTTAGCAATACAGCAGTGTTTGCCTAATGCTTCTTCTTATTGAATATACAGAACTTTTAGCAACGTTTCTGATTGGTCAGCACAATGCAGACACGAACCAGGCAATTTTGAGTTTTTCAAAAAGGTTAATTTAACTTGATGTAGATGTTTCTGCATCGGCATCATTCTGAAACACTGGCAATCACAACATACTGCATATGGTAAATGTTAAACTGCAGAGCTTCAGATTAGATGAATACTACACAGAATCATTATTTATTATTTTTTATGAACACAGACTTTCCCTGCCTGTTTTTTCTGAAATATTTCAAGTAACTGTACTGTCTTTTACACAAAGAACCAATTGTGGACTCTGAGCACTACTTCCAGTGTTGATTTTTCTTACCTATTCCTAACATTAAGTGGCTAAATCTGGTGATTAAAGCTCCCACAAAATCAGATCTTTGCTCCCGCAACCCTGTAAGCCACCAGAAAACACTTTAGATATTACTAATCATTTGTTACCAAGAACTGTTGCACAATTCCCTTTGTGCAACATTAAAAAAAAACTGAAAGAGGCAAGCAGGAATGGTAGACTAATGAAAAGACAGAGGAAGGAACTACAGAGCGAAAGGAAAAAGCCCATCCAATCTAAAAGCTTCAGCTGTGGCAGGCTGCTGTGGTGCTCCATCTCTTGTAATGAACTTGATCCCAGAGATCTGCTGATCAAATGGTCTCCAGCCAGTGGCACTCCAATTTGAGAGACCAGCCAACAGTGGAGGACACAGCCATTACAACTGACTTTTTATTTTTAAGAAGACGGCCCACAAAATACCATTTGCAGAGTATTAAGAAGAAAAATCCTTTTGTTCTTGTTCCCATGGGCCTCTGTGAATTTCAACACTTGAAAAAAAGACTCTTGATGCAACCCTGAAATGTGAGAAATTGTAACATGCACAAGGCTGAAAAGCATAGTCTGTTTACCCGGTTGGAAATCCACAACAAACAAAGACATTCTACTCCTAATAAGACGCATTCAAGCAAGGATAAGCTTAGTGGGGGGCTACTGAGACACGCAACACACACAAAGAAAGCTGTTAAGATCCCTGGGCAGTTGTAGAGACTTTCTGCTGGAATGTGACTGAGAGGAGACATCCAACCCTCTTTAAAATCCTGTCTGTTATATCTGCTGCACATGTCTGAAATCAAATACGTCTGTAGAAGTTAACAGTTATGGAAAGGCATCCTTTTCTTTGGTTTTAACTTTTCAATAGTTCGTCAAATTTTCGGATATATTTTTTATGAATCCTGTCTGATGTGGATCCCCTGTTGTGCCTCGTCTATGCCTTAGCTGTTTGTTATTCCTGACCGACAAACATGCACGATACACAGACACATCTAAGCCTGCTCCAGGTCCTCCCACTTGGTACACTGTGGTGAAGGCTGAAGGTAATGGTTTCCATTTTTCCTTAATGCCAGTGGGTCAGGGAGGGATGGCAGGCCAGCGCTTCATTACAGCAGCACAGCAGGGCCCCCGTGTCTCCTGTAGGGATTCATTATGTTGCTGCCGCCCCATCAAACACACCCAGCTGCATCCTGCACTCTTCATAAAGGTTTCTATATATCGTCAGATAATGATCACCCAGGACGGTGCCATGGAGCAGGACATGGGCCTCCTCTGTGCTGCGAGGCTGCCACTTTCTCTGAAGAAAGCATCCTGCCTCAGCCGTGTGCACAGGCAGCATCGGCCTTGAAGCTGAGCCTAACTGAACTTTTTGTTTTAAATACAAAAACAAGCACAAATCAGTATATTTTAGAGCTTTGCAACCAGCTATGTTTCACTCAGTAAGTCTCTGCACACCAAGGCCAAACATAGATTGTGCAGACACAGCTTCCACAGCCGACATACCACCTGCTAAACAGACAGCACTGTGCTTTCACTGATCCTCAGAACAGAAAGTATTTTCATCACTGTAAAAGCCCCTTAGTATTGCATAAAATAGCCAGTAGTAGTTAAAACGCATTTTAAGCACATCAGGTCCATTTTTTTCCCCTTTTTACTTCTTTTCTGTTGAAATAGAGCAACAAAAGGAGAGAGGTGCATGCAGTAACACAAACACACACACACAGATCATACACAGGAGCACCCATTTATTACTTCCATGTGCAGAATCCACAAGCAACACAAAGAGGCTATATTTCAAAACGCACACACTAACTGATTAATGGCAGCTCATAAATAGTTACTGGGCCCAGGTGCAGGGCTCTTGCTTTTCTTTTGTCTACAGCATCCTTGTGCACATCACATTCATACTGATCCACTTTCTCTTTTCGGCTCCTTAGTAAACCGTGCGCTGCCAAGGCAACACTTTTAAAAAACTGACTGTGGATGCAACATTAATTTACACAACAAAGGTGAATTCCTGTGGCACTTTCTTTCTTTTTTTAAAAATTCACTTTTTCTCACTTGGGTTGCAGGGTCGTCTGTGCATAGAGTGAGCTCTCTAACCCCAGGACGTAGGAAAGTCATTTAAAATACATTCTGCTATTTGAAAAATGTGTGCAGCAGTCAATTGGAAAATAAGTACTCTGTTCGTACTCCACCTAATGAATTCATGCATTTTGCACTTTTCATTATACCTGTGGTGTTCTGTGGGGGGGTTGTGAGTTCTAAAATGTAGTGTGACAAAAATGGGCTGGATGCATGTTTATGTAAAAATATACTATACACGTTTATTCAACGAGACCCAGTGAGTGAATAAAAGCTTTTGTTAAGAAGTACAATAAAATTAAACGACTGTCCTTGATGGTGCTTAGTGGTGAGGTTTGAATAGATACACCGGTACAGTCATCCAATGACTGTTTGTAACTTTGCCTACAATCACCACATCTCTTTGTGGTGATTTTTATCTACATATGATGGTTTTGCATCTCTTTTGTTATTTTACCTTTCTTTGCATGTATTTATCTCGTTGCTCTATGTGGTTGTTTTGCATCACTCCGACACTTTCTGTGCCTTTGCTTTCTCTTTCTTGTTCTTGGTTTTGCATCACTTTACATCAAGCTGTTTTTTTTGTTTTTTTAACTTTTGACCCTCTTTTTGTTGTTTTGCATCTCTCTGTTGTCATTTTCTGTCTTTGTAGTTTTGTGTCTTTGTAGTTGTTTTGTGTCCCTTTGTAGTCATTTTGTCTTCATCAGTTTGTTTTACTTCTCTTTGTTGTTGTTTTTGTCTCTCTGTGAGCGTTTTTCTTCTCTCTGATGTTTTCTCTGTCTTTTTAGTTGTCTTCCTTTTTGGTTTTTTGCATGACTTTATGTTTAGTTCTTTTGTTTCTTAGTAATTTTGTCTCTAGTTTTGGTTGTTTTGCATCTCTCTGTTGTAATTTTGTGTCTCTGTAGTTGTTTTGTAGTTGTGTCTGTTTGTAGTAATTTTGTAGGGGTTGTGTGATTCCCCTGAACCCCGACAGATGGCCGCCCCTCCCTGAACCTGGTTCTGTCAGAGGTTTCTTCCTGTTAAAAGATAGTTTTTCCTCCCCACTGTCGCCAAATGCTTACTCATAGGGGGTTGGGAGATTGTTGGGGTTTTCTCTGTATGGTTGTAGGGTCTTTATCTTACAGTATAATCTGCTTTGAGGCCACTGTTGTTGTGATTTGGTGAGATATAAAATTCTATTGAATTTTTTGTCTGCATCTGTTTGCTTTACCTCTCTTTCTAGTTGTTTTGTCTATCTGTGAGTCTTTCGCATATCTGATAGTTTTCTGTGTCTTTGTGTCTTTTGTCTTTCTTTTTGTTGTTTTGCATCTCTTTACATTTAGCTGTTTTGGTTGTTTTGCTTCTCTCTGTTTTCATTTTGTCTCTTTTTAGCTAATTTGTTTCCATGTGTTTGTTTTGTCTCTCTATGTGATTATTTTGCATCTCTCTGCTGACATTTTCTATGTCTTTGTAGTTCTTCTCTGTGCATCTAACTGTTTAGTTTATTTGTTATTTTGTCTCTGTGGTTGTTTTGTGTGTCTCATCTGCTTTGTTCTTTTGCGGTCACGTAAAGTTGACCCGGTTTCACAGTTAGTAACTGAAAACTTTATTTTCACGAATGGCATTCAAGTCATTGTGGTGTGTTGTGTTCAACCTTTCATTTTATCACTGTGGCCCACAGACGTGAACTGTAGCTTGACAGCTGGGCTGGCTATGCAGTGTACCTACTAATGTCACAGGGTCATTCTAGCATTCACCGCTGACATTCACTGTTGAACCTGAGGCAGTTACTGAGCCCAGGAGACGTCTCGCTTAGGGCTTAGAGACTGTCAACACAATCACTGGGTTAATGTCAGACACACAGGCATATACATACGCACGCACACATACAGATATCACCTTTAACAGCCTAGCGCAGGGACAGAGCTTCAGGTTTCATTAGATAGCCCATTGTCTCTTATATGACTTATTCCTCCTGTTAAACACAACCTTTCATAGTTGATTAATGTCTTCAATCCAATCACCACTTTATCTCTTGCATTATTATTATTTATTTTCCCCACCATACTCTTGAGGTACTTTGTCTCCTGTGCATACCCAATCTGCAAGGTGGCATGGATGGATTGAGCGACAGATTACGTTTGGTTAGCTCATCCGCTGACATGGCCCCATGTGCGCCGTGGGTTGCCACATAACTGATAAGGAAGTCAAGGACAAGCAATTTGTCTGACGTATAAATTCATTTGCCACATAAAAAAATAGATGGCAATATGGAAATGGAAGTAATTAAGATGATAGATTGGGTGCAGTGTGTGAGATTCGTGTGTCATCGCTACAGTGCTCCCAGGATGGAGATTTGCAGTCATAAGCATGAGTTCAAATGGTTCAGCATGCACTGGGAGCTCAGAGACACATGCTGGAAATGGTCTTTGTTTGGAGGCTGTGGAAGAAATTGCTGCCCGGCTGTCAGTTTTTTTTTTTTTTGTTCGTATGTTTGTTTGTTTTGTTTTTTTTAGCATTTGATTCTTTCTTTCTTGGCTTTAATTTACTTTATCCTCGTTTTGCAAAACTTAACAGCAATGGTGCTTTTTCCCTCCAGTTATTCAGGCACTAATATGTTTTTAGCAGATATTTGATTCATCTTTACTCCTAAGACGAATCAAGCCTCTCAAAAAAATAGTTCTTTGTTTTCAGAAGTATGTCTATTTGCTTTCTCAAGGAACAGATAATTATAGGGCTGTCCTGAATACCATTTACCGGGCTCAGGGGGTTTGGTGGTAATCAACAGCAAATTTTCTAACCACCAGATTGGCTGACAAATGCTTTATTTTGAATTTTAAATGTTCGCTCAGAGAGAAAGATGTAAGACATATATCCTCCTTTTTGTCTCACTGCTGGTTCAGAGGAAGAAATAAAAATCACAACCATGTTTTTTGACACATTTGTACACAAACAAGGAAATTGTGTGAGATATCCTTTTGAGAGTTCAGTTGTAAAGCAGTGCTGTCCAGATTTTTTTTGTTTTGCTATTCTTCTTTTAATAAAAATAAAACTGGCTAAGTGGCTATGAAATGTATCACTAATACTTGTGACAAAGTTGGCAGCAGTGAGGTGATTACTGCTGTAAGTGAGAGTAATGTGAGACACCCACACTGAATTATATTTTCACATTCAAAACAACAACAAATGTCTACAGTAATCCCAAAATTGAAAACAAAATACAACAACAACAAAATACCTGAAAAGATGCAATATTTGACCCTACCCCCATAAATGCACGTGTGTACAACTAATCCTCCTGATCTAAAAGCTCAGACTTCAGATCACTCTCACTTGGTTTCAGACAGCTTTGTCCTACTATTGGCCTGTAGGATGTCAGCAAGACAGGGCCTCGTGTGCTTATCTTAGGCACACACCTGCTGTTTAGACCTTCTGTTTGTGATGGGCAACCAATCACAAACAGAGGAGGGGTTCTGAAATGGCTTTCAGAGGATTAACTGAAGTGTTGCACCAAGGCCCATCATAAGATAAGAAATGTTAATACAGATTATGAATAACAGTTCATGGGGTTAGGTTAAGTTGTGATTCTGAATTGACCATAGGTGTGAATCTGAGTCTGAATGGTTGCCTGTCTTTCTATGTTAGCTCTGACAGACTGGCGGCCTGTTCAGGGTGTACCCCGACTCTTGCCCTATGACAGCTGCGATAGGTTCCAGCCCCTTTGCAACCCTGAATAAGATAAGTGAAGAAAATGGATGGATGGATGGATGGAAATACACATAATGCCCACCTTTAAGCCAGAGTGAGCAGATGGACTGGCAACCCGTGACCCTAAGTTGGGTAACCTCTTAAGAAAATGGATGGATAGAAGATAGTATCATTACAAAGCAGTGGTGTGTTATATTTAATACAATGCACAGAATCCCACAGATATTGAAAGCGTCACCTAATCATCTAACATTATCTCCAAGTTGCATAATGCTTGAACATGTCAGAATCTTTAAGTCTCCATGAGTTCCAACAAAATATTTACATGCCCAGATACATTGCGGTTAGAGGGCTTGAACCACCTCTGCAGTCTCGAGCTCGCAGCAGAGACTGAATGACTCAGTGATAAAGAGCCCCATTGCTGGGATTGACCAGTACACAGGCAGGCCTGCTCACTCTAAAGATAGCAGAAGCTATTTTATTGCCCAGCTAATCTCTCCCAACTCCCTGTATTTTATTTCCTCGTCTGCTTTCTCTTCCTTTGCGCTCCCACTGTTTTTTTCTCTTTTTGTGCAGCTCTCAAGGTCAACAGGTTTTTGCCTGCAGTGACAATTGTAGATGATTTCCAGTGAAAATGGTTTAGTTTGCTCTTTAAAAACTCTCTTTCACATGTACTCTGACAGGTATATCTCCTCAAGACATTCAAAGAGAGATTTGTCTCACCTCTGTGTGGCAACTAAAAATCAAGCTGTACCCAGCAACTGATTCCCTTCCCCTACTTGTGTTTTAACATTTTTTTGTGAAAAGTGGCAGCTTTTGGTTTTAAAGGTGCCATTTGCTTTCTTCTGGCTTCACTTTGTTCTGGGTGTTGCCTCTGAGTAAATCACAGGTCTAGCTGAAAATGTCCTTTCCATCACTGCATCCCTTTATTCCTTCCCCTTCTTTGTGAACTATAATTCTTTTCTGCTTAAACAAAATAAAGTCTTAAACAAAATGGCAACCACTCATCTCTTCTTCTGTCACTGCCCTCTTTTCCTCTCTCTCTGAACCTGTTTCAGAAACATTTATTAGGGAGTTGCGTTTTACTCGCCGCTCTGATCACCTTAAGCCAAACGTTTCAAGATATGTAGGTAGTTGGAGGAACATCATTAGCATAATTTCCCAGAGGCTCACTGAGCTTAATTATCAATGTGGCTGTGTGCAGACTAGAGCACAGCTCATCACATTAGGATGGAGTCCCTGCTGTTTATGCCCACGCTTCGCCAGGTCCCAGCTGACTACCTGGAGATTCATTGCTGGCACAGTTCGACTTCCAACAACTCCCAAACTTTCATCTTCCACGCTACGATTTGTCACCTTGAGCGCACTGAGGGGGCAAAATAATGGTGAAGACTTCATGCACGTTTAGATAGTGTACGTAACGCTGTGGTGGAGCATCTGTGGTAGTCTGTATACGCTACCATATATCAACTCAAAGTGCAATGAGACAAAAGAAGTGGACCCAAGTGCAGATAAAATGGAAATTGATTGGCAGAGAGGTTAAGTGGGAAAAGGGTACTTTTATTACTCACAGAAAGAAAATAAAGACAATTTCTCAAAGAGTATTTGTACATTCCCTCACTATTATTGTACAATACTAAACTATTCATATAGTTTAGGCAATCATCTTCCAGGAATGATTCCATTTAGAAGTCCCCATATTGATACTATGGTTATTATTCTGAATATTGAGGTTATTAAAGTGTATAATTCTCTCACGGATAAATTAATAAACTGTGGAAATGCACAGGAAGAATCTGCATTACTGCAAACAGACCAATCAGTTGCAGCCTGCGTCAACAACACATGTAGTTACAGTTCTAGGAAGGCGCGCATGTTATGTCGTAGGCCTTCAGAGGGTTTGTTGTAGATTTCCCAGCTGAGAAAAAGAATCTTGTGCTGATTGGTAGCAGATTATGCTGTGAGTTTTGGTTTAAAATTGTTTGGAAGAGCCACATTTTCACTGATTCTTTTATTAACAGCAGAGTTTAAGTGTGATAAAGATCCTCTGCTGGGGGAATATGTTTTATATGTGTAGGCTGTTAAGCTGTACCTTACTAGAACCACTGAATAAAGCACTGCATTGTCAGGGGAATGCATGTGTATTAATCTAGTGATTTAGAAAATGTGTCAAATGTTGTTATACTTGATTCTAATCTGCTGCTAAATCTCTTTTACACTGCTGGAATTGCAGTTACTAGAAAACAGAGCACATGTAAAGAATACCCATTTAATAAATCTAATTAATTTCACTTTGAGCTGCTGACAAATTAAACCATTTTCCACGTCTTCTATATTGATGAAATAGGAGATGCGGGCTATGGCTGTGGGACAGTTACATGTTACAATGTATCCAGTGTAAAGTTTCAGATCTGTAACGTGCACCGCCACCTTAGAAAGAAGCAGCAGCACTGAGAGCACACTCAGCGATAAAACAGTTTACTTGAAATCTTAATTTTACCGCTCTGTGCCATTTTCTGCGGCATTGATCTCTTGTCGTTTTTGCTACAGTGTTGCATTTCACATTTAGGTTTTTTATGTTCTTTATACATTTTTATCATCATCATCAGCCAATAACATCTCTGATTGGAGCCAGCGTCACTTATAGGGATCAATACATGCAAAAGAGGAGTCACATGACCTGCAAAGCGCCCATTTTTATATTAGCGCGCACACGACCTGAAGCAGAAATCGCAGCTTAACAGAGAAAGTTGTTAACTGTCGCTGTAAGACCAGCTAATGCCAGCTAATGCAATGAAAGCCTCTCTGTGGTGAACTTGTTTGGTAGTACAGCTCTAAGAAGTAAGGATTACAATAAACACAGATCAACAGGAAGGCCATGACACACCACACTCTGCTCTCTGTGGTTTCTCTTTAATGCACAGTCACATCCATGTGTTCGACAGCCCTCTACTTCCTTTTGGGGAT